>NC_073744.1:174511003-175111003 GCF_029784135.1 Toxorhynchites rutilus septentrionalis | reverse complement strand
ACATAGCATTTGAAAGAAAAAAGTATCTTCGAGTATGGTACAAATTGGAAAGCGCTTCTTGAAGCAGAAGGCTCATTTAAATTTATTGTGGACCTGTTTCGAAATAAAATTTTGATCATCAATAAGGTGTTTCAAACAAACATCACAAGCGACCTCAAAATATTAAAATAAAAAAAATATTTCAGTTTATTTTTCTCTAGAATCATTTTTTTTAAATAGTGTTTGTTGTAGTACTAGATCACAGTTATACTCAGCCGGAACACCATTAAAGGACCCCTCTACATTATAACCTTTGCAAGATTTGCACTGTCTGACATTTCCCAAACAAAATACAGCCGAAGCGGGTAAACAGAAAATCGTGAAAGCACTGCAATTGAGTCTACCATCCCGAGGAACAGTTCTAGACATTATTTGGTGCAGATTTAATACTTGTTAATACGTGAGAATGTCGGACGACGATGTAATCCTGGTTGAAGATTCACCAGAGCGAACTTCTATCAGGTATGTTCCGAACTTGATAACCTTTCTGTTTTGTTTTCTTTTTCAACCAAGAGTGGATGAGTTACTATTGTTTTCTGCAGCTGCGAAAAAATCCCGGAACTTTTCCTGGACAAACTAACCGCCAAAAAGTACTTCAGCCAGTTTGGCAAGATAAAACGATTCATACTGCGCCCGAAGCGCTACTCATGCACGGTGGAATACGAAAGTGCGGAATCGGCGAGGGCTGCCCTCGCCAAAGGCGGGGTGTTTCGATCATTCAAGTTCACCATCTCCTGGACGGAAATCAAGCCCGGAGCCGGTCGCTACTCGGCGGAAGCAAAGGATGCTGACGGTCTTGACCCGGAGGTGCTACAGGAGCTGAACGCGATGAGTGGTGGTCCCACCAGTCTCCGGGTGCGCCAGAACAGTATGCAATGTGAGTGTTTGTTTCGGTGTTTTTTTTTTGTGGTTATGACAATTTTCATCGTTTTTTTAGCTATCGAATCGTTTCTCAAGAAGACGGAACGTTTCCCGGCCCCTCCGGTTTTGACCCCACCAAAGCCGTTGAGAATGTTGCCGAAGGTGGAACCCGTTGCAGACCCGAAGGTGGAGCAGGCGAGAGCGGAGTTCGAGTCGATCGCCAGGACTCCCTCGTTCACGGCGGAGGAAAGATATCGGGTGTTGGAGGCAAGAGATAAATACATTCGGCTGACGACCGATCGAACGACGGATATCCGGAAGGTTAAGAGTACTCAGGGCGTTTGTGAGGATATGTGCCCGGAGAAGGAGCGATACATGAGGGAGTGGAAACTGCAGGTGGCTTCGTATGAAGCGGGTGAAAGTTTGCAGCAGATAGATCACGAGAAGGCGATTAAACAGTACTCGCGGAGTTCGGCCGATCAGGATGCCCCGCTCGCGCAGGAGCTGCGCTCGGAAAAGGGTCTAGGGCTGTCGATGTTTTATTTGCTGTACAGAATTGTCGATATTAGTGACGATGAGAACGCCAATTTGAGCGATTGGTTTCACTATGTTTGGGACAGGACACGAAGTATTCGGAAGGATATTACACAGCAGGAGCTGTGCTCTCCGAAGGCAGTGCAACTAGTGGAACAGTGCGCAAGATTTCATATACATTGCGCTGCTAGACTAGTGGCGGAGGAACCGTCTGTGTTTGATCAAAAAATAAACACAGAGAATATGACAAAATGTCTGCAATCTCTCAAGTACATGTACCACGATCTGGCCCTGAAAGGGATACGCTGCCACAATGAGGCTGAATTCCGAGCCTACGTGGTGTTACTCAACTTGAACGACGGAAACTTCCTGTGGGAAGTTAAGCAACTCGCGCCAGATATTCTACACTCGAAAGAGATTCGGTTCGCCCTTCAGGTTTACTTCGCCTTGGAGAACAACAATTACGTGAAATTCTTCAATTTGGTTCGACAGACAACGTACATGAACGCTTGCATTTTGCTGCGTTACTTTAATCAAATTCGTACTCGCGCCCTGGAGACGATCCTCAGGGCATACACCTATCGGACCCCTGCCAGTCTTTCGCTGGAGCATCTCACAGAAATACTGGCCTTCGAAGACACCGACGCAGCGGCATCATTCCTCATATGCTACGGACTTCCGGTGGATGCCTCATCGGGGTCCGTTTTCATGGATCCAAAGCAATACGAACGGCCGGAACTTCCCTACCAATTGGACAGAGCTCTCAATCTGGTCGAGAGCAAGAGACGCTCCACCGTTGGTGAAGCAATATTCGGCGCACCGCTTGGCGATGATTCGTGTCTCAGAAGCCATCAGCTGGAAAGCAGCTTCAATTCGTCCGGATGCATCAGAGAGGAGATTCTCCAGAAAATCCTGAGACAGAATAAGCCCACCCATGAGTTCGCTTCGCCAACCAGCAATGACGACAAAGTGTTCAAGGTTCCCTCGCCAACCACCGTTCCCCCGAAGCCACTCTTCCCGAAGCCCACCGGAAGCGCTAGTGGATTTTTCCATCCATCGCGCTTCACATCCCGGATTGAAACAAATTCTCCGGCACCGCTCGCTCCGTCGGTTTTCTCCAAACACAGCCCAACTCCGGTGCTCTCTGGGATAACCCCGCTGGTGGCAACAAGCGCCCAAAAATCGGACCAGGAACCGACGGCCGGCTCCGGCTTTGGGTCCAATATATTCGGAAGTGTTCCTTTCGACGCCACCGCGACGCCCTCAACATCAGCCGGTTCGATTTTTGGTGGTGTTCAATCGAAGAGTTCCACGGTCGACATGCGATCGATCTTTAAAGGACCACAGGTAGGGATTTTTTGTTCAAAGAAATTTTATGAGTTTCGCGTGAGTTCTAGCTCAATACTAAACTTTATTACATTCTTCTTAATATATATACATGGTTTTGCTTAGGTCTCAATGATCAGGAATCGAGGCGACCTGGCGTAGTGGTAACATCCATGCCTCTCACGCTAAAGGTCATGAGTTCAATTCTCACTCCCGACATTCTTCCAAAAAATGGAAGTAAAAAGTGACGAACCAGCCAAATGAGTTGAAAATCACTATAATACAGATAGAAAAAAAATGATCGGGAATACCTTTTTTGTTATTCTTGAAACCGATAACATATCGGTTTCTTTTAGATTACCCTGTTTGCAATTCTTTCCCTTTCCATTCTTCTCGTGAAGGCGCGTCCACATTATGCCAAATGATGCCGATCGGCCTGTACCAGGCGGTATATTCGGTTCGTTGTGTAACGCGGACACCTCTTCGGGTGCACAAAGCCGTTACGAACACACGAAGCGCAATGCCGTCAACCAGGGTTGCCAGAAATATTTTTCAAAAAACTGGAAGATTGTTCTTAAAAAAACTGGATTCCAGTGTTGAAAAAAATCATCTTCGCTAAGATCAAATGCATAGATTTTCGGGCTAGGTTGCATCGGAAGCCTTTATATTCCAAACGGAAATCAAAATGACAGATCCAGACAACCAGTGAATATGAACAAATGAACTTTTGTTCTTCAATATGTTTTGAAGTTTATTTTTCTACCCAGTGTCTTTTTCATCTTGATTCTTCAAGATGCCAGGATTGAATTTCATGTTAGCCAAATGAATATCAGCTGTTGTTTACTTTTAATCTGAGGCAGCTGTGTGCGGTTGGTTTTTATTAATGCCGTTGTTACCGTCTCGCCAAACAAAATCCTGCGCGATTTCTTGCAAAGTTCACGTTTCACGTTTCATCGAACTCTGGCGTTTTTGTTCTCTAAATGGTCCAGCCTGACTAATTTATTTTTTTCTGAATTTTGACTCAAAATCAATGCCAGAACGAATATCGTTTCGAGTGTGATGAATATCAATTTGTTGCTTTTGATATTCAAAGTATAAACAACAGCGAAGTTATGAACCCCACTCAATGATGCATTCATTCATTATAGCAAATTTGTTCATGCATCAGCGATATGAACAAAATGAACTCGTTTGTTATTGTCATCAATATAATGAGGGCAGTGTGTTTCAAGCAGAAAAAATGTCATACATTAAAAAAATCATTCATCAAATTCAAAATCATCAGCGAATTTACTTCGTTTTGTTTTGGTTCGACTTTCTTTGATCCGGACCGACTTGTTACGGGTTGGGTTCGACATGATTCGGATCGGGTTTCGGTACGTCGGCAAGCCCGGCGGCCAAGGCCGATTGGCATAGTGTGGACGCGTCTTAAGCTGTAACACAACATGTGATCTGCCGACGACTGCACTATCCCAAATAAACATATGTGGCGACTAAAGACATCGCATCCTAAATGATACACACATCACTGTGACATCTCTCATCAATCCGACACCATAGTAGTCTAAATTGACCATTGATCAGATCAGACGTCTTTGTATTTCAATATCGAGAGGCCCCCCAAATTTTGGTGACCCCGATGCTTGACTTGAGACCCAAGACGGTGCTAACGCCACCCATGTGAAACCTGAACTGCAAGAGATGAATGTCACGGCGAAAAAAAAATATTCTCCATTCGACGCGCAAGATGTCACAAGATGACTTGGTTCATCTGTTTGGAAGGGGCCTTCAGTATGAAGCAAATTCAGCAGGACAAAAATAAACTTAACGCACTAATCGTTGCACTTGGTTCACGTGCCAAATTTGTGTACCTCCTCTTCGGAGCGAAATGTAATCTGCCACGGGATAAAAACCGCCAAAGGGCACCATTGTTGCTCACTTTCGTCCGTCGGGGATGCAACGGTTAACGAGCTTCTTCAAGTGGATAGTATAACTTTCAGCGATCCGGTGGATACTTCGAACACGCTCGGGGAATATTTTGCGGGATTGTCCCCGGTCTCCGAATATGAGCCCAATTTCATCCGCCGACAGGGAGCGGGTATCACTTCGGTCAGCAACTTTGTGGTCACTGTGAGTCGTCCTAATAATCCTCTCAATCGGAACTTCACCATCGAGGAACTTTCTGTCGTCCTACGTTCTGCAAAAGGTGAGTCAACTGGCTCTGACGGTATCGGTTTTAAGATGCTGCTGTCCCAGCTTGGACAGTCCACTTTTCTCTTCGAATTTCCCGAGGGTTGGAGAAACAGCCTAGTAATACCCATACCTAGGATTAACCAAAGCAGCAACAACGTGAAAGGCTACCGTCCACTTTCATTAACCCCCTGTTCATCCAAGATCCTGGAAAGAATGATGAACAGACGCCTAGACGCCGTTCTAACCGAAAACAGGAAATTGGACTATCGACAGTTCGCCTTTCAGCCGGATATGGCCACCAACAACTACTTCGCGACTCTCGGAGACGAGACAGGAATCGTCAGCACATGGAGATGGTAGCACTGGACCTGGAAAAGACGTCCAACAGAACATGGATCCCGTTAGTGCTGAAAATCGCCACACGCCGAACCTTTGAGGTCAAAATTGATTATATCAGCTTCCGAGTTTTCCACGAGGAGACAGGAGTACCTCAAGGTTCAGAAGGAGGAGTTCTTGTCGTTTCCCTCTTTCTCGTCGCCATGAATAGCCTGTTCCAGGTCCAGCACTCCCCCATTGTGTTTGTCTACGCGGATGACATTCTTCTGATGGCAGTGCGTGACGCCCATAGGATTCCCTGCATCAAGATACAGGCAGCCACCAATGTCATCGACTGGTAGGCGGCCGAGCGAGGATTTAGTCTTTTAGCGTAGAAGAGCGGTCATATGGTATGCGGCAGACATCAGGGTCCCTACTTCAGGGTCCAGCTATAGAAAAACAAGATCCCTCGCCGAAAACCGCTAAATATCCTTGGAGTGTTGGAATTAACCTTCCTCCGCCATTTCGAGGAAGCTAAGAAGAATTGTGCCACCCGGTTGAATCTGTTGAAAAAATTTTCAAAACACACCGGAGCAACAACTGAAAGTTCCGGTTCCGGGTGGCCGAAGCAACCATCAGCGGCCGCCTCACCTATGGCCTCGAACTGACGTGTTGGTGGGAGACAAGCCCCCAAAAACTCTGGCACCGATCTATAAAAAGGCGCTACAGACTGTCTCCGGCCTCCTGCCATCAACGTCAGCCGCCTCGATCTGCGCTGAAATTGGAGAGCCTCCTTTCGATCTAACTCGGCGATCGTGTCCAGGACTGCCAGTTTCTTGTCGAAATCCAGCGGTAGGGGGAAGACCTGCCTTACTGCCCTTAGCAACATGATCCTGCAGCGGGTGGCGAATTCCAAGCGGGTAGCGAAAAAATCCTGATTTGGTGCTAACAACTGGAGGTTCCCAACTGTTCTCGTCGAGAACGGTAACAAAAACAACTACCGAGCCGGGACGAGCTCGGCCGGTCTGCTAGAATACTTCAAGGCCATCATAGTAGAAAATTACCGTCTCCACGAGATCAGATATTCGGACGGCTCAAAAGGGTCATCAGGAGTTGGAGCGCCGTTGATATCATCGGTGGGGCCATGTCCAAACATCCGTGGGTACAGGCCATCAGGAAGCGCCTATTGTCTGACGCTGTGCTCATATGGGTTCCTAGATACAACGACATCGCAGGCAATAAAGCAGTCGGCCAATATCTTCATGAAATCAGCAGGAGTGTACGAGACATCTTAGGCGATGATTCAGCAAGAGTAGCAACGCTTTTCTGCCACTTGAGAGACGTCGAACAAATTTTCAAGATCTAGCGTCTGAACAATGGATCAGTCAAGAGGATCCTTGTTCCTTCCACTCGACGATGAAGGTGAATAAGAACGCTTCGGCATCTTCAACGGCACGGCTTCTTCTCCACTGGCCAGGAGCCCTGGTCCGAGGACATCCTTCTTACTCCTCCCCCTCTCTAAAGGGGGCTGCCACACGAATGAAACACAAATTTCGGCATAACTCGAGAATTAATCAAGGAAATGAAACCAAATTAGGTATATGGAGGTTTTAGGGTGCAATGTTTGCGGTAACGAAGTTGATCTTCGTTCGAAAGTGGAAATGGATTTAATTTTAATAAGACTCATTCCTATATCGTCTACTATCTATGTAAATAAAAATAGATCGCCGAATGTGTTGATAAGAGCAAATCTCGAGAAAGGAATTGTCCGATTTAGGGCTGTCTTTATTCTATCATATGTTCTGTATCGAACGTTACATAGAAACGGCGAACATGTTTTTGCAAGTGGTTCCGATAATAAATGACCCGAAATTTGGTCTTCCGGTTGTATAATTTAATCTTTACGAAATTTTCTACTTTTACATTTGCTCTTTTGTTATCTGTCCGTTACAGGTGGCGTCCACCGAACAGGAACTTGCCCGGAAACGTCAGGAGCAGGAAGAGGAGGAGCGGCTGATGCGTTCGAAACTACTCGAGGAACAGAGCAAGCGCAAACAACGGGAAGAGGAACTGAGACGGCAGCAGGAGTCCGACGAGGAACGAATCCGACAGGAAATGATCATCCGCAAAGAGGAGGAAATTCGTCGTTTGAAGCAGCTGGAGGAGGAAGGAAAGCGACAGCTGGAAGCCACACTGGATAAAATGACGGAGAAGATTCTTGGTGAGCTGTTGGAAGAAACCTGTGTGGAAGAGGTCACCCAAATTGTCACCTCCTGTCACTATCGCTATCAGCTGCTCGAAAAGTATCCGAAGAGGTTGCTGGATGAGCTACAGAAAGAGGTTGTGGCGGAATTCCTCGAGGAGACAGTGAAGAAAGAAATGCTAGTCAGAAATTGTCAGGAAAATCGCCAAATGAACGTAATGCGGAAATACTTCCGCCTGTGGAGAGCCAACGTTCGCTCGATGATCGACAATCGCGAGCAGATCGAAAACAGTCCGGTGTGGCTTCCGGAGCGAAAGCTACAGGAGCAAGCTCGGGAGTGTTTCGAGGGGCATCAAACGCTTACTCTGTCGAACATGAAGCGGTACTTGGGTGGAATACCGAAGGTTTTTAACCTTCCCAAGCCGAAGCGAGAAACGGTGGATATTTTCGAGATTGTACGGAAGGAAATTCTCTCGAAGAAAAGAAACGATTCGAAAGGATTCATACGGAATCACGTCTATTGGAAGCTGGCAATATCTATTCCTTTCAGTCAGGAAGAAGATTCCACAGGATTTTATCATTTCATCAACAAATGGTTGAAAAATGTTTTCAAACGATCGACCAAAGATTCCAGTAAATGTTTCTTCTTGGAAGCGCAGGAATCTCCAGCTACTTGCGAACGGTTGGCAGTTTGCGTCCGACTTCTCAAAGGAGTCTCCATTCTAGATGAGCTCGAAACAAGTGACCAAGCCGCTCTGGACAATTCAGCCGGCCTAATTTTCTTCCTAACCTCGAAAAATTTTGAAAAATCCCGACAGCGTTTGCACAATCTCCTGATAACGGCTGACTCTTGGGGACCGATTCCTCTCACGATAATTGCCTACAATTTCGGCTTGGAATCCGACCGATCGCTGGAAGAGCTCCTGGACATCGATACTCTGCTGGAAGAAGGAAAACTCAGCGATGTCGAGATTCACTACCATCAGGAGAAGCAAAATATTCCTCTCCAGCGCAGTTTACTGAAATCGCTCACCTTCCTAGCATCATCATTCCACACGGCTTCCACTCTGGAGATGCAATCCCAAACTGCCTTCATAGGAACCTGCCTCGGCGAGGAACTGTGGTATCGTTTCCGTTTGTCCTCGGACCAGAACCCAGCACTCGCCGAAGCCTGCCGGGATGTTTCCTTTGTGATGGGTCTCTTCAACCAGGCCGTAAATCGCGTGTCCAACCTGGTCCAACACAATCTCTCCGCATACCCGGATTTCCCGGTGGAATTCAAGCCGTTCGTCTCCAAGTGTCGCTTCGATATTCCCTTGGAGATGGAATATTTCCCAAAAGATTGGCGAAACGCCGAACGTCAACAGAAATTGATTCGCTTTTTCGCCCAGCTCAAACTCAAATTACCCTCCTTCGATCAGTCCTCTCTCAAATCCGGTGCAGATCTCGAAGCAAAGCTTCGTGACTATATCCAATGCTCGTTTCCCAAACTAGACCCGAAGACATCCCGTCGCCTACTTGCACTCGTGATGCAGGAGATTCTGAAGACCCTCCCGGTGGGTGTTCCATTCCCGCAGGCTCTCGCAACTCTAAATTGGCTCGCACCCATCGGGATCCTCTCGAACGAGCTTCTGCGCTGCCACTGGGGCGAAGCCATCGTCCACCTACCCTGCGAAATCATCTATCACAAGCAGGAGTACGAAAGCTACACCCGTTCACTCTGGTGGCTACCGGAGCTCAAAAAGCTCAAGCGAAGTGTCCATCAAAACGGAAAGGCCGACGGCGAAGACTTGGAAGATTTGGACTCGCTCGATGGACCTTCGCCGTCGGAAATGGTGAAGGATGCGACGACGGCGGCGGCGATGCCTGCCATCAAGAGGATGAGGCTCAACATAAGCCTTGCGCAGGGCGATTTGGACGAGATCGTGACCCAAAGTATGAGCTGCTTGAAGCGGGCAGAGCACAGTCTGGCCCGCTGCCGGGAGTTTACGCAGCACACGAAAAAACTGGTCCGGAATCTGGATGAACAGATGTACGAACAGGAGCGAGCCTTCCGGGCGAATCGGTGGGCCTGGCAGGAGAACTTCCGCTAGATTTAATGAATACCGTTGAATTGTTACTTTTAATTTTTTTAAATACATTGAATTTGACGATTTTTTTCTGATATAAATGCAGTTTGATTGTTAAATAAACACAGGGTGCGGCAGCATAACTTCCTTTTTTAAAATGCGCGCCACTCAGTTAGTTGATGTCATAACGGAGCGCTAGTGGTCTCGTTCAAGAGGGGATACTGTAAAGTTTTGTCCCGACAAGGTTCAGTCGCCATCATGCGTTGGAATAGTGAGGAGCGTGCCTTTGCCGTTGAGGTTTACTTTTCAAGCGGATGTTCGGTTATTGCAACACAGCGTGCATTTCGGAATCTCTTTAATTTAGCCCCGTTGGCTCCCGTCCCAGAACGCAAATCAATTGTTACATGGGTCACTACATTCAGACAAACTGCAAGTGCGACAAAACTGTCCGATCGTTCTGTGAGAAGAATTCTTCGTGATGATCTTCATTTTCATCCCTATAAGATGGCGATAGTGCATCGATGGCTGTCTTGAGGGAACACTTCCCAGAGCGCCTTATCTCAATAAGAGGCGATTTGGAATGGCCGGCACGCTCTCCCAATCTGTCCCCTTGTGATTTTTTTCTATAGGGTTTTTTGAAATCCCGTGTTTATGTGAACCGTCCAAGAACCCTACAAGAGTTGAGGACCAACATCCAAGAAGAAATTGCCAACATAACACCTGCTATGCTAACAAGAGTCATGACAAACGCCAGAAATCGATTTACGCAATGTATGGAGAATGGGGGACGTCACCTAACAGATTTGATCTTCAAAACAATGTAAATAAAAGCTTTAGACATGTACCTATATTATAAAAAATAAAGAAATATTTTCCGATGCACACAATAGTTTTTATTGAGTTTTGAAAAAAGGAAGTTATGCTGCCGCACCCTGTACTTAGCGTCATTGTATTTTTCGAAAAACTGATTTGTCCATAAATATCTCTCATCTCGGAATTATGTCGGGAGAAACTAAAAACGACAACATGCAAAAAGAAAAAGTTTATAAGGTAAACCGGGGCAAGTTGAAACGTTTTTTTCGAAGTTCAACTTGAAAGTTATCTTAAAAAATCGCTAAATCTCTAAATTGAAATCTGTTTACAGCATATACAAGGCATGACAGATGACTTTTGATGAAAACTAGGAATTCAAACTGGATGTTTCGAAAAATATCAATTTTTAAAATGTTTAGTTTTCATATTCATTTTCCCAACTTGCTTGTAGAGCGGGGTAAGTTGAAAAGCGGAACTATCATGAGTTTAATGAGCGGTTTTGCTTCTAAAACTGTCTACAACTAATTTATGAAACACTAAATTGAAGGAATTACATATAAACATTTGGAAAACAGGGTTTTGGTACGCGTGAGATGTGGGGGAGTATTCTAATACACACGAAATGGACACTACATACTAGAAATTAATATACGGAAGAATAATTTATACTATAAATATATTTATACTATTCATGTCAGAGTAGAGTCACTCGAAACGGCCACTAATGAGGTTTATGGGATCATTCAAATATTACGTAACACACTCAAAAGGGAGAAGGGTATGGCTTGTGGAAACTTATTTAGAAATAAATCCAACTAAATCTAAACATCTTATGCAAATGACCATTTGTTACATGTTATGTAAAGAAGAGGGAGTCTAAAATAGTAAAAAAATTGCGTCTCGTAATATTAGGCTGTCAAAAAAGTCCTGCGGTATTTTTTTTTAATTTTTATTTGTTCATAAAATTAGTTACAATCATCTGTTTTAAGTCAAATATGCGCCGTTTTGTTCGATGACTTGTTCCCAACGAGATGCCAACTTCATAATACCCCTGTTATAGAAGCTCGCTTCCTTATTGGCAAAAATCTCGGATAGCCAATTTACACAGGCCTCTTTTGTGGCTAACTTCTGACTACCTAGCTCGTTCGCCATGGACAAAAACAGGTGGTAGTCACTTGGTGCAAGGTCCGGACTATACGGCGGATGCAAAAGAACCTCCCATCCGAGCTCCCGGAGCTTCTGGCGCGTCACCAAAGAAGTGTGTGGCCTGGCGTTGTCCTGATGGAAGGACAATGCGGCCTCTGTTTATCAAAGATGGCCTCTTCTTCATGAGTGCTACCTTCAAGCGGTCCAGTTGTTGGCAGTACAGGTCCGAATTGAGCGTTTGGCCATAGGGAAGCAGCTCATAATAGATTATTCCTTGACAATCCCACCAAACACACAGCAGAACCTTCCTGGCCGTTAATGAGGGCTTGGCCACCGTCTGAGCCGCTTCAGCGGGCTTCGACCACGACCGTTTGCGCTTCACGTTGTCGTAAGTGACCCACTTTTCATCGCCAGTCACCATCCGCTTCAGAAACGGGTCGATTTTGTTGCGATCGGCTAATTCAGCGATTTTGTCGCAATTTTCGACGACAGGCCTTCCGGAGCGTGGCGCATCTTCGACGACCTCTACACCAGAACGAAAACGTTGAACCCATCGTTGTGCGGTGGAAATGGAAACTGTATCGGGTCCACAAACTGCACAAATTTTATTGGCAGCTTGAGATGCATTTTTGCCTTTGTCATAGTAGTACTGTAAAATATGTCGGATTTTCTCTTTATTTTGCTCCATATTTGCGACACTATAACTCAAGAACGACTTAACCAAACAAAACAATGTCAAGGACTATATTATAGCGCGCAAAAATACCTTTCCAACAAGCTATAGTATGACTCGATACAATGAATACAACTAGAACTACGCGCTTACAACGACACCTCGCGGAAATACCGCAGGACTTTTTTGACAGCCTAACGACCGCTAGTTGCAAAATTAACTAATTTTACTTGTATCATGTCTGTGTATTCAAAAATTATGTAGAACATACTTAGGAATGAAATATGAATGATTCTTGTTTTTTTTAATTTATCATTCATTCATACAGCAATCACCAACAAATAACGTCCGGCATCTGCAGCAATGTTTAAAAAAAAGCCGGTTTTCATTGGTTTCAACTTACCCCAGGGCTTAAATAAACATGGGGTTAGCTTAAATGCTCAGAGGAAAAAGATTTTTCGGTTTAGTTTTCAAAACCATTACACTTGATTATCCCTATTCGATTACCTGACGTGGGAATACTTTTGAAAAAATCAGTGTTCTCGGAATGGCTATCATAAGATCGGTTGAAAGATAATGTTACCTATATATATTTTTTCACGTATATCCATCATTTCTAGTGGAAGTTATGATTTCTGTTCAACTTACCCCGAATTTCAACTTGCCCAGGTGTATCTTAACCCAAAAATGCTTAGTTCCATTTTATAGTGTACTACGTCGTTCCTGTTCCTTTGTTGAATGTAAACTTTACATTTAGTTCAAAATACCCAAAAACCCACAATGGGCCTGGCTGGGTAAGGAAGTAACAAGTGCCCCCAAACCGATTCACCAGCTCTAAAAGAAATATTGTATAGGGTACCAGATAAGAAATTTTGACTATTTTTGAAATCCCTATGTGGTTTACAATAGGATCTATGATGAAAAACGTACTTTCCATTTTTTTGCACGCCATTCACAATAGGTTTTCCAAAGAAAACTGTCCACCGTAGCGATTGGAGTTATATAAAGGGAACGGGTGATGAATACGGAACATTGGTCAGGTCGATTAGTTTTATGTGAGTTCTCTCGGTTGTGCACCCGTGGCCGAGTGGTTAGCGTCTCACATTATCATGCCGGGTGTTCGGGCTCGATTCCCGTTCTGGCCGGGGGGATTTTCGTCAAAGAAATTTTCTTCGACTTGCCCTGTGGTCACGCGTATTCAACAGCTTGCCCCTCGGAATACATTCAAGGCGTGTTATTTGGCTTACGAAATCTCATCTAAGTATTAATAAATGACGCTAGTTAATGCATACGTTGAGATGGCAAAAGTTCCCCAGGGAACGTTAACGCCATTCAAGAAGAGTTCTCTCGGTTCCTCCACAGTTTACTCTCCGCCGTCGCGATAGGATTTCTATGAAAAGGACTTGTGATAAATAATATAGCCGGTTCAATTAATTTCACAGGTTTGCTTCTCATATTACTTACTCGTATATTAGGTGTACCGGTAAGTTTCTTCGGTTTCACAACAGACGGCGTAACTTGATTATTATTCCAGTCAAATTTCCAGACATTCGTTGGAAAGCTACTGTCAAAAAGTTGAAGCGTAAACAACATAGTTTTTTGCCACTTCGAATATGTCAAATTTCGTACCAACGAGAGTGTGTTCGCGGGGAGTGTTACTTCATTACTTCAATATGAAGAAAAAAACTGGAAAGCCAACGCATTTTGGTGGAAGTTTGTGGTGACCATGCTCCAACTGAGCGAGCGTGTTAGACGTGGTTTACACGGTTAAAAAGTGATAATTTTGACATGGAAGACGAAGAACGTTCCGGACCGCCAAAAATGTTTGAAGATGAAGAATTGGAGGCTTTACTCGATCAAGATCCGTCACAAACGCAACAAGAACTTGCAGATGCACTTGGAGTAGCTCAGCAAACCATATTCGATCGTTTAAAAGCAATGGGAATGATCCAAAAGATAGGACATTGGATGCCGTATGAATTGAAGCCTCGAGACGTTGAACGTCGTTTTTTCACGTGCGAACAATTACTCCAACGGCATAGAAAGGGTTTTTTTTGCATCGAATCATTACTGGCGATGAAAAGTGGATCCATTATGACAATCGTAAACGTCGGGAAACGTATGGATACCCCGGCCATGCATCAACATCGACGGCCGCGCGGAATATTCATGGCCAAAAGGTTATGCTGTCTATTTGGTGGGACCAGCTGGGTGTGGTGTACTATCAGCTGCTAAAACCGAATGAAACCATTACGGGGGACCTCTACCGACGACAATTGATGCGTTTGAGTCGTGCACTAAAGGAAAAACGGCCACAATACGAGCAAAGACACGATAAAGTTATTTTGCAGCACGACAATGCTCGGCCGCATGCCGCGAAACCTGTCAAAACATACTTGGAAATGCTGAAATGGGAGGTCCACACATTGCTCCGTCCGATTACTACCTTTTTTGATCGATGCAACATGGCCTGGTTGACCAGCACTTCTCCAATTTTGATGAAGTCAAAAATTGGATCGATTCGTGGTTAGCCGACAAACCGGCCAATTATTTCCGCAAAGGGATCCGTGAATTGCCAGAAAGACGGGAAAAAGTTGTGATTAGCGATGGGCAATACTTTGAATATTAAATTTGTAACCATTTATGCAGAATAAAGCATTATTTTTTAAGAAAAAAAAAACGAACAAAAAATTAACCGGCACTCCTATTAGATAATCTCTGCCGCATGCTATGACACATGAAATTTTCGGATTTTCATTTCGTCGAGTTTAGGTCAATCATGGAAAGCAACTACGAAGTGTTGCTCCCTTGGCCGAGTGGTTAGCGTCATAACTAACATGCCGGGTGTTCGGGTTCGATTCCCGTTCTGGTCGGGGGAATTTTTCGTCAAAGAAATTTCCTCCGACTTGCACTGTGATCACGCGTATTCTAGAACTTGCCACTCAGAATGCATTCAAGGCGTGTTATTTGGCATAGAAATCTCAACTAAGTACTAATAAAAATGACGCAAGTAATACTACGTTGAGACGGCGAAGTTCCCCTAGGAACGTTAGTGCCATTGAAGAAGAAGAAGAACTACGAAGTGTACAGTCTACCCAAACTCAAGAATATGACCAACGTATTCTATCCTTGGTTGGTCAAGAAAAATGTTGAGCTTCCGGTCATTGTGTTTGTCGATCGACATTGCTCCTATGTGACTTACACCACGGTTAAATTCTGTATTCAAACCAATGAAAGCTGTCTAGGATAATACACTCATTAAGCGGCGTTTTGAAAATGAAGGTGCAATGATTTCAAAACGAGACTTCGCTCCACTGCTAAACAAAGTCAATGGAAAATATAGACCAAATACTGATCAATGGATTTCAAATCATTGATTATAATTCTCTTCCTGGCACAAGTTCAATGCTCAAAATTAAAAGACTTTTATTAATTCCCGCAGATCATGTGGACAAGACTATCCCTGCCACGATATTCATGTACATTTGTGATGTTCGGAATTTGAATCAGTGACAAAAATGGTGTTCTGAATTTGAGTCAAATATAATTGAAAATATTGTTAGTTTTTTGCCATGAAAAGTTTATTGCAGTCAAGTGGAAAAAAATAAATTAATTGCATTCAAAAATCAAATTACTTTCGCGAAACAATGCCTTTTATAGTAATTAGATACTATTCAATGATCAACAGAACTTATGTGTTCGGAATTTGAGACAAAACAGTAATTGAATGAGAAAAAAATCCAGAAAATATTTTTTCTCCTACTCCACTCAGTTTTAATAGTCATTTCATTCAGCCTCGTCAGAACAAAATGATTGATTTTCGGTCTGTGTTTATTTAAACAAAAAATAATAATTATATCAATAAGTTAATCAACTATATTGGGTTGGAGAATAAGTTCGTAGCGTATCTTTTATTTAAACAAAAACCAATTATATCAATAGGTTAATCAATTATATATTCGCCGCAGTTAATTTTTTTTCCGCCAATTCACGACTGGTTTGGCGACCGTTCTCCTTCAAATGTGATTTGACACATTCTTCATCAAATTCAGAAGTGGCGTGTCATCGACATCAAATTCGCCATTTGCAAACCATTTCCGTGCTGTAGACCTTTTCCATAGACGTCGCAAATGTCCCGAGTTGAGGTCAAAAAGCTACCGAAAATATGGTTTTTTGCCTCCTAGGTCCTCAAAACTAATAAAAAATTAAATAACTCAACATAGTTTTGTAGAGCAGGAAGAGTTCTATCGAATGAATACTTACCCTTTGCCAAACAGCAAACAAATCGTTGAAAAATAGAAGAAATATAAAAACACTATGAACTTATTCCCCAACCCAATAGCAGAGTTAATCACAAGGTCTTGAAGGTCGAGTGGTACTTAACAAACCATGGCTGTTAGAGAAGAACATTTGACACGACTGAAGTGAGCATATGTTCACATCATTTGGACAGTGGATGGCTGGAAGAAGGTAATTGGGTCAGCTAGGACTAAAATAATGTCCAGTTGGTCTGATGATATCACACGCAAGTGGCGAAGAACCGGTGGAAATCTAAAAAAAATTGAAGTAAACATTCAAACATGGAGCTACTGTTTTCAATCAACGGAACGCTTGCTGGTAGCTTCGGAAACTGCTGTATTTAACAATCTTGCTATTTTGTTAGCTACAATGAGTAAAAAGAAAAGGTACAGGAATATCTAAACTGCCAAAATCACACAATCACAATCAATCAATCACACTGTACCTGTTTATGCACTGATGGAAATGACTATCCTTGAACACCTGTCTTCTTGCGGCTGCTGTTAAGTAGGATGACTTGATGTCAAAGTGTCAAAGTGGATGCAGAGATTCAGCAGATTTTAGATCCTATGCAAATGTACTATCTAAAATATCAGACATTGCGTAAAGCCCGCATTGTGATACCAGAGAAATTGCAGAACCAAATGCTTCATATAACTCACGAAGGCCATCTAGGTATAAACATATTGAAATCGTTGCTTCGTTCGGTAATTTAGTGGTCTTAAAGCAATTGGGGAATTCGCATGTCGTTGTTCACTTGTAACAATACCAAATCTCCGATGATAAAAAATTAGTGGGTTATATCTATGATATAACCGCAAGGTTCACGTGGAACTACCTTAGCTTAGCAATCATTCGTTTGTATTGATTAAATTCTTGATTGAATGAAACAGTTTCCAAATTCAATTGAGTTCAATATATTTGCTCTGTGAGTGAAAAAAATGAACAAATGCCGTGTAAAGTCAATTCATTTATTGTGATTGATTGTTCTTCGTTACAAGTAAATTTAATAACGGACCTTTTACGTTTGGTATGATGATTTTTTTTTTTTTATCTTCGCTTATTTTTCGTCGGCCTATTTCCGCCACTTTAGTGCCAATCACCGACATCAGGGAGGCGACTCCACCTGTTCCTACCTATCAGACTCAACAACTCATGAGCCGGGCCAACTTCTTTTACTTCCGCTCCGAAGGAAGACGTAACCAGAGATTTTTCGCCTCAGAAAATCCCAACGACGCCAGCTGGGATTGAACCCAGGCCGATCGGATTGTGAGGCTGTTACTGGTATGATGATTAGAACAAAATATATGTACGGAAGAATTATCAAACGTTTGATGAACCAGCCTAAGGCTGAAAATCTTTCCAATAAAGACAAAAAAAAAATATCAAACGATTATTTTATTTTACATTTCCCTCTGAAGTTTACATCCCAAAAGTGTACATACTTCTCGAATCTCGAATTTGCTTGAAACTGGGAAGTTCATTCGCTTCTAGTGTCTGCACGATTTTCCCAGGTTCCTAAGTTTAGAAGATCATGTTAGGACAGACATATTCCACTCTGCACAAAGGCAAGCGAGGACAAAAGTACTCGCAGTTTGCATTTATTTGCAGAGCCGATTTCCCCAGAAACCTCGATTTGAAGTCTGTGTTAGGGAAACACATTTCAATCGGAACAAAAATACCCCCGACTTGCATGAATTTGAAATACCGATTTCTCCAGGCACCTTGGTTTAGAAATCTCTATTAGGGAACACATTTCGGTGGGAACAAAAGCTCCCCCTACTTTCGTGTGTTCTTTTTCTTCTTTTTGGCTTTAAGAGGGTTTAAACTTTTCTGTTCACTCGCCTCTAGGCTCTTTCGTGTGCTTGCAATGCCGATTTCGCTGCTTGGTTTTAAAGTCTGTGTTAGGGAACATTTTTCGATGAGAACAAAAGTCCCCCTACTTTCATGTATTTGCAATGCCAATTTCCCCAAGGCTGCTTGGTTTTGATGGCTGTGTTAGGGAAACCGTAAATCGGGCCAATCAAAACGATGCAGTTAGGGCGTTTAGATAACGCCTAATATTTTACAGTTATTCAATTGTTTATCTAATGAAAAACAACATTTTGTTAGTTGTGATAGATGCGTAGAAATATTCCATATCAAGTGATGCAAACATCTCTCCTATCCAGTACAAAATGTTCGAGCTATAAGCATTCGAAATCTTTCATTTTTTCCTGCATGTTCTGTGTTTAGGTTTTCATTTTACCCTCCATATATTCCGGTTAGACGTAGTCCCACGTCAAAAAACTGCGGGTTCATGGCTGTGAACTTTTTGGGACCAAGTTTGCGAATTTCTAAGGATCTGGGAAATAACTGGTGACAACAACTAAGGGAATTTCTTCTAGCTTATCACGTCCCAAATAATGTCGTAACTTGAAGATTTCCCTCGAAACCGATGTTTAGGATGGACATTAGATGAGAACTTGCGATTTTTAAAATGCGGCTATGCAAAATGGTGTTAAAATATCGTTTCATAAAATGCCAAACATAAATAAATTTGATAAAAAATCTATTAGAAAACATTTGAAAATTGAGTTTCAGAAATAGCACGACGGTATGTAGTATCGATTTTTTTGTTGTAAAAGTATTTAACCCGTTTTATGCCAAGCGTTCGAAAAATCGAACAGCAACTTCGATAATGTTTCATGCCTTTGGAAAGCAACCATATGGTATGATTTTGTCATCAAATGTTAGCTTAGTCAATTATGTACCATTTACTATCAATTTCATTCGAGTTTGTATCACTTTATTGGGCATAAAAATCAGTTTAAAGCAACTATGTGCGGAAAGTCCATAACCTCACTTAACCTGAGAAAAAACATAACCTTACAAAATTTAAAAATATGTAAACTTTTCTACAATATTACTTTGGTAAAAGATCACACATTGTGATGTAGGAAAAAAATTGAATTGAACCTCCTACAGGAACAAAAATGTAGGTTTTGGCCAATGTTTTCGTTTGGCACTTTTTTGATTTTTTGTCATTTTTCGGAAAACGGAGTTACGGAAAAAGTATTTCTTGAAGATTGGGGTATATGTAACACCAATAATCAAAATAACACCCACGGATTTTGTCAAAAGAATATTTTTACAGCTTGGTCGTTAATGGTTAACCCTCCTGTACTCGCGTGCAAAATCATAACACGTATACTCGCGCACGGTGTCACAGACCGTAAATTGAACTTCTCTGTAATGTTGCCATTGTGTATTTTTCAGGCTTTATTTGCATTCATTTGAAGAAGAGGGTATGATTGAATGAAAAAACTCCAAAAAATATGTTTTCTTCGTCTTAATTATGTTTTAATAGTCATCTAATGTTGCCTCCTTTAAAGTAGAGTATTTTTTGCTACTCCAACACAAATAACGAAATTAGAATTTTTCACTGTTATTAATTAAAAGTAAGCTACTGAATATAATTCATGGCTATAAAATAACATAAAAACATATTAATCGATTGTGGTTTCATTGGAGTAACATAGTCAAAACATAGCATAACTGCATGCTCGAAAAAAAACATATTTTTTACATTTCATGCAGTTGTTGCGGGTTTTTTCGGGTCTTTTATCGAAGAGAAGAATGTATAACGACCTTCCAGATAATTATCAGATGATAAAGGTTCTGGAATCTAAAGTTTGCATATTTCTTATATTCTTTGTCTCTGTTTTCTTGGTAAACTAACTAAGCCTTTTTCTAGATGGGGCATAAAAAGATGATATTATATAAAAGGATTTCTAGGAACTTCCTTTTCTTTTTCTTGTTTTCTTGTCGATATTGTCCATTATGAAAAAGTTTCCCCGAAACTGTATTTGTTCAAAATTACCATAAGCTACCGATTAGTTTATAGTTTACTGTTTACAATCCTTCCTCAAGTGAAATTCTTTCACAAGTGTGTATACGTATGACCATTATATTTAGCCAATAACTATACGAAAGTCAAACATCTATATTTTACTTTTGAACGTATGAATCTAACAACGAATATATCGACGAATAGTTAATATATGGATTCGTGCAATCCAGTTACAAAAGGGACTGAAATCAAATAAGAATAGTCCGGTATTGGTCTTATGCAATATATTCAATAAATATTCCATGCCACTAACATGAATTTATACATTTCATTCAACAATATTCTAGAATATGAAAAAAGGCACTTGTTCAAAAAAGTTACTTCTATGCTCGCGTCGGTGTGTCAGACCAAAATTGTTAAAAAAGTGGCACACGTCCCCTTTGTACCAACACATGCGATACGCTAAACGATGACGAACGACGAATAACGAAGCTAGAGAGAATCGCAAAGTCGTAGTGTTGATATTTTCTGAGAAATGAACGAATTATTGATTTCTCGGACTGACAGACCAATGCGCGAGTATAGGAGTGTTAAATTTAAATATAGCAGGAGATGGATTCTCAATCATATATGTAACTAAAGATCAGGATGGCATCACTGTTCACAAGTAGCATTGAAAAGGCACACAACTGCGCAACATTTTATCGATTGAATTCTGACAGCTGCTGTTTGGGAGACTGTTATTTGTGTGTATGTCGTTATTGCTGGTTGATTACATCGATCCTACATTTAATTAGGAGAATATGAATCTTAGTGACTTTTAAACTGTGTTAAAGTGTAGATTTGCTGTTATAAAAGAACGATATAATGCAGGAGGAAGACAAACTATCCGAAATAACCGTAAGTAATCGCCTTATTACTCATTGGAACCCTTTAAAAATGGCCGCTTCAGTGATGCTAAATGAAAACAAACCCGATTCTATCCTAAGTCATATATCTTTATTATCTCAATCTCTTTTAATACAAAGAAATAAATAGTCTATAACGTTCACAGACTGCCCGCTGTGTAATAAAATTTAAGAAAATAGTTTTAAATCATGAAACAACCGTGTGTTCGATCACTCATCCCACTGACGACTCGAGCATTATTGAATAGGTATGGCATTGTTCCCACTCCAGTTGCTCCCGACAATATCAACAAATAGCTGCTTCCACTGTATAACCCGAGTAATAATGTTCGCATTTCGTTTCACCACCACGGTCCAGGAATGTCCCTTTGCTCGTTCGTATTTCTTTCTCACTCAATCGGCGGCGTCTGGCGCCGTGTCCCCTTGGCTGTCCTCGGTTATGCGCGGACAATTTGTCTTCTTTTCCCTTTGTTACATTTGTACTGTAGTTTACATCTCGAAAATGTTTGTGCTGTATCCGTTTTACGAAGAATAAAATACATTGTCGAATATCATTTTGTAGGCCGATAAACCAATCACTGGGTGGAGCCAGCCGTGGTAGCTCACTAACGCTCTGTTGGCACGCTAGCGCGGTGAGCTTAAGCCGAGGACATAGAGGCCGTTAGGGCAGATGGGACGGGTTTCAGGATTAATCTTCTCCGGTCCTGTGTGGATTGGTTTCCCCAGCGGCTGGGAGGAGAGCTCTGTAATTTGATAATTGTGGGAGAAGGGGAAAAGATTTTGTTAATTACATTTGTCGATGATATTTTTATGCCGGTTCTGAAACGTTATTAGGCAAAATATCCGTCACCATGATTAGTCTGTCGAACTGTTTTCTACATCGTTAGTATACATAATTTTGTGAGGATGAGTCGCCATTGACCCTTTTGGTTATGAATGTTACACCATTTACCGAATATAGACAGGTAAAAGTAGATCCTCTAAGGTAGAGCGTAGAACATATAAGGATGGATGCTTCCGCACACTACTGGTTATCAATAAAACCAGACCATAGTTTATAACAAATCATACAAACTCTCTGATTTGAAAAAAAGTTAAAATAATCATTAGGTTCGATAGTATCCTACGTATTTTTTGTCCTCATAAAAGAGACTTTCAAATCTTAATACTCTTTCATGGCTCCAGTTTTACGAAAAATTGAATTCGAGCAGACGAACATGAGACGTCGACAACACGATATACATTAGGGTGGCAATGGATGCATGGAACATAATTCATCATCAAATTTCAAAAACCGAACATGTGCATTTTGTTTATTGACCCAAAAAAATGAACTGTGCAAAGTTTGAGCTTAATCGGACATGATTTAAGGGTGCCTCAAAGCGCTCGAAGTTTTGATTTTTTGATCCTTGAAAATCTTCCAAAGGGGGACCTAAAAGAAATTTGGAAAATCGGATTTTTTTTTTAAATGTGTGACACATCGAGATTTGGTGTCATCTCGAAAAGAAAATTTTGGCCGAAAATCGACCTTTTGGGACCTTCATTCAACCTGACTTCACTTCGCCACTACTACTCCACCCCGACATACATCTCGTTGTCCGCGTACACAATTTTATTTTAACATCCATATAAAGTGAAACGAACACTTGATTTCTGTTGCAAAAAAGTGGTTACACAATTTTCTGTGACATCGTGCGAGAGTATACGAGTTATGATTTTGCGCACGAGTACAGGAGGTTTAAAAGAAACGCCAAACTGTGGCTCTGGTGGAATTCTAACCCTTATTTTGGAACGTCGCCCTAATAGTCTATATCTTCCATTCTCAATATTATTTAGAAGGTTTATTCAAAGCGGAATTCTCCCGAAATAGCATAAAATTTGATCTACCACATCGATCTAAAACATACACAGCTTACTTACACACAGATTAGCTTAAGAACAAAGGATCGTCCTGGAACGTTTTACTTCAACAAACTTTATATTCCATTCATTTATGAGGGGTTGAATCTGAGTTCCAGACTGACACTACGATTTTTCCAGCTATTTTCGACTGACTCTATCGTCAGATCACAATGCTGAACTGCATCGTCTCTGATCGGTCGAATGATGTACGTAAACAAATGAGAGTATATAAGTCAGTTTGTGACAATACAGAAAAATGCCTTCACGGAGTTGCGCAAAACGTTATCATCCAAAACCCAAAAAAAAAAACAGTGGTATCCATACACGACCGCATTGTTGACGTAGTACTATGAAACATTATTTTAATTCGCTTGTTTATTACTTTTGATATTGTTTTAAAATAAAAAAAATTATTTGAAAATTAATTTTTCACTAGAAATTCGTAATGATCCTGAAGAGGAGTCGATGTTTAGCGTAATTTTGTACTAGCAACAGAATATGGCTGATCGCGAGAATAATACACATACTGTTCATATGCCGCATTGCTCTCTTGCACGCACTGCAATTGAGAATACATTGTGCATATTCTGAGCACATTTTTTGAAGCGAACGATTTGAGTGCAAACAATACATACAGAAGCAGTGCACCAACTTGCCACTTGTGGCTACGCGACTCTTTCGTTTCTTCTCTCTCTCGTTTTTTCTCTCTTTCGTTTTTTTCTTTCTTTCTTGCTTCTTGTTTCTCTCCCTCGTTTTCTCTCGTTTCTCTCTCTCTCTATCTCTCTCTCTCTCTCGTTTTCTCTCTCTTTCGTTTTCTCTCTTTCTCGTTTCTTCTCTCTTTCGTTTTCTCTCTCTCGTTTTCTCTCTCTTTCTCTCTCGTTTTCTCTCTCTTTCGTTTTCTCTCTTTCGTTTTCTCTCTCTTTCATTTTCTCTCTTTCTCGTTTCCTCTCTCTTTCGTTTTCTCTCTCTCTTTCTCTCTCGTTTTCTCTCTCTCTCGTTTTCTCTCTCTTTCGTTTTCTCTCTTTCTCGTTTCCTCTCTCTTTCGTTTTCTCTCTCGTTTTCTCTCTCTCTCTTTCTCTCTCGTTTCCTCTCTCTTTCTTTCGTTTTCTCTCTCTTTCTCTCGTTTTCTCTCGTTTTCTCTCTTTCTCCCGTTTTATCTCTCTCATTTTCTCTCTCTCTCATTTTCTCTTTCACTCTCTCGTTTTCTCTCCCTCACTCTCTCTCGTTTTCATTTTCTCATTCCCTTTTTCGTTTTTTCTCTTTCTCTTTCGTTTTCTCTATTTCTCTCTTGCTTCCTCTCTCTCACTCTTCCTCGTTCCTTCATACAGAAGCAGTGCACCAACTTGCCACTTGTGGTTACGCGATTCTTTCGTTTCTTCTCTCTCTTTCTCGTTTTTTCTCTCTTTCGTTTTTTTTCTTTCTTTCTTGCTTCTTGTTTCTCTCCCTCGTTTTCTCTCTCTCTCTCGCACTCTCACTCTCTCTCGTTTTCTCTTGTAATTGAGCGTCGAATAAAAATAACTACAATCTTATGGGAGCAGGCAAATAAAATTGGTTTCCATTGGGTATGCCTCCGTGTGAATTGTTCGTACCAAAATCAATCACTTACAGTGCCTAATGGCGTAGCTCAGATTGCAAGAAGGGAACACTCTTCTTACCTTCGTTCCTTGGTTTTCTTCGCTTGGATGTGATCATGCAAGTTGCTTAGCTACCATTGACTCCGCAATGGTGTTGGCATTTGAAAATTGTACTAGGTGCCTGCTATAGACGGTTCTGTCGGCTGAAATAGTTACGTTAAACAAACCTTCCCGATTCGAATTGTATAAAAAAATAGAATCAGAATCCGTTCACAGCTGAACTATCGGAGAGTCGCGTCATAATCGGCTGTTTTTCGGTTGATTTAGTGTGGAATTGGACTATGTATAATACTAGGGTTGTTGCACAGTTCGTGGAGCGGTAGTTGAAAAAAATAGGGTTCATAAAATTATTTTTATCTTTAGTATACTCTCCTCAATTATGTATCTTATCCCTGGGGTGATTTTGCAAAATAATTTTTCAAACCTCTTCGTTTGATGAAAAACAGCTTCCGCGTTAGGTGCGCAACTAAGTTCCCGCTGTTTTCAATAAATAGCTCCTTAGCAGTAAGTGTTGGTCAATTTCATCATTTCGTCGAAAAGTCATTAACCAAGCTTATGCATATGGTGAACAAACCGCATCAACCCTGTAGTGATTTCGTTTTGGCGTCATTTACTCTCCGTTGTTTGAAAATATCCGATTTTGTACCAAATGGTCTTATTTTCATTGTTCATTATTATTCATTTTTTATTATTGTTCATTTTCAGCCTCTTGGGCTAAATGGTGCTGACGGTGCTAAAAATCGTAATTTGTGGAAAGTGCTGATTTTATTCTTTCATTCCAAGAAAAGGCCACGGAAACACATAAAGAGCTTCAAAAAGCTTACGGAGAAGCTGCTCCGAGTGAATGACTGTTGCATAAAGTTGCTTTTTTTAAAAAAAAAACAGTCAAAGGAAACCTGATCTGGCGATAAGTTAAAGGTTTCAAGCGTTCATACATTAATTCGACCGATTTTCCCTTTCGAACACCAACACTAATACTGCATATAGAACAAATGTTTGCTACGCTTTATATCAGTGATTTTCAACCGGTGGGAATTCCCCCCTAGTGGCGAATTTGGTCATTAAAAGGGGGGAATTGTGCAAGGGAATATTAGATCGCTTTGAAGATGACAATGATTAGCAAAAATTACCACAAAAATTTCATTGGATATGCTAAAATTTGCGATCCTCGGCAAACATTTCCAAATCTGAATTGTAATGTTCAATTGAACAACTTCTTTTTGCAACAAGTTAAACTTCAAACATATTTCCCTTATATCAAAAAACAAATTTAAACACGGCTTTCCGACTGGAAGTGACGAATGTTTCGGATCAATTTCAGACCAAACTCATCGATCTACAAATGATCGATTCTTATCCTGATATGCGGGATAAGCGTTACGAGTGTTGTTGTCTTTTGCGTTGAATTCATGTGAATCTGGATTTCCCACTATGCTGCTGATGGGAACAAAACACCGTAACAGAATGGATATCGAAGACATGAGGTGTGCTTTTCAACAACGTTTGTAAGAATTACGATTTTGGCGGAAATCGTTCAGGCGCACGTGTCATACTAACTTGCCAAGCTTTATATACCTTTTTTTTTGTAATCAGATACAAGTATAAAATAAAATTTGTTGCGAATATATCTTGAAAACCGTTTGTATTTTTACATTACTTAACTGTTATGCTACAGACTTTCTGACAAAATGCTGATAGGGGTGAAGCACTGGGATAAATTTTCGTAAAGGGGCGAATTGAGCCGAAAAGGTTGAAAACCACTGCTTATAAAAGTTCATATAGGGCGGATATATTGACAAAACGACTGAACAGGTATTAAGATACTGATATACTGCCATTTAGCAATAAAGGTGCTGAGTTAGTGTCAAAGTAGAGCTTTAAGCAAAGATCGAAATGTTCGCTCAGCTGCGAGATAAGTATTCAGTCAATCGATCTAGTTTTCAATGAATTGTGCAATGTTGAAATTTTCTTCTCTTCCTTTTCGCCGAAAATTGTTTTTCAGAGAGTTAGATGGGCGAACTATATATCTATATCTCGCTCTCTCTGTCTCTCTCCCTTTCTCTCTCTCTCTCTCTCTCTCTCTCTCTCTCTCTCTCTGTCTCTCTCCCTTTCTCTCTCTCTCTGTCTCTCTCCCTTTCTCTCTCTGTCTCTCTCCCTTTCTCTATCTCTCTCTCTCCCTCTCTATTTCTCTCTCTCCCTCTCTCTCTGAAGTTGAATAGAAAATAAAACAAGGAGCGAAAAATCAAAGCTAGCTTGACCAATAGTTTTAGCTAATCTGTCAAGCTGGAACTTTGCACAGTTCATTTTTTGGACCAATAAACAAATTTTACTGGTCGGTTTTAGAAATTCGATGATGAAATTTTTTCCATACATCTATTGCCACCCTATCCTGCATCTATCATTCATTCTATGGACGCTCAGTACATCATCTCGGAAGCATACGATTTAATTTCCAAAAGAGTGGACCAAATTTATACTTTCAATTTCTCTCATTCTTGAGAGAAATTGAATCTTGTTGAGATTGCGAAACTACATTTAATGTTTCATATGTGTCGTCTAGCTGCAAAGCCGGCTATCTGAAGAAAAAAAACCAAAACAGGAAAGACGATTTTCTGTAGTGTCATGCCAGAATGAGGTAGGAAATAAATAGGATTTGGCCGGGTTTGCGGCACATCATGATTTTTAAACGCGTATTCTATAGGGAATTGATCGATTTTGGCGCTGTTTCTCACTGCCAATAAGTGGAACAATGTATTTAAGGTCTAAAAAACAATTTCTCAGATTTGAGGAGTTGATCGGTTTTGCAACTAGGGGACACATTCGTCAATATGAGTATTCATGAAACAATTATAGGACTTTCTGCTGTTGTGGTTCATGAAATCAACTGTTAGTATCACACTTGATGTGGTTAATTACTGCTGCAGGTATATTTAAATTCTAGAAAAAAAAGCGCGACAAAAGCAAGGAAGTAAAGAGAAGAAGAAGATGATTACCCGAAAAATTTCCCCGTTCGAAAGCGGAAAAACCACATCACCTACTAGTAATCGTTAATCAATTAGTGTCTTTAGGGGCGCGCACAACATTCATAGCGAATCGAAGCGGGTCGGAGGATTTCCCCTGCGCCTGCGATTGATTAGTCATTAGGTGATTAGCTACAACAAAAACAAAAAGATCTACGGATTTAACACTGTAACACAACGGTCTTTTGTTGTGTGGTAATATACTCACGGAGTAGGAACGCACCGCGGAGGGAACCAATAAAAAATCTCTGAAGAATACACGTACGCACACACACACGTATGTCCACGCACAAACAAACAATCAATATCATCGGGGTCTACATTAACTAACACACTTTAGCTTAATCCAGTCTACTATCTATCAGGGCGCTCGATCTGCAGGAATCCCTTGGGCCATGTGCGAATGCTAGTTTTTGTTTGTTTGTTTTATTTGGCACAGTCTATTGAGTACTTCGTTCTTGCTGCTAAATATGCGATTATGATAAACTGATCAAATTAATATAACGTAACGATCGCGTCGATCGTTCTTCTTCTTCTCTTTCCTAACACTGTTAACACTACTATCAATACTACCAACCACACAGAAACATATAAACTTTAAGATCTACTCAGTAAAACCAAAAGACTACTTTAGTAGTAATCGCGTAATTGTGTGTGTGGTCTGCGTGACACAGTACTAGAATGGTGCGATTGGTTGATTGTTTTGACGTGCATCGAATGGGGATTTTAGTGTATGCTATAGAAGCTGGTCTAAAAAAAACAAGGGAAGAAAATAAACGGAAATATGTTAGTGGATGGTATGATTCCCATCGTGTCCTGGTCCTATATTTTTCTGCTGTTCAAAATACCCACACATACCCATGTTATAAAGTTCTTCAGTTTACCTTTAAGCATCTGCAGTAGTTGTGGTCGAAATAGGTGCCACTGGTGCACTCCTTCGCTTCGTTGCACTCACACAAGCAGGTATCCGGATTCCACTGCTTGATATCCTGCTCCTTGAGACACTTCGATCGATCGTCGTTGTTCGCGCAGTCGCACCGACAGTTGCGGGAGTTGTATCGCTGCAGGCTGTTGCAGTGTTCCTCCTTGACACGGCACTGGCAGGCACAGCCAACGTGTTCCTCGATGAGAGCCAGATCGCGGCTCTTGAAGCGGGTCTTGGTACCGGACACGTACTCGAGGACGTTCACCTGAGGGGGAAGAAGATATACTTCATTGGCAACGCCGTGAACGAAATAGTGCAACTCACGGTAAAGGTTCTCGTTCTGGTCGACGTCGGCTGGCACGAGAGACGCTTGGACACACAGCAGCCACTGCAGCGTTGTACTCGGGTGCACGACGGGCTGTAGATTAGCCGCGGGTCGCTGTTATTCTCCGGCCGTAGACTTACAATTGTTGGCTGAGTATTGCACCCAGCAGGGGTAGGTATTTCTCCGGCTGATCGTTCTCCAAATCCTGCGAAATAATTTTCAGAAAATATCATGTTAATAGAACATTATAGGCCTAAGGTATCTGCTCCTATAGTAGATGGGTACCAATAGTTGCACTATTTAGGAAATTAATTACATATCAATGTAAAGTTAGCTTGAGCAACCAAAACATCAATTCAAAACAAAAATGTAATCATTTCATAATAATGTTAGCCCTTGAAAATACTTACTAGTCTAACCTAACTTTCTATGTTTCATGAAATAGGGTACACTGAACAATACAGTGTGTGAATAGTGATTGCTCATAAAAAATACATAATTACAAGTTAAGTTGAAATTGGATCCGTAAACACTTAACAATGAATCCAAAATTATGTATTTTTTATGAATAGTCACTACTCACACACCGTTTTGTTCAGTGTACCCTATTTCACGACACATAAAAACTGATACTAGACATCGGATTTTTGTGACACTTCTTCGCAAACACGCTCATGAAAACAGTTGTTTACATTTGTTTGGCTCGATAGTTTTGGTGATTTCCAGCTGTAATTGCAAAAAGTTTACCATTTTTACGTAACTTATGATCAATTCCTTAAACATTGGTATTGATTCTTAAATTTTCCCATGGTAGAATGAACAAATATTATACGGAAGAAAATTGATCGGGTTTACGATGAGGAACTATTGCAGAAGTGCTTAGAGTCGGTTAAAACTGGAGAAAAGACTATATATCGTGCCAGCAGATCATTTGGAATTCCAGTCTCAACACTTCGTTTTCGCATGGGCGAAAAATGGACCAAGAAAATTCGCAAGGGACATCCAACGGTGCTACACCCAAACGATGAAATGAAAATCATTCATTGGCTCACATCTGGCCATAAACCATTCTAGGATAGTGTCACCTTCATTTCTGGCCAGCTAGTCTAGGATAGTGTCACCTTCAAACGCAATGGATTAAATATCCCTTCACTTTTTGTTGTGATCTACGCTGGAATATACCATTCACCTTATTTATTTATAATGATACTACATCCCATTGAGAGATTAGATCTTCTTCACAATTTTTCGCCAATAGTCCCGATCCATGGCTGCAGTTCTCCAACTCCCGACTGCACCGATTCTTGCCAAGTCCTGCTCCACCTGGTCCAACCACTTCGCTCACTGGGCTCCTCTCCTTCTTGTTCCTACCGGATTCGATGCGAACACCATCTTTGCAGGGCTGCTGTCCGGCAATCTTGCAACATGCCCTACCCATCGCACTCGTCCAGCCTTGGCGACTTTCTGAATGCTGGGTTCGCCGTAGAGTTGCGCCAGTTCGTGGTTCATTCTCCTTCTCAATACTCCGCTTTCCTGTACACCACCGTATATTGTGGTGTGGCGTTCGAAAACTCCAAGCGCTTGTGAGTCCTCTTCAAGCATCGTCCATGCTTTGTGCCCATAGAGAACAACCGGTCGAATTAGGGATTTGTACATGGTACACTTCGTACGGGGTCGGAGTTTGTTGGACCTCAAGGATTTGCGGAGCCCATAGTAGGCACGACTTCCATTGACAATGCGTCTTCGAATTTCACGGCTGTTGTTGTTGTCAGTTGTTATCAACGAGCCAAGGTACACAAATTCCTCTACCACCTCGAGCTCGTCGCCGTCGATCACAACACTACTACCAAGAAGAACTCTGTTGCGATCAGTCCCTCCAGCTAGCATGTATTTAGACTTAGACGCATTGATCCCAAGCCCAATCAGCCCTGCTTCGTGTTTCAGTCGGGTATACAAGTCGGCTACCGTCGCATGTGTTGTTCCGATTATGTCCACGTCGTCGGCGAAGCAGATAAACTGACTAGACTTGTTGAAAATCGTGCCCCGCATGTTGAAGCCCGCTCTCCGCATAACACCTTCCAGTCCCACGTTGAAGAGCAGACAGGAGATTCCATCGCCTTGTCGGAGTCCCCTGTGAGTCTCAAATGATTCCGACAGCTCACCTGAGATCCGCACACTGCACCGCACACCGTTCATCGTTGCCTGAATCAGTCTTGTCAGCTTTCGGGGAAAGCCGTGTTCGTCCATGATCCTCCATAGCTGTCGTCGGTCGATTGTATCATATGCGGCCTTGAAGTCGACGAAGATGTGGAGTGTAGGGACCTGATACTCGCGGCACTTTTGGAGGATCTGCCGCAGTGTAAAAATCTGGTCCGTCGTCGAGCAACCGGGCATGAATCCGGCCTGATAACTTCCCACAAATCTACTTACTATTGGCGATAGGCGGCGGAAGAGGATCTGAGACAAAATTTTGTAGGCACCATTTAGGATTGTGATGGCACGATAGTTCCCACAATCCAACTTGTCGCCTTTTTTATAGATGGGGCAGATTACCCCGTCCTTCCACTCCTCCGGTAGCTGTTCTGTGTCCCAGATCCTGACTATCAACCGGTGCATACACTCTACGAGTTTTCTCGGACCCCCCTTGAAGAGCTCCGCTACGAGGCCCTCCTTACCAGCTGATTAATGACCTCCTTAACTTCACCCATCGTCGGGGGTGGTACGTCGTCGTTGTTCATTGCACCGGTGTAGTCCTCCTCAACGCCGTCTAGGTCTCCTGTCTGCGCGCTGTTCAGGTGTTCATCGTAGTGCTGCCTCCACCTTTCGATCACCTCGCGTTCGTTCGTCAAGATGCCTCCTTCCTTGTTTCTGCACATTTCGGCCCGCGGCACAAAGCCTTTGTGCGAGGCGTTTAGTTTCTTGAAGAACTTCCGCGATTCTCGAGAACGATAAAGCAGCTCCATCTCCTCACACTCTTTCTCTTCCAGGCGGCGCTTTTTTTTCCCGAAAGAGATGTGTTTGCTGCCTTCGTTTCAGTCTGTATCGTTCCACGTTTTGTCGAGTCGCTCGTTGCAGCATGGCTGCGCGTGCTGCATCCTTCTCGTTCAGGAGCGCTCGGTACTCGTCGTCAAACCATTCGTTCCGTTGTCCTCGTTGTTCATACCCGATGACGGTCTCTGCTGTGCTGCTAATTGCTGATTTGCTGATACCATTCACCTAGCAGTAGCGATAAGCACTTCTTAGATTTTCTGGAAGATGTATGGTTACAACACATACAATTACATGAACAAAAAAGAATAGTCATTACTGGTGGATGATCTCACCAGAATAACAAGAACATCTTCGAAGACCATCGACTTAGTATTTACAAATTTTGACGATGGTGTGATTGAGATTTTTTATGATAGCAAAATTTCGGATCATGAAACAATTGGTATGGACTACAATTTTTCTGATGTTGACTTTTCCGAAATACAAAAAGAAAAATCTTATAAGTGTTGGAATAATTATTCGAAACGAAGGTTGCTATCTGTTCTTCAGAACAAAATAACTCCGGTTAGTGAACGAATCTCTCTTCATGGTGTTGCAGAAAATCTTGAAGAAGCACTTTGCTCTTCAATTAACCAGATAATTGCTGGTATTCACACTGAAATTTCAGTACTCAGACATATTGGCAACAAAATCTGGTATAACTCTTCATTGGCTTACATCAAGAGAAGGCGAGACTATTACCTAATAATAGCTAAACGCACAAAAACTATTGAAAATTGGAGCACATACAGAATATGGAGAAATATTTATGTACGCGAGCTGAAGAATTCTAAGAATAAATTCATACAAAATGAAATACATGCAATTCAACAGGATCCGAAGAAGCTATGGAAAAAAATTAAAGCATTGTGTAATCCAGGCGGCCGCAAAGACATCGACATTGAGTTTGACGGTAACAAGGAAAGTGACAATATAACAGCAGAGAAACTTAACACATTTTTCACGTTAAGTGTAGAAGAAATCTACAATGGTATTGTAGCTCCATCCAATCGACTGAATTTTGTCTTCGCAATTGAGATGCTTTAAAACTATCAACATGGGAACTCTTAGGAAGGTAGTGATGGATTTAAGAAACTGTGCAAGTGTTGAAAACATCAATAAAACAGTATTAGCTCACAATGTTGGAAAAAATCTTTTGTCATACCGTAGACCAGTTAATATGTTGCCATTATACGAAAAGATTCTCGAGATTGTAATTAAAGATCAATTGTTGGAACATATAACGAAAAATGGAATACTGGTAGATGAACAGTCTGGGTTCAGAAAAAATTATAGGAGGTTGTGTCCAAGATACGACCGCATTGTTGACGTAGAACTACGCTGTTATTTTATATAAGTCGCTTGTTTATACCTTCGGATATTATTCCATAATGCTGTGAAATTTTCGAAACAACTGCTTAGTAGAATAATCTTTGAAATTGAAAGGTGTCACCCTCAGTGGAGGAATTTTTGCTACTGGTAAGCGAAACCTAATCACATACAAAACTCCAGAACGACATTTACATTCTTGTGACTAAACAAGCGAAATAAACTCTTTTTTGTTAATATCAACAACCTCGAAAACAGTAGCAATGCTTCATTATGATCAATATTAGCGCAAATGCAATCCTAGTTGAAGGCAGTTTTGCGACTGGCATGCGAACCTAAATAACTTATAACATTCCAGTGCGACATTCAAGATGCTTGGTATTCCCCAAATATTTTTTTGGAGCATAACCTTAACGCCTGCTTCGCCATAACGTCAGTTTAATGCATTGATGCATTCTCAAAGGCACCAAAGAAGCCGTTTACATTTTCGACCGAAGCACCGAAATCGCCTATTTTGCTGTTGTTCGATGCGGTGTCACACTCGCGAAGGCTCGGTTCAGTGCGAGCGCTTTTTACTACACCAACATCGCGTGCATCATTAGATGACGCTTGCTCGAAATTTCATTGGCCCTGGCAATGCGTTCGTTTTTTGCAGGGCTAGAGCCAGCCTCCCTCTTCTTCTTGCTCACCACACACTACGCGAAACGTCCAATTTATGACGCGGGAAGAAAAACACTCGATACGAATAACGAATAACGAACAGAATAAGCAAACGACGATATCCAAGTTGGATTACCACTGGTGGGGTCCAATCTTAGATCGAAGCGCAGCGAAAGCAAAGTGAACTGGATTGCTCAACAGTCCGATGCCGAATGAAAGTTTGCCTCAGCGAGATCCACTGTTTATACTCAAGGCAAATATTCCCCTTCATTTTTCTACTTTTCCTTTGTTCACGGCGACTTCAAATCCTACGATTTCCCCTTCGTTAGTCGTCGATAAGTTGCTCGTTATTGGCTGCTCTGTTCGGGAAAGCACACAAATGGACAGAACAAATGTATGGACAAATGGAAACGCCTAAAGTTTTCATGAATTTTAACCATTTACAAACCAGGGGATTCTAATGTATAGCATATTAAACAAATCTTAGGGAATTTCCGATTCGTTTAGTATGTAAATCGCTAAAATCCGTTCGCGGCAAAAATTGTTATTAACGTTAACTTTATTTCATAAAAACGTGACCTGTTTTCTGATTTGGCACCCTTAATGAAAGACGTAGTTCTACGTCAAAAACCACTCTTGCGAAACGGCTCTCAATTTGTTGCTCCTGAAGTGGAAACAGGCTAGAGAAGCGAAGAAGATAGTATTAGCCGTATTTATTGACTTGAAAAGGGCTTTTGAAACAATAGATCGAATAAAATTACTAAATTTGCTTTACAATTACAATGTTACTGGACCCGCATTGAAGTGGTTTGAAAGTTACCTGAACGGACGAACACAAATCACTATTTACAGGGACAGTAAATCATCGGCGGGACCAGTGAATCTGGGTGTGCCTCAAGGAAGTGTTCTGGGACCGCTACTTTTCTTGCTTTATATCAATGACATCAAACAGGTGCTTAATGACAGTGACGTAAACTTATTTGCTGACGACACTGTAATATTCGTTGTAGCTGAGACATTGCAAGATTGCTACACAAAGATGAACCATGAACTGCAAAACTTAGGCGAATGGTTGAAATGGAAAAACTACAGTTAAACATAAACAAAACAAAGTATGGTAGTATCGACATGCAATTTTGGCAGTGAAGGTCTTAGTAAAAATATTGATGGGCAAACGGTGGAAAGAGCATCATCGATTAAATATCTTGGCGTTATACTTGACGAAACGCGGCACTTCGATGAACATATTAACTACACTAGAAAGAAGGCAGCTCAAAAATATGGAGTGCTTTGTAGAATAAATCGATTCTTGACTTTTGAAAGTAAAATCACGATCTACAGAGCGCTGATCGCTCCACATTTTGATTATTGTGAATCTACGTTATTTCTCGCGAATAAGAGGCAAATACAAAGAATGCAAATTGTGCAAAATAAGGCAATGCGCCTGATATTGAGATGTGATCGACTAACTCCACGGAGATTTGTGCTCGATTGCCTGCAATGGATGTCAGTGGGACAGCGTATTAAATATTGCACGCTTACGTTCATACATAAGATGACTAGCGGGATGACACCGAATTATTTACAAAACACGATAACGTATGGAAGAGACATGCATCAATATAACACAAGACAAGCAAGCGACCTCAGAACCATGAACTTTCGAATGTCATGTACCCAAAACTCACTTTTTTATAAAGGATATAGACTATACAACACATTACCAAATGAAGTAAAGATAGCAACAAGCCTTCGAACGTTCCGTAGTATTTGTAAAGAGTTTTTGAAACATGATCTAGATTTTTAACCCAGTGTGCAATATTAATCAATGTTAGTGTGAAAGATGACGAAATTATAACGGATATTTGTGTTTCTTATCTTAAGACTATGATAATGATGGTATATTAGTTGTTTGTTTAGTTTTGCTATATATTCTGTTCATTTAGTCGTAGACCCAAATTTAACTTAAAAAAATAGTTTGAGTCCGCGCGCGGTGACAGACGCAAAGAAGCAGAAGATTCAACACAAGTAAAAGCAATTTCTCTCGAATAAAATTAAAAAAAAAACATTCCAATGGGCTTAATGTGGAAACCAAAATAAAACTAGGGATAGCTCAACCAGAATACTCGTAAATTCATCTTCTCAACTGATAATTATAACGAGATTTTTCTGTGTTGTGGCGGATCTCATTGCAGAGTCAGGTTGACACGTTACACCCTGGGTTGAATGTAGGGCCTGAAGTATCGGCTGGAATTAGGCTTAGGTTTGCTCAGCTGTCTGGTCTCGAAAATGACCGCATTAGCAGGTCGTTGTCGGGTATCTAGTAAAGCGGGAATTCCTTTGTAAATTCAAGGCTAATGCTGACATAGGTATTGGGTTTAATTCCTGATCGGTCAAGGATTTTTTCGGGTTGGAAATTTTCTTGACATGCCTTGAGATAAGTAATGGGCCTGAAGTATCGGCTAGAGTTAGGCTTGGGTTTGCTCAGCTGCTTGAACTCGGAAACGATCGCATCGTGGCCGGGGATCTAATAAAGCGAGAATTCCCTTGTAAATTCTTGGCTAAAACTGACATAGGTATTGGGTTCAATTTCCGATCGGTCTAGGGTCTTCCCGGGTTGGAAATTACCTCGACATGCCATGGAATGAATACGTTCATATAATGGCTTAAATTGTTCTTTCGATTAGTAATCTATGCCTGCGAGATAACCAGTCCGTTTTCTTTTCAATTTAGCTTGCCTACTGGTTAGTTGATGAAAAAAAATATAAATACCGTAATATAATTATTATCAATAAGATAACTCGTTCCGCTCAAACCTTTGCAGGGGGAAGAGGTGGGACCATCATCATTAAATTAAATTATTATCAAATGTTAGGCTGCGGTTTACCAACGTAGACTGTATCAAAAAGTCATTAGAAAATAATTGTAGTACTAGTTAATTATATTAAATAAAAATCATCCAGCTCAAACCTTTGTAGGGGTATGAGTTGGCATCATCTAAACTACAATTCACGTGTTTATGCATTGTTTTTTGCAGATGAATCCCAACGACATACTTCAGCAGTATTTAGAGCTCTTCACGAGCGACACTAGCCAACTACTGTATGTACTCGCCTCCAATGCTGTCCTCGATTGGAACGGAATCACCGTAAGAGGTCGTACAAAGATAGTCAAGTTCCTGCGCCGGAAACAGCAGGAAGGAACGATACAAATGTTTTCCGATGCTACCATGGTGGAAGCATTCGAAGAACGCGATACACACATTGGAACGTGAGTAGCGCTACTTTTTGTTCCCTCAAACATTCCCGTCGATACAGTTTCACTTTTCGTCCACAGTAAAACCACACCTCCGGAGAATCTGGCACAATGTTTAGATTCTGAACAGATGCACGAATCACAAAAGCCGCTGCTAGCCTCTCCTAGTACAAGCACATCAAGCAAAGATCTTAGTTACGAAACTCCTCCACGCACGCTACCAGCGTTACCACATCCTCCGCCGTTAACCAGAGGCTGTGAATTTCTCTCAAGTGACGACGAAGAAGACGTGTCACAAGCAGGATGCAGAGTTTCGAAAAATTCGCCGCCCCCTGACAAACCAAGTTCCAACAACTACACCGAGCTACAGTACTTGGCAGCAATTGGGATCCTGCGGACAGCAACTGAATCCAAACACCATAGCACCCGCTTCTCTAACCACATTCCTCGGGAAGACCATACAGTGGAGAGCAGCTCCAGCGGTGTTTCCATCACACCAACATCCGCGAGGCTTAGGGATCAGACCGAGAAGCGAGCCAAACTAAAGATATCCTACCGCATTCATCGACTCTCGCGAGAGGTTCAATTCGCCCTCCTAATATACGAACACTTCCCTACCCGCTCGTCCACTGTCCGGAGGAACCTCTTCAGCGATGCTGGTGAAACCCAAAATCTCAACGATATCGACGAAGAATCAGTCTCTTCAATTTCCCCCCAGCAGACGAATGATGACTCGCTTGTGGGACAACCACTCCCTGAGTCATCACCACCACCACCACCACCACCAGCATCATTGGAGCTCCCCGCGGTGCAACGGCTAACTCCCCAGCTACCCCTGACACCTCCGGGAACTCCACTCAAGCGACGTCGCTGCATTCCTCCACAACGGTCTCGACCGGTGAATGAGTTTATCGTGATATCGGAAAGCGGAGGCGGCGGTGGCGGCGGCACTAGCAGTGCTAGCAGTACCGGTCACTCATCCCGCAAAAACAACAACACTCAGCAATCGTGCAAACGTAAGTCCTCTCAAGTGCAAGAAAGCCTCAGCGCAAAGAAAAACAATTTTATCCCCACCACCTGCAAACGGCTGCGATTTTAAGGAGGAGCCTCAGTCAGCGCGCTAAATATCACGTAGTTGTTTGAAACATCAATTTTGAAATAGTTCGTGTAACTGTACATATATTTTTAAGTATATATTTGCGATATTAGTTGAACAGAATAGGGTTTCTGCGAGAGTGGAACGTAAAAGAAAGCCTCTCAGCCGGAAAACATACCTTCCTTGGAGAAGATTCGTTGATCGATCGAGTCCGGTTCGACCAGATTGAAGACGTCGTCGCTCGAGGTGATGTTGCCCAGTTGCAGCGCAAGCTCCAAGGGAATCTGCGAAGGAAATAAGAGAGACACTGTATGAATATTACGTTCTGCTGCGCCGGAAAATTTAGGTCGATGGATTCAACCTTCAGCTTATTGTGATAGCAAGGTGCGAGAACTCAACGAAATGGTCATAAATGAAACAGGTGAGTTATTTCTTTCATTCACTTATGACCACCTCTAAATCGGTAATAAAATGTTGAAATTGTTGTATATATTTCCCGTACTTTAGAGACAACACTTACGGCGAAAGTTCTGTCCACGGAGGTAATTTAAATTTAATGCAGACTATAAAAAGTACATTTTTCTAACGAATGCTTTTATTCTTAAAAAATAGCTAATTATATAAATAAGATAATTGTTACATTTTTTTTGTAAATATATTTTAACTGTTATTTATTCTGCTTAAGAAGGAGCACTGGAAACCTTTAATATAGCTGTTTAGAAACATTCTTAGCTACTTAGCTACGTTGATATTCTTCTTCACATGGTAATCCGTGGACTTAGGGGCTGTCCACATACCACGTGGACAGAAAATGCGCGATTTTAGACTCTCTCTCCCTCTCCGTGGACAAGCGTGGATACTAACACAATCTATTTCGCTTCCATTTGATTAATAGAAAGTTTCAGTAGAACCTTTCACTACAGAGGTATTCTCTATCGAATGAGAAATTATCCTTCAATTTTGACTTAAGAATAGTTCATGAAATAATGAACGCACAGCAAATCGATGGTCAAAACTACCCACTTCCCACTGCAAACTTGAAAATATTCTACACAAGGTCCACTTGTATTATTCATTAACATAGCTAGAGTTTATAACTCGAACATTTGTTATTAGATCGGAAAGATGTTTGCAACACAGACTTCAAAACCAATGTGCCTGGGGGAATTCGCTTTGCCAATGCATGCAAGTAGTGATGTCTAAATTTTTCCATTTTTTCGATTATCGATTAATTGTTGGGGCATTTTTCAATATTCGATTCATTCGAATAATTGTCTTTCAATATTCGATTAATCGAACGAATATTTATTTCTAGAAATAATCACGTATCACGTTGGCATTCTGGTCGCATGGTCTATCGGATTGTCGACGTTAGATGGTTGGATAAAAAATGTTGGATAAAAAAATTGTATAGCCTAATTCTTAGCCAAAAAATGCATTAATCTTGAGAAAGATTCATTCTTTCATTAATCGCGATTACAGTAACAATTATTCGATGTATTAATATTTTGATTTCAAATTATTCCATACAAAATTAATCGATTATAACTTCAGATATTCGATTATTTGAATTAGTCGAACGATTAAATTTCGTCACCAATCTGGGGAAAGTACAATTCCACCGATTACAATTTTGATTATTGCAGTAATTAGACAGTTAAAGATACAAAAAAGATTATATTTGACTAGTTTCACTCTCTGTAGATTTTTCAGTATACACTCGCTTTTTACGCGGGAGATACGTGCCGCGTAAAAGAAAACCGCGTTAATTCCAAAATCCGCGAAAAAATAAACCGTTAATTTTAAAAATCCATGTAAAAATATAACAAAACAGTTAATTATTAGTTTGAAATGCAACCCATTTTCTAACAATTGATTAAATTTTTTTTGCATGCTTCAATTATGATATCTGTATCTTCTTTTATTTTAGTAGCTACTAACGTTTGCATTAAAAAAAAAGACTTTTTTCGGATAGTGATAAAAAAAACTAACACAGATAATTGAGTTTGATAAATTCCCTACGGAAGGTAATTATATTAGCTTACTTGCAGAAAAATTCTACGTCCTTGCAAGCGGCCTTCCGGCAGTTAACAATGTTGCCATGGGGGACGAACACATGCGTGTAGGCATGTTTTTGAGTTCTTTCTTGTTTTATTTATCAATTCTTTCTCAGTTTTCACGACAAAATTGTTGGAGTAGATCTTACGCTACAGGTTTGCCCAGAAATTCTCGATAGGGGACGTTGGGCGGGTTCGGCGACTTGGGTACCACATTGATATCCAGCCGCTTCATCTCGATCGCTTCGAGCAGTGGGACGACGCCAGATCCGGCCAGAACACCGTGTCTTCGCCCTCATGGTATTCCTTGATGAACGACGCAACTTCCGGCAGGCACTATAATTTTTGCCCGTTCACGGCCAGTCCGGAGCTAAAGAAGAGCGGCTTTGACGTTCTCTTCTTGTTGATTGTCAGCCACAGCAGCACCTTCTTGGGGAACTTGGTGTGTGAAATAAACTTCACTTCGGAGCTCACTTCCTTCGTGAGGGAAGTAAAATACGAAGTGCTCTGTCAGTCGTTGCCATCCAGAGTGAGATAGGTGTTGACACCACCGCCACGTCGCGATTCGCCGGGAAAAACGACTTGACCATCTTATTCAGCCGCTGCCGCTACGTCATTGCCTGCAGCTCCGAGACCAGTGGACGGGATTTCCGCTTCCTGACATGTATGTTCATGTTTACCAGATACATTTTCACTGTTTAGTCGGTTGCATCGACCTCCCGGCCAAGCGCACGCAGCAATGTAGCCATTTTTCCCTCGATCTTCCTTTTCAGTATCCTTTGGAGCTTTTTGTTGATCAGGGTCGTCGGCCGTCCGGAACCGGGCTTTCTTTCGATGCTCTGATTGTTGTCCAATAGTGCCAAGATGTTGTAGAGTCCGGAACGAGCGTATCCGACGTCCACAAAATGTGGCACGATGTCCGTTCTCGACGCGGCAGGGTACCGTTCTTCGAACGCGCACACATCTGAACGGAGTAGCTTCACTGTTATCGCCATCACGTTTAGAGTTCGACTGATAGAGTTGTGATTTTTTTTCTGCTGACTCATGGGTTACTATGATTGATGCTGCATGGGTAGTTTCGTCAGTGCGTGAAGGTGAGCAATTTTTGCAATGCAAACCTTAATCAACTTATTTCGTGAAAAATCACATCAATTAGCATATTGAATTTTTACGCGGTTGATACGTGCCTCGTAAAAAACGCGTTAATTTAAAAATCCGCGTAAAAATTGACTCTAGTGTATGTTATCTTCTTTTCCTGAAGATGGGGTAAACAGCACAAAAGTAGACGGCTTCTACACACGCACTGTTTTTGCTGGCATTTGACAGCTATCTTAGCGTAAGCAGAAGGACAGGTACGATAAAATGGGTTGTTTGGCATTCTTCGCCGACTGTAAACTTAAGCGAAAGTACGGAGTTTTGGCAATTTTCATCGTTTTTTCAATAGAAACTGTTTTCTATGTTACTGAAATTATTATTATTATTATCTATAACCTAGAAAGCATAACAATACTAAGTACGAAATAGAAGGCAAAATCACCTTTAAGGCATTGACTGCAAGATCCAGAGTTTTCGTTACGGATGGTCGACACTACACCCAAAATTGATTTTTAGCTCATGTTTTTTCATCCCGATTTATGACATAAGAAGAGACATAACATAACAGAAAATGTCATGATTCACAAATACTGGTAAGCATTTGTATAATATACATGGTACAGCACTATAAGATTAATACGAGCGAGTGAAACAAAAGACAAATAAGCTTTCCGCATACCTTGCCACATACACGGCCCAGACCGAGATAGATATTGTTCTCTTTCATGCGCTCCTTTTTTACTCTTAGAGCCCCCGCACACTACTGACTTTTTGACGTAGGACTACGTCTAACCGGAAGATATAGGGGGTGAAATGGAAATCTAGGCACTGAACAAGTAGGAAAAAATGCAAGATTTGGAACGCTTATAACTCGAGCATTTCTCAATAGATCGCAAAGGTTTTTGCATCAATTGATAGGAAATATATCTACGCGTCTATCATAACGAATAACATTTCATTTTTCTTGAGATAAATAATTGAATAATTGTGAAATATCAAGCATTGTCCAAATGCACTATGTGCCCATTTTTGATTGGTCCATTTTGTGCTCCTCAAATCGTACCGACCAAAACGGGCAACCAGAGCAGCAGCGAAATAGAATGAAGCACGATTGGAAAGGAAAAAGAAAAAAAATGAACGAAACATTGGTCGCAGTCTCACACATGCGTAATTCTCTACCAGCCAGTCAGCTTAAAAATCCCCGCTCCGCTGCCGTAACGATCATTCTCATTCAAACCGTACACCACATCGGTTCGCATCACAACACATCAACAAACCAACCCAAGCAGCCATGTCTGGACATGGTAAAGGAGGAAAAGTGAAGGGAAAGGCAAAATCCCGCTCGAACCGTGTTGATCTGGAGTTCCCCGCATGGGTAGCTAGGCCGAGCGCGTTAGTACCAGTGCACCAGTCCACCTAGCCGGCGTTATATAGTTTCGGCCGCCGAAGTGATCGAGTTAGCTGGCAAAGCTGCTCGCGACGATAAGAAAACCCGCATTCGGAACAGAACACATTCGGTTCGGTGGACATCAAGACAACAGGCAGTTGCAGCGAGTGGCGAGTGGCAAACGCAAAACGGCATCAGGTAGCAGAAGAAAAAAGTTTGTTCTTTATACAAACTGCTTTGGTGGCAAATCCAGAACAAGGCGGCATCAAGGGCGTTCGGAATGGTTTTTTTCAAAACAACGAGTACTAAGTTTTCTAAATTGGAACCATTCCATAAAACAAGGCGCTTTTCAGGGCCATTAAACCTTCCAAAAAGAGTTTAGGAAATACAGTTCAATGCTTTCTAAAACATTATCCAAAATAATAATAAAACACAAATTGATGTTTTCATAATTTGTTTGCCAGGATCTGATGAGTATGTGAATTTGGCAGTTGTTCTGAGCTTATTGATAGTTGGGTACTTTCCTGATTATTCAATTTTCACCAAATCTTAAATATGTAACAGATTGAAAGTACAGTAATTTACAATTAGTTCGACATTTAGCAAATTGGACGGACATGTAATGCGACTTATTTAGTTGGACATTTTTGTAAACATAGAGATCCAAATTATGACCCCACATTGAAAGTCGACACTGTACCACTGTCATCGCAAATGTTCAATTACAGGTTAAAATCGCCTCCAATGCGACACTGAGTGGCACTTCGGCGCGTCGCATTAAATATAATTTACTGTACAACATGTCACGAGCTGGAAGGGAAGAAATTTTCCAACTGTGAAAGCTGTGGCGAGTGGTAAACGCAATCGTTAAACAGGAAGGTTTAGTCGAACAAGATGGGGATATCGAGTGATAACAAAACAATAAACTCTTCAAATTAAAGATAATTTTGTGATCCTGAAAAGGACCCTTTTTAGCCTGCATGTGAATCCAACGAGCGAACAAATCGTAATGAATGTATTTTTATGCCATCGCTGCCTTTCAACGCTCTTTCGTTCATCTCGTTGAACTCGCCCCTTTGGCTGAGTCTGCCGATTTGTCTCTATCCTGTGACCGTGTACCGCTAAAGTACAAAATGCGCGAATCCGCTGAAAAATATCTCATTCTCTTTCAAACCGTAAATCAGTGTTGGTGGTGGTTGTATGGCATCGTTTCACATCACATCGCATCAACGGATTGGTGCCGGAGCACCAGTATACCTAATAGCGGTTATAGAAATTCGGCCGTCGGAGTGCTCGAGTTGGCTTGCAAAACTGCTCACGACAATAAGAAAACCCGTTTACAGAACAGAACACATTCGGTTCGATGGCTACAACTAGTTTCAGCGAGTGGCAAACGCAATCGCAAAACGGCAGCAGGTAGAAGAAGGAAAAAGTTTGTTTATACAGACTGTTTTGGTGGCAAAACCAGCCACCGTAAAACACGGCGCTTTTCAGGGCCATTAAACCTTTCAAAGAAGAGTTATTAAAAGTTTTTCACAATACCAATGCATTCTAAAGTGACATAATATGACATATAATATAAACTGATTTATTTTGTTTATGGTTGTTCTTGAACTTATTGGTTTGGGGTCTTTTAAATTGATCATTCAGTTTTCACAAACCCATGCATGGTTTCCGAATTAAAAGTGGCTTCAAATTACAACACATTGTATGCAGGATGGCATTAACGAATTTTCTCGTTACCAAGAACTGCTTTCTTTGGTTGATAACTGATGTTGAAAATTGACTGACGTTACATCTGCATTGTATAGAAACATAACTAAGGAGCAACATGATGAGCTATGTATTTCCTGCTGCTCTGTCCTTATTTTAAAGGACTTTAATCCTGTGTTAATTTACTATTGGTTTTTCAGAACGCTTATAGCTAGTTTAATTCTCGACAGATCGTAGAGTTCGTCTCCAAAACCTCAGTTCTTTTTCATTTCTATTTACTTTGTTTGCGGAGATACAAATCTTACAATTCATTCGTCTTCGAAACCACAGTTTAAGGTACGGTAATGTGCTCAATAGTGAAATATATGATAGTGAATAAGCTGATGACCACCTATGCATTCCCTATCACGGCCATCATTTTGATTGTACGATATGTGCATACGCCGAAAGATGCCCGGCGTTGAACATTTAATAAGTACAAAGCCTTCAGAAAAAAATCAAGAATCAACTATGAGATAGTAAGAAAAAATTGATGTGGAGTCGATCTGGCGTAGTGGTAACATCCATGCCTCTCACGCTAAAGATCACGAGTTCAATTCTCACTCCCGACATTCTTCCAAAAATGGAAGTAAAAAGTGACGAACCAGCCAAATGAGTTAAAAATCACTATAATACAGATAAAAAAAAAAGAAAAAATTGAGAAAGTTTGTAAAAAAAAAGCAAAAAACACAACACAAAAGTTCTTTTCAGAACCCCCAACATGTTCATAAAGAGTAAACAGTAAACTAATTCATTTTTCAGGTAGATAGGTGGGTATTCACGTAGGAGAAGAAAATAAAACAATATATTTAAAAAATATATTTAGCAAAAGCTATTCCCTTTGTATAGTCCTACGTCACTCCGGTTATGTTCCCGACATTACCCACCCGTTTGTTTTTTTTCAGCCGACAGTTTGATCGGATCGGCCTACTGGTGCAAAAACCGACCCAACTGAATCGGTGTAATGTGCGCACATGCATACCTCTCCGTACTGATTAAGGAGCCGACCTAACTATCGGTCGACAAGTCAGTCTGCAGTCTTCGGGGGCTCTTAGAAAACACTTTCCAACTTCATTATATGATCATCAAGCATCATTAGCCATGAGCATAGCGTGGTCGTGTAAAATAGCGTTGCATTCCAGCCGGCCTTGCTTCGATCCCCATTGACGTCGCATATATATTTTTTTGGCGCAATCCCAAATGAAATGAGAAAAGAAAACAGAAGAAAATTGTTTGTATGTATACGTGCAGTCATATATACAAACCATTTTTAAGCTTTTAAAACAGCTCATTTTTTGCGCATTTGACTCTCCAACACACGGAATGGCATCATTTCTGCCAAAGATGAAATGTTTTCTGCCAACGCTAGTTTGGGTGTAGTCAGGATGCCCGTTCTGTACCATATTCTCATCAAGAGCTCAAACCAGACGATTTGTGTTGCGACTGATCACTTACTTTTGCATTCAGTACTTGCAGTTTGACTTCAACCAATTCCTTTTTCCTTCTTTGAAAACTAAAACTATCGATAAATTCATGCTTGTAAACCATACTATCAAAGCGAATATTCTGGAAACAGTTATGCGTCACAAGTCACTCCGTTCTACTGAAAAAGACATGGGGCCTGATTCTTGAATACACTTCGAATACACTTCACGGTGGAAACGGAATGAAACGTATCCGCGATGACAACGGTGCGGTGTCGACATCTGGATACGAGATTAGTTTCCCACCAAACTTATCAATATAATATCAAATTATCTTCAGATGAAATTTTTGTATGAGATTATGATATCACATGAAGAAAACAAAGTTTTCCACTCACATTGAATACCAGTTTGATACGAACAAGTTAATTTTCATCAATGATTTTTTATTTGAAAAGTGCTCATTCTGCCTGAAAACTCATTATTATCTTCGACACTTCACTAACTCGTAAAACGTAGTTCAATGGAGTGCCGTTTATTTCGTTTCCACCGTGAAGTGTATTCGAGAATCAGACCCATGGTTGTATCAAGAAGAATGTTTCATGACAGCTAGAAAGCTAAAAAAAAGTCAACTAGGGCGTGATAAGATGAGCTTCAGTTCAGCTTTGCCACGTATTTTTAATCTGAGCTCGATGAAACTTTGCAAGATATACATTGTCGTTGGTTTCGACGAATCTTGAGCTTGAGCTCAAGTAGACTGTACACTTCGTAGTTGCTCTCCGTGATTGACCTGAACCAACCAAATTGCACAAAGAACACACAGAATGACGCTTGATGTCGTTGGTTTCGACGAATCTTTGAACAAAACTACAGAGAGGCTGCAGATGGATCTGAATGTCAGATATTGTGATGAAGAAAAGAAGAAAGTGATAATTCGTTGCATGACGTCAATATTCTTCGGACGTTCTCCAGCATCAGATCAACTTGCAGCTTTTAACGAAGACCTGGGAAATACAACTTGAAACAAACATCTTCTGGTGTCATTGAACGCCACCAACGTGAAATGGTCATTTCACGCGAGCTGTAACTGAACTTCCAATATGGAGAAGAAAAACTCTTGAATTTGGATAGTTTCGGATTGCATATTTTACACGACGCATCCAAAGATGGATGGATTCAAAAAACTCGCCAAAAATTTACGACAGACAAATCCTACAATTTCGTTTGGGTTTCGAAGGAATATTAATGCTATGTTTCATTTAGGAGGGATAGCATCAATGAAAATGTCGAGCTGGTTAATTCAACAGGCTGATTTGAAGATTCACGTTCTATTTATCTATAAGAGAATGAAAGCCGGAAGAAAGAAGCGTTGGCGTTAAATAAACCAAAGTTAATTAAACGACTTCGAGAGGCTTAAACGGAATCTCTCGGGGTGAAACTAATAGCGAATTCGTTTTTAAAACTGAGTCAGTTCCAAACTGACTCTGTAATAAAAAACGTTTTCAGTTTCACGAATGCGGCGGTTTGTTGGTGTGTGTTATATAGTTTGATTTGTTTATATTTGCGATGACAAATGTACAGTGTCGACGTCTGGTGGCGATATTAGTCCTTGGGAGGTAAATTATTCTCTGTCAGATCAAAAAGGCCAAATGCAGTGTAAAAATATAAAAGTTCGAATGAAAATTTCTATTTCATATTGTTTGATTACCTAACACATGTAGTCCTGACACTCACTAAACCTTTTGTCGAAGCATTTCCCGTTTGTGCTACAAATAATTACCATCAAATATAAAATCATCATCAGGTACAGTTTTCGTTCAATATGTTTTTTCAAGCACCCGAAGTATAATGCCGTCTACGCGAGTATACTCTTCAAAATCAGAATCCGAATTGGATTACGATTTCAATAATACAAAAGCATAAGCAGCAGGTGTTCCATTTTCATCGTCTTTATTTTTAGATTTTCCAAAACAATACTCGGAACTTGACAGTTCAGTATAGTTGTATTGGTGAATCCGAGTGCGAACCCGTGAAACATCTCAGTACGAGACTAACTGCTTTCGGGTTGAACCTAGTTCGAAACTGAGTGAATAAAAAAACGTTTTGACAGCAGTTAGTTTGGCACTGGGGTTGAAACTGAACAATAACGAATTCGCTATAAGAAAGTTTTGCATAACGCAAAGAAGGAAGTCGAAAAATTGCAAGAAAAAATAGTAAATTGTAACAGTTTCGTGAGATTGATCCGAATGAACATGAAAATGACTGATTTTGTCATTTTCATTAAAGATAACCTTGAACAGCATTGATAAATCCAATTTCTTATCTTTTATGACACTTCTCAGCCGTCGTTTAACTCAATTCTGAAATCACAAACAATTCTTTTCTTGGAAGATATCGACAAACGTTCATAAATTTTATTGTTTTAGCTAATTAAATGTTTTAACAATTACAACTATCGAACGAGTACAAAATTTAATCATTAGCCATCATCTGAAATTTTTCTGGAAAATACTGGAAAATCAGGGAATATCGCGGATTTTTTTCGGGTTTTGAGTCGACACCCTGCGGGCTTCAAAATCAATATGCCTGGGGGAATCCGCTTTGGCAATACATGCAAGTCGGGGGTATTTTTTTACCCACCGAAATGTGTTTCCCTAACACGGATTTCAAAACAAATGTGTCTAGGGAAATCCGCTTCGCAAATACAAGCAAGTTGCGAGTACTTTTGTACACGTTTGTCTTTGGGCAGACCGAAATATGTTTCCCTAACACGTGCTTGTGAACTGAGGAGTCTGGGAAAATCGTGTTTGAAATCAACAATGAACCATTACAGGTAGATCTGATTGGGAAAAGCATAGCCAAGCACCGAAACTTTGCCATATTCGATTGGCATTCACTTCTAAATCCATGCTGAATTATACGATGCAAAAATCAAATTCAGACGTTCAGAAGATTTGGGTTGCAGAAGGAGCTCTTGCGTTTCATACTTGTGGCTTGTACTTCGGTACTATTGCACTTGATGTTTGATGACACTGAAACCGCCAAAAGATCTCTTGTGGTCGTAAAAAGACAGAAGCCATCATTTCCGGAGTATGTTTACCGCATGGGTCGCCTAAGATATGTTATCATATGTTTAATAAATAAATTTCACCTGTTTTTATTTATCTATATCTCAAAGAATTACAACGGTTTGGTTATAATCATAACTGTGACTGGTGTCCTGATTTTCAACTTTTCCTAAGTGCCAACTATAAGCTAACTGAAAAAATTCTCAGACTTTTTTTGCCATTGAACTGGTTACGTAAAACGAATTCTTTCTCGCGAGGAACATAGAAATGTCCATGATAATCTGCATCTAAAGCGTCTTGTTTTGGTTATCTATTCACTCAATCCGAATATCGAATTAAAATGCTGAGCCAATTCGTGGCCTTGAAGGTAACATAGAACGTTAGCATGACGAGCAAGTGTGAATAAAATACTAAATAGCAGGCTGTATCCCCACCGGTGGTACAAAGTAAAGCCGAAACAACTCTGTAACTTCGCACACAGAACGAACCGCCGATTTGAAACCAGTTTCTAAACTACGAATGGCCATGTTGCTCACAAAGACGCGTATCGAACGCCAAAGGGCTATCAAACATCGTACGTAAACAAAATCAATCAACCTTCAATCCGTTCATCCGGGTCGTCCGTTGAAACATGCGAATTGTTCATTCCCGACAGATCAACCTAAGAGGGGGTCGTTGAATGGGTGCTAGAGCAAAAATGAAAACATTCGCCGCCAACACAATGTGACTAATGTTGTGGCTGCTCGAGCGCCACATACCACAGCAAGTTCTCCTTCGGGGCGGGAAAGGTGAATGCAGCCCTGGGCAAAGATAACGGAGTCTTGAACACAAGCCGGTTTCCCTGCGGAATGTCAACAGCATCAACGATGTCGCTACATTGGCGGTGATGATTAATCTTCGATTATTGGAGCTATTCCAGAACCCCCCACACGTTGGTGTTGTTTTACCGCATGCCAACACACCTAGCACAGGAGAGGACTGATTCAGTGGGGACATTCATCATCCAGCGCGTTGTCGCCGTCGTTGCGGTCGTTTGATTGGCATGCATAGAATTTCACTATATGACTCATGGATGTCATCCTCCGCATAAGGTGGTAACTTTTTGTTTATTATGAGGGGTGCCCACGAGAAGCTGTCGCTCAAAAGCAAAAAATGCTGAATTGTTTTCGTGTCGCCGCTGTTGATTATGAAATGCCATTTCTGGCAAGGTGAGTGTGGCTCGGGTTGGCTGTCGACCGTCAGAATAAGCGGTACACGCTGGTTAGCGCGCCAGCGAAAATTATCCACCCGCCGCGCGCGTCCGCCGTGACTCTGGCTGCTTGTGATTGTGCGCTATAACGAAGTTAGCACGTCTCGTGATGCGACTCAGTGGCGGCTGAATCCACCACGGTGGGGTAAACTAAGGCACACAATTGCTTATTAAAACTGAATGCGCGGACTTTATTATTTGCTTTGTGATTGCTCTTGATAAACAGTCGTAATAAACTGCTGCCCGGCATAATGCCCGAAAGCTTCCGTAGTTCGTCGTCACCACTTTGCGACACCACGTTAATAGAAGAATTGCGGCGAAATTTATGAAAGGCACATGTGTTATTGTCGTTGATACAATCGGACTATTTGTACAGTTTGTTCGATTTACGTTTTGCAGAACAAGACAGGGAAAACTTGTTATTACCGAGCCCTGCGCCGTCAGCCAGCGCACGAAGGTCGCATTTGTTCCACCCGATATCATCACTGAACAAACATCGAAAAAAAGCACAACAAATGTATTTGATAACGCATTATTGCGCTATTTGCGTTCGAATTTCTCTATTGTATGACAACGGTTCTGTTTGCACTGGGTAAATGTTGGAAGAACTGATATCTGATAGCTATTTTTAGTGACCAATAATGCACTGACTTTCCCTTTGTTACGCGTGTTATCTTCATGGTAAAGATGATGGGAATTATTGTTCAATTACTTACTTTACTTTTCCGGCGACATTTTTTTTTCAGATTCAATGTCGAACGAGTGAGCTTATCCCGAAATTGTCGTTCTCGCATTGAATGAATAGTTGTCCATATAACATAAGGTCTTAAAATAAAACGGAAATCTACCGATTCAAAAGAGCTCAGGAGCTCAGGACATTCCAATGCAATCAAGGTGAAAAAGTTGGGAGTCACTGGTATAGTTACTCTGGTAACAACCATCACAATAATTTAATGACTCACGTGTCAACAGAATTGCAAAAAAAAACTAGAAAAAGGCATTTTTGTTAAACTTATTATTCAAAGTTATTGTGGTATTTTTAAGTCCATAACAGATGACCCATTCCATGAGGTTATGCACCAGAGAACCAAATTTCAAATCTAGTTTTAGGAGAAAATTTAAAACGTTATTTGAATAAGCACTAGTTGTATCATGAATTTTGTGTAACAAATTTAATTTTTATGTACCAACCTTTGGAGAGGCAAGTTTTAAAAAACTAAATAATTATATTTAAAATATTTTAGGTTTTCACTATTTTTATGTTTCTTGAAATATCTCTGCACATGCTTAAAGGGTGTGTCACATCAAATAGCATCACGGAAAAAACGTTGTAGAAATTCGCCCAGTAGACCGATCCTTTTGAAAATTTTAGACAGTAAAATAAAAACTATTAAACAATTTTTGGCATTTTCTTTTTATTCATACTTCGAGCCCAAGCCCGTATGCTCGCACCTTCCTCTTTACCCCGTCCATAAGGTTCTGTACAACGTCAGGTTGTAGTTTTTTTTTGAACAGAAATCCATTTTCTCTTGAAGTCCGCCTCCGATTTGACAACTTTTGGGTTCTTCCGGAGGGCCTGCTTCATAATCGCCCAATATTTCTCTATTGGGCGAAGCTCCGGCGCGTTGGGCGGGCTCATTTCCTTTGGCACGAAGGTGACCCCGTTGGCTTCGTACCACTCCAACACGTCCTTTGAATAGTGGCACGAAGCGAGCTCCGGCCAGAAGATGGTCGGGCCCTCGTGCTGCTTCAATAGTGGTAGTAAGCGCTTCTGTAGGCACTCCTTAAGGTAAACCTGCCCGTTTACCGTGTCTGTCATCACGAAGGGGGCGCTCCGCTTTCCGCAAGAGCAGATCGCTTGCCACACCATGTACTTTTTGGCAAACTTGGATAGTTTCTGCTTGCGAATCTCCTCCGGAACGCTGAATTTGTCCTCTGCGGAGAAGAACAACAGGCCCGGCAGCTGACGAAAGTCCGCTTTGACGTAGGTTTCGTCGTCCATTACCAGGCAATGCGGCTTCGTCAGCATTTCGGTGTACAGCTTCCGGGCTCGCGTCTTCCCCACCATGTTTTGCCTTTCGTCGCGGTTAGGAGCCTTCTGAACCTTGTATGTACGCAGGCCCTCCCGCTGCTTGGTCCGCTGGACGAATGAACTTGACAAATTCAGCTTATTGGCGACATCCCGGAACGAACTTCTCGGATCACGTCTAGACTGCTTAACTACGCGCTTGTGATCTTTCTCACTGACGGAGCATCCATTTTTGCCGTTCTTCACCTCCCGGTCGATGGTTAGGTTCTCGAAGTATCGTTTTAGTACTCTGCTGAACGTGGATTGGACGATTCCCAGCATCTTACCGATGTCCCGATGTGACAACTCCGGATTCTCGAAATGAGTGCACAGGATTAATTCACGACGCTCTTTTTCGTTCGACGACATTTTTCCAAATTTACGAAAAATTGACAGTGAAGCATGGCCAACGTGATCTATACACTCTTATCTGATTTTAAGCGAAAGCTGAAGATATAATTCCTAAAAATTAAATTTCTACAGCGTTTTTTCCGTGATGCAATTTGATGTGACACACCCTTTAACCAAACTTCAATGTCTATATACCATTGAATGGGTGATTAAATGCTTATTTGAAGAGCCGTGGGTAGACCTACGTTTCATTTTGTAATTTATGAGAAACAAGCATTTGAAAAACAGGTATTTTGAAGCGTTGTCACGTCACAAAAATAGAGCATTTTTTAAATTTATCACATGAACATAGGTTCAAACATTTCTATACTTGGGTTTCTCTTCAAACAATGAAGGTCAACAACCCACAAAATTTGGTCGAGATCGGTCCACAAATAGAGGAGTATCAACTGTCTCCAGAAGTTGTTGTCACGTCACGAGAAGTATAGGGCGCTTGCAGCGTGCATATGTATTAGTGATCTGTTGGGCAGGCAAAAGTGATCGCTCCATAGGAATTATATGGAGCGACAAGATTGAGCTTTGTTTAAATAATTATTTTAGCGAAATAGTTATAAAGATTACGCGCTAATCTATATGAATAACATGCGAATATATGTTTCTTCACATAAAAATATTTACTTTTAGCGTCAAAGCCATACACACGGGGAAAAATAGAAATTTCTGTTTTGGCCATGATTCATATCAATGGAAGCAGATTGATTATTCAAAAATTTTCACAGAAATAGTGCAAACTGCACATTGCGATTGTATAGCCGGATTAGGTGAAGTGTGCTCCCATTTAGGTTTTAAGCTTTTTGCTGGTCTCGTGAAAGAATAAACTATAACGAATATTCGTGTGCAGATATCCTTAATCGGCGGCTAGTTCCGCCAAAAAAGCAGTTGATTATGTTGAAATTAAGGACATTTTCAGCCTGAAATATCAACCAACTCTCAGATATGATTTCCGAGTACCCGAATGCTCTGCGGAGAAGCTAAATACGTTTATAAGAAAATTTATCGGAAACGGAAAAAATCCATCGATTGACCAATTCATGGAAATACAAGGAAGCATTCAAACGTGAGCTCGAGACTCTGTGACTTTGATCTAGGTGCGAAAATGTTGATAATCCTTTTTCTGCCAATTTTTCGATTCCAATCTAATGGGAGAGTCGCTCAATGAACATCGCGAAATAGGTGCTAGTAAACTAAATAATATGCGTTACACAAAAACTCTTGTTCATAAAATAGCTTGCCTAACTGTTTCACAAAGTTCATGTTAGCTCTATGCACTATTAGAATGACCGTAACTCTATTTAAATCATCTACAAGAACGCCGATTGATAAAAATCCGCTTCTGCTGCATAGACACTACGAATGTAAACAAGCGAATGTGTGCCCAACACATGCTCTGCATGTATGTGTAGCAAGAGCCCTATACGATCCATTCCAGTGTGACGTAACAATATTTTGACTCACTACAAACACTTTTCTTCGCGTTTTCATGAATAAAGCACAAAAAATTAAACGATGTTGTAATAAAATTACGAAAATTTCTAACAAGAATCATCAGTTGGAGAATACTTTATAGTTAGATTGGCTTGTTGTCAGTCAAATACTTTTGTAACGTGGCAACACCTGACTTTTTGCTGTTTCGGACTGTTGAACATTAACCCATTTTAGGCCAAGTGTTCGAAAAAATCGAACAGCAACTATGATAATTTTTCATATCTTTGGACAGGAACCATATGGTAATGTTTTTGCACCAAAAGATAGCTTAATTTATTAGCTACCACTTATATCGATTTCATTTAATTTTGAGTAACTTTATTTGATAATAAATTCGATTTAAAGCAAGAATGTTTGGAAGGTGTTTTCAATTTCAATTAAAAACCCTAATAAAATACAAAAATATGTGAAGTTTTGTACAGTATTGCTTTGACAAAAGAACATGCATTGTGATATAGAGCGAAAATCATTCGATTGAGCCACATACAGGAAAATAACAGCCGGGGAAATTGAGTGTTCGAAAAATCGAACGTTGGCCATAACGAACTTTTTTTTTCTGCTGAATAAAAAAACATAGCAACAAAAAAAAAGCAACATCAACACATCTAACCTCCGCTGCGCATTTGGATTTATTTGCTTTAGAAGATGGAAGGTTTTTCATTTATTCTTGCATTTTCAGTTGTGAATGTTTGCAAATATCGATTAATTTAGGAAATATTATTAAAAATCTGTATGATTTTTTGTCCGTAACAACCTTAGGTGATGGCGGCCCGTAGAATTTCTTTTGTGGGAGAGCTGGAGGAAATGATCAGTACGTGTAACAAGGATTCTAATGAAATTTTTTGTGTGAATATTCTTCCGCCGGGCCGAATAATAACCTCCCAATCTTCTATGCCATTGTTTTTTACCAGTACTCTGGTACTTTGCAGGTTTTGGAAAATGTTCGATTTTTTCGGGAAATGGATAATTGGAGAAACTAGTTTTTAAGCATTGACATTTCTCAACAGTTAACAATAAAAATAACAGCATATGCTTTCGTTTCAAAGGAAAAGCCTTTCAGTAATAAGTTAAAATACATGAAATAAGAAATGCCACATCTCACCTTAGGTGGATTAATTTGGATTTGTACTTAGAGACCTCCATTCTTCTGTTCTTGTTCATCCGGGAATCCAAAATTGATGCATTTATGAATACCGTATATTTGCTAATTGAAGTGACTTTTAGTTCGCAGTATGTTTGTACTTGCAAAAAAAAGTGCTGGTTTCGGCCAATGTTCGATTTTTTTAACAGTAATTTCCCGGAAAATGGAAGATGGGATAAAAATAATTCTTGAACATTGGAGTTCCTTCAGCGTTAATAATCGAAAATACAACTATGGTTTTCATCAAAAAAATTATTTTTACAGCTTGGTCGTTAATGGGTTAATGATTAATTTAATTAATTACAGTTTCGTTTCAAAACATACAAATAATCTTTCTCCTATGTTTTATCAACAATATATGAACGTAGATTCCATTATATAAGATATAATCTTATTTCAACTTCCGGTTTGCTGATGGTAGTATTTAGAGACGTCGGTTAATCGTTCGATTAATTCAAATAATCGAATATCTGCAATTATAATCGAGTAATTTGGTATCGAATAATTAAAAATCAAAATATGAATGCATCGAATAGTTATCACAGTAATCGCGATTAATAGAAAAAGAAACCATTTTCAAGATTAATACATTTTTAGGTCAAGAGTTAGGCTATGATTTTTTTTTATTCAACAGCGACCATCCGATAGACAACCGTGATACAAAAAATCAGGAAATGGTAAATTTATCAATATACTGAAATATCATTTCATTCAAAAACCATGATGCTACTCCATGTTTATTTTACAATTATATTTAATGCAACTTTTAAAATTATAATATCATATTTTTTTTATTATGCAATTTCTGTTCATAATTATTACAAGAAAAAAATATTCGCTCGATTAATCGAATACTGAAAGACAATTATTCGAATGAATCGAATATTTAAAAATGATCCGACGATTAATCGATAATCGAATAAACGAAAAACTTAGACATCTCTAGTAGTATTGAATGCTAAAAAAATATGGAAACCCCATACGATATGGGCTTACCAGCGGAAGTCGAATATCGTATTCCGATGCCATTTTGGAATCGAGGATGGTGACTTCCGGTTCGTCAAAAACGGGTATAAAAGACCGGAAATGGCATGAAATCCCACAATACGATCATGAATGGTAATGTTGGCTTATATCCATGCGTGCGCGAAGAGGAATAAAACAAAAATAATGTTTGATAGTGAGAGATAGGATTTAAGTGAGAGGGAGATAATGTTTGAGTGGAAAGAACTTAGCTTTAGAGCGACGTGTGGGGTAAACAAAGAAAGTGCACATACAAATGCACACGCAAACATCAACGATCAAAGTGATCGTCAAAGTCAAAGTCATTTTCAACACGCCCTTGCACAGGTATGTGCGCGGATGCATACAAAGAGTTTATCAAGAGTTCCTGATAGCAAAATCAAATGCGTTCCTCCTGTAGTGAGCGCCACTCGATGAACCAAGATTGTGCTAGCCATTGATGGCAAGCGCTAGAGTGAACGTGTTAAACAATCACGATATAAAAACTGGTTGTCGATTCAGGCCCACCCCGACTTTTCCCAAATAAAGACATACCGTGTATTACAGGTAACAGGTAGATTCAATTTATATAGCTTATTTTGATGAAAATATCATAAAAAATTAAAATTGGCTTGTTTCGCAATGTTTCACAATCTAAAAGAACATAGAATTCATTTTGCACATAGGTCGAATATATTTTTTCTATAGTCTGTATATGGTTTAAACTGATGAAAATTGAAAGCATTCCCGATTCCTCATACATTTGTTCTGTAAATTTGTGTGCTTTCCCGAACAGAGCTGTCAATAACGGGCAACTTATGCAGCCGCAAGAATTGAAACAATGAAGAGCGATAGCGAAGAGAAATATTCTCTCTATAATTTAAATTGATACAAATTGAAGAGAGCATAGTACTGCTATCGGCACACGTGACGAGGAAGAGATTTTATATCAGCTGAATGTAGTTGAGTTAAGCTACCGCTAATTCGCGTGATAATTTTGGTTGTTAAGCAAATTCATGCGAACGGTTCCCGATGGGTAGGAAATGCAAAATATTTGTCTAATGGCACTAGTATAAAAACGTTATACAACAAACAAATAATTTGTAAAAATTATCAAGTTTGACGTCAACAGCGAAGTAAACTCCACCCTTGCATAGTAAGTAAGCTGTCGCTTGCGTATAAGTATTACATCTCCTCTGAGAAAAATTCTCAGAATCTTTCTGTGCCCGAAAAAGCAAAGATCGCTTATTCTGCTCGTTTTGTGTTTTATGTTCCCCCTCGAGTTGTGAACGCTAGCGAATATTTCACATGAAGTGTGTTTCGATGCTTCATTTTTATCGCTGCAACTGTGTGCATCTGTTAGACGCATGCTTGATGCTTGTTGAATGGCGATGCACGGAAGATGTCTCTCGTTAAATACTCAGTGCAATGCGTGCATTGGTATAGAGAAAAAAAATTGTGGCATTGACCATTTAGTGTATTTTTCTCGCAAAGGCAATGAAGGATCGTTGCTTCTCGAAATGATTCTAAAAAACCACGCAAGCCATTAAAACTTTCCAGGGTCCCTGGAACTTTTTACTAAAAACTTATTTATGGAATTTCGATGTATTCGCAAATAATATCCGGAATGATAAACTAACAAATTTAAAAAAAAGATTGCGTAGTCCTACGTCCTAAGCGGTCGTGTCTCGGATACAACCCCTTGATTTTTCTTCTGATAGGCTAGAAAACAATTGAATTAGCAAAGAGTTGTTGAAATGGAGAACTGATTTGCACAGAAGACTAATTTGATCAAATCTTCTTCTTCTTCAATGGCACTAACGTTCCTAGAGGAACTTCGCCGTCTCAACGAAGTATTACTTGCGTCATTTTTATTAGTACTTAGTTAAGATTTCTATGCCAAATAACACGCCTTGAATGCATTCTGAGTGGCAAGCTCTAGAATACGCGTGATCACAGTGCAAGTCGGAGGAAATTTCTTTAACGAAAAATTCCCCCGACCAGAACGGGAATCGAACCCGAACACCCGGCATGTTAGTTATGATGCTAACCACTCGGCCACGGGTGCACACAATTGATCAAATCTAGAACAAACAAAAATATTATTGGATGCAAAAAATTAAAAAAACGAATTGAATGCGAAGTTATATATGAAGCAATATGATATATAGGGGTGAAAAAATATATATGAAACAGTTGGAACATGAAGGTTGTTAGATAGAAGACAGTCCTGATAAGGGCCCGAAATCTTCAGAGGTGAGAAATGAAGATCGATTCTCCTCTCTGTAGCTTCGCTGCGACTAGGACTACTTCGGCATTCGCCGTCATCAGAAAGTGAATTGACTAGAAAATTAATTGACGAGGGTAGAGAGCGAGGATGACTGATGAACTATTCTAGTCAATACTTGTTCTAATTGACGTGACTAATGAATACAAATCTGCCTCTTCATTCAACTGACTTCAATCCACACTTCTACTTCTCCCTGACACGAACCTGTTTACCCGCGTACACAATTTTATTTTTACGTCCATATAAAGTGAAACGAAAAGTTGATTTCTGATGCAAAAAAGTAGTTACACCATCAATGAACGGTTTATTGTCTTCCCACCGTGAACTCAAACCAACGAACTTATGCGAAGTTATGCTATAAAGGTCCTCGCGTTAGTATTAGTAAATTGCGTGCAGTTTGGGAGGAATTCTAAACAAAATTCAATTTATCTCCGAGTTCAATTTTGTGAAAAAAAGGATACAGAAAAACGGTTTTATATCAACAAAATTCACAAATTTTCATATTCGCTATTTCATATGTGTGAGTGATTTTCGTGTACGATACAAAAAAAATCTGGCTCACCTACGTTGAACTCAAACATCGATTCATGCATATGTGATACATGAGAGACAGAAACGAATTCAATCTGGAAGGAGTCATTTCAAAATGCAATGAAGTCCATTTGACGGGGAAGAATGAGATGACAAAGTCGATTCGTAGAGGGAGATAGCGACTAAACGTCCGACTGACCATTAAGTCATGTTGACGGATAAACTGCGTGAAGAAGCCAAAAGTCATTTCCAATTGAATACTAGAGGGAATTTCTTCATAGTCCGCTGATTATCCTCAGTTGAATATGACTACACCGAGCCCTGGTTTGAAAAATAAAATTGGATCGGTAGTAGGTTATAAAAATTGAAAAAGTGAAAACTAGAAGTTGATGTGTTGAAAAATTAAGGGTAAAGATATATAATATGAATTTAGTCAACATGTCGCAATATAATTCGAAAGATGTTTTTAAGGCGGAAGGAAAATGATTTGCTGAAAAAGACAAGACGTTGACGAATTGGCAATATAATTTGAAGGGCTCAAAAGAAAAGGAGTGTGAGTGACATGTTCGATTTTCTCCTCATCGACTTTCTCTTTTTTTTCTCAAACACATTACCAGCTTATTTGACAATGTGGACGACAGATCATAATCTCAATTATCGGTTTCTATAGCTAAATCAAAATTTTTTTTTTTTTGGCAGCTGAGTTATTCACGAAAAAAAAGTTTATGAAGAGAAAATTGATCAAGTCTCTTACACCCTTTTCCTTCTGAGCCCCTCATTTGAATGTAATAGAGCAATTCCACGCCAGATCGGCCAGAAGCAAATTTTAACCCGACCCTCTCCGATTTGTTTGAAACTTGGTACTGACGATGAAAGCTACCCAAAATCACAATTTTCATTACACTATGACCAATTTAAATTACGACTGATTTTGAAAAGGGCGTATTCAGAATCATTGATTTTTCTTTCGATCGTAATTCAAAATCCAGATGTCTGATTAAAATATGATGTTTGACAAAGTTGTTGGAAAATCAATTAGCTACTTAGAAAAAATAACATTTAAAATACACTGTGAAGAAATCTTACTCAAAAATTGAATTTAATATTAAAAACTTTATATCTCAAAACACCTCCCCTTCGATATTTTTTTGCTTATTTTTATTGCAAAACTCTTATTATTTAACGAAGTTTGGCATATAGTGGTGCCGTGTTGGACTCAGCAAAACGGAGATATAACTTTTTTTAAATTTATAAAATTCAAATACTTTTTGGAATTGTAAACATTTAAGAAAAGTACTGTAAAAAATAAAATCTACAGGCGATTCAACATGAAAAAACTATGTATAACGTTTTATGGTAGGACTAACCGTTTTCGAGATATAACCAATTTAAACTAATTAAAATCATGTTCGTGAAATTTTAGGAAATACATACTGCTGCCACACATTAAGACTGAGATTCCGACATTTTACTAACATTATTTTTTCATTATAAGAAATTGGTTATATCTCGAGAAATGTTATATGTAGTTTTTCATGTTGAATCGCATGTAGTTTGGATTTAGGTTTTAGGGTAGCCATTCCCATTTCAGGGTGGTTCGAAAAATAAATTATTTTTTTCACTTTTTCCCCAAAATTTATTCGGACCACTGGTTAACTTTGAAAAATCATATTCCAATTCCTCTAGTCCAAAGCCATGAAAACAATAAAAAACGACTACAATAAATAATTACGAAAACAAGATCCATTGTTTTTGCAGGTACAATTTTTTTTAATTAGCTCATTGGCTTCATTTTGATACATCGATAATCTATGTCGGTTCGGTGGTTCAAAAGTTATGAATTTTGGAAAAAAGTCATTTTTGGGAAAAAGTGGAAAAAAATGTTTTTCGGACCACCCTAAAATGGAAAGGATCACCCTAATAAAAAAAAAATACGGGTCAGATGTATTGCGATAAAGAAGAAAATTACCACTATTGACCAAAATCTGAGAACCACTATATCGGTTTCACATGAAATGGCTTATAGTTTACATGTTATGGTTTCTATAAAATGTAAATTACACAGTAGTAGCCATTTAGGCGTAAGAGTTCCAGTTTACTCTTTTCTTCCATTGTTCAGTTGGGCCACCGGACAGCCTAACAGTTGATGTGATCATTGATGTGTTATGCATAGAACAACAGCCCGAAATTTCTTGCAGAGCAGAGCAGTTATATGGATGAATCGATCTTCATTCGACCGTGGATCGATCTCCATCGCTGATGATTGTTGCGTGGACGTAGTTATTCTATAACAACACAAAGATGGTCAACTGAGTTTTGAACTCACAATCGATCGCTTGGTAATCGAACGCGCAACCAATGTGGCTACGAAGACCCCCCAACGTTGAGAGATGAAATGATATTCTCTCTATAGAGCGTAGAGAGAGAGAGAGTAGGATTATTTTCAGCCTGCATGAGTTTGCAGCAATTGAAAGACGATAGGATCATTAGTGGGTGACGATGCGTCAATTGAACTGAAATTGTTAGGCCCTGCTGTTGATGGCTTGTCTATATGACATTGAAGAAACCAAAATCCTTCTTCAATGCGGAAAGCAGAGATTGTGAAAATGTATTATTTGTTTTCGTTCGACTCAATACATGCATCTTTCGTTTGACAATGAGCCCTTCCGGATTTCAATTGACGATGTTAACCAATTTTAAACGATTGAACAATGGTGAGCATTGGTGACGAGTGGTATTCTTTGTCATTTTCGTCGATTTGTTTCGATTGAGTTTGGATTCTCACCGCACTGCTCAACAGTCATTCTGTTGTCTGCAATACTCATCATATGATAACAGATGAAAAGGTTGAGAACCACCGTTATCAGAGATGCCAACCTTCCTGATTTTTCAGGATTTCCCAGACTTTTTAGCACGCTCCTGACGAACACTCAATTTATCCTGATTTTTCTGAAATGATTCTGATTTTTCCTGATTTTTGTACTCTTTACATTATTCGTATTAAACATACTGGTTTCCATGACAAAGTTTTCTGTCTTGAAAGTTCTCCGGTTCGCACTTGTATATATCTTACATTATCCTAAATTCTCTAGACGCAAAGCTGTACTTAACTTTTTTTCATCTCTACCCTCAATTGTTTCGTGACTTTCCAAAACAAGGGTAGAAAATTTCATGAAACCGAATTGTCTGTCGAATTTATGAAATTACAGTGAGATTAAGTTTGAGGAACAACATTGTTTTAATGCGGATAATATTAGGCTGTCAAAAAAGTCCTGCGGTATTTTTTTTGAATTTTCATTTGTTCATATTTTACAATTAGTTACAATCATCTGTTTTAAGTCAAATATGCGCCGTTTTGTTCGATGACTTGTTCCCAACGAGATGCCAACTTCATAATACCCCTGTTATAGAAGCTCGCTTCCTTATTGGCAAAAATCTCGGATAGCCAATTTTCACAGGCCTCTTTTGTGGCTAACTTCTGACTACCTAGCTCGTTCGCCATGGACAAAAACAGGTGGTAGTCACTTGGTGTAAGGTCCGGCGTTGTCCTGATGGAAGACAATGCGGCCTCTGTTTATCAAAGATGGCCTCTTCTTCATGAGTGCTACCTTCAAGTGGTCCAGTTGTTGGCAGTACAGGTCCGAATTGAGCGTTTGGCCATAGGGAAGCAGCTCATAATAGATTATTCCTTGACAATCCCACCAAACACACAGCAGAACCTTCCTGGCCGTTAATGAGGGCTTGACCACCGTCTGAGCCGCTTCAGCGGGCTTCGACCACGACCGTTTGTGCTTCACGTTGTCGTAAGTGACCCACTTTTCATCGCCAGTCACCATCCGCTTCAGAAACGGGTCGATTTTGTTGCGATTCAGCAGCGATTCGCATGCGTCGATACGGTCAAAGATGTTTTTTTGCGTCAACGTGTGTGGCACCCATACATCGAACTTCTTTGTGAATCCAAGCTTCTTCAAATGGTTAATAACGGTTTGATGACTTATCCCCAGCTCTTGGCCGATGCTACCGCTGCTACTATGCCGGTCTTTCTCGGCTAATTCAGCGATTTTGTCGCAATTTTCGACGACAGACCTTCCGGAGCGTGGCGCATCTTCGACGACCTCTACACCAGAACGAAAACGTTGAAACCATCGTTGTGCGGTGGAAATGGAAACTGTATCGGGTCCATAAACTGCACAAATTTTATTGGCAGCTTGAGATGCATGTTTGCCTTTGTCATAGTAGTACTGTAAAATATGTCGGATTTTCTCTTTATTTTGCTCCATATTTGCGACACTATAACTCATGAACGACTCAACCAAACAAAACACTGTAAAGGACTATATTATAGTGCGCAAAAATACCTTTCCAACAAGCTATAGTATGACTCGATACAATGAATACAACTAGAACTACGCGCTTACAACGACACCTCGCGGAAATACCGCAGGACTTTTTTGACAGCCTAATATGTATATAGATGTATTCCCAGAGTGATTAACATAGGAATACGTTTCAGAGTGTAAAATTGCTCAAGAGAAAAAATTATAATCCATAATCCAAAAGATTTTATATGTAATTTGTTTGTCTGATTCAAAGTAGAATCAACTTCAATGATGGAACTATGGTAACTATGAACTATGGACGGGGAAGCAAACATGTTCTGGGAAGATAGAATATTCAATTTGTGTGAAAGATTGTGAAACAGAACTATGAATATTAAATTAAATTATAATGCTTTGTTGGAAATGATGTTTTTGTTTTCCCAAAAATCGACATTAACTTTTCGGACAACCCAATATGAGCTATCCTGTTTTCCGAAATTATAGTTGGCAACCCTGACTGTTATAGTTACTCTGGTAATAACAGTCAACTTTGCTATAGTCCGACTTCAGTTCAAAATATTTCGAATGTTTTCAAATCACGGTACACGTTCATTAATAGCGAATTCGTTTATGTTCAGTTTCAACCTCAGTGCCACACTTACTGCTGTCAAAACGTTTTTTTATTCACTCAGTTTCAATCTAGCGTCGCCCCGAAAGCTGTTAGTTTCTCACTGAGATGTTTCACGGGTTGGCACTCGGGTTCACCAATACAACTATACTGAACTGTCAACTTTCGAGTATTGTTTTGGAAAATCTAAAAATAAAGACAATGAAAATGGAAAACCTGCTGCTTTTGCTTTTGTATTTTTGGAACCGTTATTCAATTCGGATTCTGATTTTGAAGAGTATATTCGCGTAGATGGCATTAAGCTTCGTGTGCTTTCATTGGGAGGCGCTTCAATAATGATGGATATTCAGGTGGAATAAACATGCTTTCAAAATCAAAACTATGAATGAAAATTTACTTTAACGTATCGAATATTTATTTCATGTGATGAAATAAGAGATTTTTTTCCGATATCGCAGAAATGTATTGAACGAAAACTGTGTCTAATGATGATTTTATATTATAATAGTAATTATTTGTGGAACAAACAGGAAATGCATCGCTAAATGGTTAAGTGAGTGTCAGGGCTACATGTGTTAGGTAATCAAACAATATGAAGTAAAAAATTTCATTCAAACTTTTATATTTATACACTGCACTTGGTCCTTTTGATCTGATAGAGAATAATTTACCTCCCAAGCACTAATATCGCCACCAGACGTCGACACTGTACATATTTGTCATCGCAAATATAAACAAATCAGACTATATAACGCTTACCAAAGAACTGCCGCATTCGTGAAACTGAAAACGTTTTTTATTACAGAGTCTCCAAACTGACTCAGTTTCAAAAACGAATTCGCTATAACATCAGGTTAAATTATGGGCACACACAGTGTGTATTTTTTAAAAAAAAAATTGTTATGGAGTGCTTCAATCTTGAATTCTTATTTTTTAAATTATTGATTGTTAATTTTTTGTACCTTAACGTATGGAACAAATATTGTTGTACATGATGTGTTAAAACAACTTTGAATGTTATTGAATCGTCGTTAATAATATTCAAGAACTGGAAAAAGATTCCAAACATTTTATCTTGATAGAAGTACGTTAACAACCGCGCTATCTACTGTCGGTGATCAATTAATAGGCAACTTCCACAAAATGATCGTCTGCATAGCAATCTAATTGTGAATAAAAATCCAATTAGACGGTGTGTAATAACAATAACTCATTGGCTATTATTACCCACTACAAAATAACGTGGACGTGATTCTGCGACGATAAGAACGTGTCGTACAGAAAACGATATTATCTCTGCCCCGTCGGTTCAAATCGGTTCTACTTACTCATCCACGAGCCAAGGGCCACTCGTCACGGGAACGAACAAAAGATAATTGAGTGGCAGCATGGCTCCCGCTCAAGGCAGGTGCCATAATGTGAAGGTGCGAAGAGATCTATCGTGTACATTCAAGTGGTTCGCCAGTTCAGGTAATCGTAGAAAGTCTTATCTTGGTCTATTGCCAGAAGTGGGGAATCACAACATTCCAGTCAGTGGTACCTAGAGAGCGTTGTGTAATATGCACTGGAATGTGCATTCTGGGATAACGGAGTGTGAGTATCTTCGCGGCCAGGGAGAAGGGCGTTGTGATTTGCTGAAGGTTACCTTTGTACATAGCCGTGATATCAACGAATTTTAGGGTGATTCGTGTGACCCGGTTCGAAATTTAAGCTGGTTGGGGTTTTTGCGATAAGGTGCGATCGGATATTGAGAGATTACATTTTGGGTCAATCATTCCTCGATGCTCAATCATGCGACCTAGATTATGGTTTCGATAAAAACGGTTAAGTGTGTAAAGAAAAAGAATAAAAACTTACATCATCATCGCAGCAACCGTCGTACTCATCCACCTCCCGTTTGACATCCTTGCTGAACAAGTTGTAGCGTTCCTTTTCGTTCGGGAACACCATCCGATTGCTGTCACTGCCTCCCCGATAACTGCGGCCGTAAAAGGCGCTGGCTTCAATGGCCGTCGTGTTCACATCACTGGAGGCGCTTAGAAGCGCGAGTAACACCAACAAAACGGTACCAGCGTGGCTCGTGTGCACTTCAAATCGTTGCATTCTGTCAGTCTCTAGTATTCAACCACACCACTTTTACACTTCCGTCGTTCCGTCGTCCCTTTTGACGGTGTCCTTTTTTCCTCGCCCCACTGATTGTATTTCCCCCGGCACACACACACACACACACACAGAAAAACACGAAAATAGCACTTGGATTGCTGCGCCACGCGCTCTTTTGTCTTCTGAAGGGGGCGGCTTGTTCTGATTTTCCTTTTTCTTTGCTGCGGCGTGTCTTCTTCTCAATTAGTTGAGCACCTCCACCATCCACTTGACTCAATCGAAACTAATTTTAACGAGATTAAAATCAAACAAATGAGGAATTCGTTCGCTTTTCCGCGCCGTTTGTTTTCGGCGTTGATTGATTTTCACTACCACCGGGTCGACTGACCGGATCGGATCGGTGCCGGTCATGATGCGAACTGCTTAGTGTTTTTGCAAGCGCGCGCGAAAAGAACCGGGTCGGGTCGTCCCCACCGCCACAGATAAGCTCTCTCTATCTTTCTCAAGTGGAACACGCACTTGACGCGCTTTCGGTATGATGCGGATAAACACAACAAGCGTGTAGATTTTGTTTTTGAGTAATTAGCATTTCATTCTAGGCGGGAGTACTCGCTGCAGCAGCTTCATCAGCGCTAGTAGTAACGGTTCCCTCATCTTCATCTGTGCTATGCAACCGGCAACCGGCGACAGCGTCCAAACGGACGCCGCCGAGTGAAACGAGAACGAGCGTCTGGTTTTCGTACTTTCGGGAGGTAATTATTGGTCGATAGTTAATCGCTGCCAATCGAGGTATTATCTCCACCCCAAATAAATGACGACTTGAGATAAACATGAAGGTTTCTGGTTTGCTTATTAGGTCGCTCGGGCGTTGGACGGACAACCGACCGATAAGAGTGCGTCGAAAGCGAGAGAGAAGTGAGGAAGGATGGCCTGGAATGCCTGGAGGAAGTGGAACATAACACGGTGTGAACGTTAGAAAAAAAAGATAGCTAAGCAAACGATGCTTCACCGGCAATTGAAGATAACTGTGAGTATTATAAAGTGCTAATGAGAATAAATTCCACATCTGTTACCATATACCTGGTTGGAATTCTCACGGAGTTTTCGTAATAGTTTGGAAAATGTTAGATACTAAAGACTCAATGAAAATGAATGTAGTTTTGAGCAAATTTACAAATTTCTCATGGATTATATTTGAATCGGCTCGAGATAGTTGAGAGAATCGACAATGACTGATAAGCTAAACTTTTTGTTTGAATATTTCATCTTCTTTTCGATTCTGAACTTTTTTACTTTCATAGTTACAGGTGCATTATGTACAATTCCTGTGGAATCTTCAATACATTGGAATTTCCAATTGCAATTTTTTCCTCGTATGGGGCTGTCCACATACCACGTGGACAACTTTAGGGGGGGTAGGGGGTAAGACAATGGTCACGCTTGTCAACGGAGAGGGGGGACGGGGTATAGATCGAGTCCACGTGGACAGGAAGAATTTTTTTTCTAATTACAACCACCAGTGTTCTGATAAAAATATAGGTGGAATTAGGTAGCTGATTCGGAACATTTCAGGAGGTGATAGAAGATCATATTTAATGAAAAAATTCTACGCATTTGGTCTATTCTCAATTAGAGTTGTTGAACTTTTCTTGAGTCGAATTCTTTAACTGACTCTAATTTAGAAAGTACGCTACTTAAGGTGGCCGTACACTGTTTGCCCGGAGGTCAAATATTTGACATTTTTTGACAGATAAGGTTTGATTTGATATTTGTACAAAAACTATTTTGTTTGCCACTCTTCAATTTTCAACAGTAGTAAACAATATCAAACACCGAACATGGAAAAAATCAACTGACATATTCAAGGTAACCTAACCATGTACCGACAGGTTCGAAGAACAGACTGAACAAATATTTTAGGCATCCAATAATTGAATATTTGCTTGTCGTGTTTTGTGTAGAATATATTTGATCAGTACACGTTGACCAAATTTTATCTGTCAAAAAGAGTCAAATATTTGGCTTCGGTCAAACAGTGTATGAGCACCCTTATAATAATTATGCTACTCATTTGAAAGATAAAAAAAAATCGTAAAGGGCAGTTGTAAAACATTTAAATTAATGGAACCAAGTAACATTCAGAGATAAAGATGAAGCTTATTTTTTTGTGATTTTATAGGTTTTTATAAATTTTCCAAAAATGCATGATGAACTGGACTGTTTCTATCAACCAAATTGAAGTTGTCCAACCATTCTACAATTCTTTCCTTGACACTACACTGCTATCCTTCTTTTTATCTTGCAAAAATTTAAATGATTCACAATATAATTTTTTGTACAATTTTCTCAAATGAAAGCAATTGAATCGTGCTAAGCAGCGTAAATTTTGAATTAAAGTCAGTTTAAGGCAAAAAAAAATGATCTTAAGAAAAAGTTCATTAATTCTTTCGTAGATGAGATTTGACCATAAGCGTGGAAGATTTTTTTCATCAAATACGATCCTCTATCACCTGAAATATTTCGGATCAGTTACCTAACAACTTGTATATAACAATATTTCAAACAGATATAATAGTTTTCGAAATTCTATTTATTTATGAGAAAATTTTCTCAGCAGTTTAACCCATTAACGACCAAGCTGTAAAAATTATTTTTTTAGCGATTGGTGTAATTTTGATTATTGGCGTTACGGAAACCCAAATATTCAAGAATGTTTTTTTCTCCGTCCTTCCGTTTCCCGGAAAATGACAAAAAACCAAAAAATCGCCAAACAAAAAAAAAAGACGGGTGGGTAATGTCGGGGACATAACCGGAGAGACGTAGGACTACACTAAGGGGTGTCCATTATTCGAATATCATAGAGCACAGATCCCAGAATGATCAACTTTTCATGTACAAAATTACAGAAAAAAAAATCAAAGGATAAAATAAAACCTCAGCCCCCAGCAAACACTCAAACCTTTAGATTCAAATACGAAAAAATCAAAATTTGTCGTGCAAATGTCGTGCGGTGCAAATGTTGCAGGAGTTATTGCTATCCGGCAACGAATATATACTTGATGGCAAGCATATCGTAATAGGAATTTACCGTCTGGTATCGTGATATAATTGGGCTTTGCACTACTCATGAATTACTGTGTTCTACTAGTCAAGTCCTTCATTTGATTCCCATATTGATGGGGTTTAGAGAAAATATGTAATCCGCCATTTTGTGTTGGCGGCCATTTTGGATTTGCATTTTTCATAAATAACTGTGTTCTACTAGTCAATCCCTTTCGTTTGATACCCATATTGATGGGGCTTTGAGAAAATATGCAATCCGCCATTTTGTAGCGGTCGCCATCTTGGATTTTCAAGATCATGAAATATGCAGTTTTATAATGACTGCAGAGGTAAAGGTGTGTTCCAAATTTCAGAGCAATCCGCCATTTTGTAGCGGTCGCCATCTTGGATTTTCAAGATCATGAAATATGCAGTTTTATAATGACTGCAGAGGTAAAGGTGTGTTCCAAATTTCAGATCAATCGGTCACCAGGAAAGGGGTCAAATTTCAATTAATGTGGTACAGCACCATAGACAAACATGTTACATACAAACATACAAATATGTCACATCTAAATAAAACCGTTGAAAGACTCTAGCATTCTATCAAATCGAGCGCGATTAGCCACTTATTCACCCGGCGCGACGCTTCCACCGCTTTTAACACTCGTCGATTTAACACTCTTCTCCTGCTACACATCCCATTGAAACTCCTGTCTCTCACTCTAGCGGTATCGCATCGCATACATCCCCGGCAAATGCAGCAATCTCTTATGCTGAGAATTAATTTCAAGATAGCGTCTTTCCTGCTTGGCGTCCGATGATAGAATGTGGCCAAGCCCCACCATCGCTCACTTTATATAGCCATATAGTTAACGTTGTAGCGACCGCCTATATTTATTTATAATCTCTTTTTTGTCTCCCTTCTTCGCCTTGTCCATACGGTTCGCCCATACCCTCGGTTGCTTGTAATGAACAGCTGTTTGCTGCGGGAGCGCAGACAAAATGTATGGGAAAATTGGGAATTCTTTCTTCCAATTTTTCCTCAATTTGAACTTTATATGAACTGAAAACCCGTGATGTGTAGCATATAAACAGTTGCTGAGGATATTTCCTATCAATGTGTGTATTTGGAACCAAAATCCATTAATTAATTGAGGAGGCATTAAGGAGGAGGTTCAAAAACTGAACACTTTTGACGTAGGATTACGTCTTTCGGGAACATATGGGGGTACAAATTGAAAATCGAAAATCGAGCACATCGTGATAATTGTCCAATTTCAAACGCTTATTGCTCAGTCATTTCATGATGGATTGATGAAATTTTTGCGTCAATCGATTTCGGCACTCCATAACAATTTTTTATATTGAAGAAAATAATATATGTCAAGAAACTAACTATCGAACAATTGAAAAATCTCAATCCTATCCTAACGGAAATACCCACTTCTGATTGGTCGAAATTGACGACATGTGGCGGGTCCCTAACAGAGACATCAAAACCATGCTGCCTGGGGGAAATCGACATTGCAAATCACCAACCCACTTCTTGATCACTTTTTGCAAAAATTCCACATAACGTAAAAATCCTTGTTTATGCTGATGACATTGTGCTAGTTTCAGTTAGCGTCGCTGCATCAGCAACAAGGAAAAGACTTCGGGCCTGATTCACGAATACACTTCACGGTGGAAACGAAATGAAATGTATCCGCGATGACAACCGTATGGTGTCGCCATCTGGATATGAAATTAGTTTCCTACTAAAACTTATCATTTTATTATCAAATTATCTTCAGATAAAATTTTTGTATGAGATTATTATACCACATGAAGAAAACAAAGTTTTCCATTCACATTGAACACCAGTTTGATACGAAGAAGTTAATTTTCATTAATGATTTTTATTTGACAGGTGCTCATTCTGCCTGAAAACTCATTATGATCTTCGACACTTCACTAACTCGTAAAACGTAGTTCATTGGCTTGCCGTTTATTTCGTTTCCACCGTGAAGTGTATTCGAGAATCAGGCCCTTCAGAGAGCAATTGATTCCGTTCTAGACTGGGCCCAAAATGTTGGTTTCGAAATATCTCCGGAAAAATCTAAAGTTCTTCATATATGTAGTCCCAAAGCTCACTTCTAAATTTCCAACCCCAAAATTTTTGAAACCCAAATCCCCTCAGTTAAAATTCTTAAAATACTCGGAGTAACCTTTGACAAGAAACTTAGTTTCATGCCACATGCCCATTAATATCTCGGGCAAAGGACCGTTTTAAAGCACACGAATCAGGATCTTCCCGGTATATGTGTACATTCGACGGTTATGGAAAGGAATTGGAATGAAAAACCGCCGAATGTTAACCTTGATTTACTCAAGGAAGTTCGTGCAGGAGATCCCCAATCTAATATAAAAGTCTGTTCCAATCACCTCGTAGAAACAAAATTCCAGATTGAACATCAAGTTTACACTGATGGTTCAGTAAGCATAGATGGTGTCGGTTGTGGAACTTTCGAATTTTTTTTAGCGCAGAAGCTTTTTCGCTTCTAATCGCTACCCAAGAGTGCACGCATGATTCACTTCCTACTGTTATATTTTCTGATTCCGCGAACTGTTTCCTGGCTCTTCAAAAAGGAAAAAACCTTCACCCATGGATCACTCAAATAGAAGAAGCAGCTTCCAATAAAAATATCACCTTCTGTTGGGTTCCCGGTCACACCGGAATTCCCGCAAATACTGCTGCCGACAAATTAGCCGGTAGGGGTAGTACCCAAGAATCCCCTAATGTTCCCATTCCTCGTTCTGATGCGAAACAGCAGATCCGCCAAAGTTGGAACATAGGCCCCCATTTCCGTAGGTCACTTACTACTGGATTGCCAGCATACAAAGGACGCTAGAACTAAAAATAATATAGGAAAGAACTTAAGAGACATTCTAAGTAACGATGAAACACAGGAAAGTAATTTAATAGAATTTTTGAAAGAAACTGAACTGTACAAGAAAACATGAATAATTTTTGAAACTCGAAATAGTAAGAATAGAAACAAAATGAATACCGAAGACGATTGAATCACTAGATTTAAAGTCCCCGTAAACAAAGGAAAAGAAGAGGAAGAACATTGCAAATACATGAAAGTAGGTGGCATTTTTATACTGCAAGTAAGGTGAGTGATACGATTAATTCTAGCGAATAAAATTTAAATTTGGAACTTTAATGTTGGTTGCTTCTTGAAATTTCATATCAATGACCAATCGTGTATGGTAGCAGTTGTGTTAAAAATAACTTGATGTATGAAAAGATTTATTTCAATTTTCAAAAACCAAGGTGTGTTCCCGCTCGAGAACGGGTCGTTTGGTTCAAGCCGTCTGTTTTGTTGTGTTCATCTTCACCCAATTAAAGTTTATACGGCGAGAAAAATTAGAAAAGTGAAGAAATATTAGAAAAAGTGATTCCTCTACATATAGTATCAGGGGTTGTTAGCCCAATTGAAATTCGCATTGAGTTGAATAAACACTCAGAAAGTAAAAATTATAAAAGATAATTCACAGAAGGCGGTTTTCATCATATCTCGTTTCACTTCAGTATATTTTATCTGATACGCACCATCCAACAACTGTTTGGCATCCTTCTGTCATCATCACTCGGTAAACACTGATGGAGTGAACAAACAATACCCAAAAACCAAACACAACGGCTATTTTCTGGAGGCCACCAAATCAGATAGCCTAACGGAATCGTACGTCAACTATGCGGTCGTGTCTCGGACACAACCCTCCTGTGATTTTTCACACCGAAATATTGAAATGGGCCCCTATATTGCAAGGTTAGACGTAGTCCTACGTCAACATTAGCTAAAACCTATATTCATGATTATGTAGGAGGTTTCCAATGGTTTTTTTTTTCTACATCACAATGTGTGTTATTTTATCAAAGTAATACCGTAAGAACGTTTACATATTTTTTCATTTAAGAAGGTTTTGTTTTTTATTAGGTTATGTGAGGTTATGTACTTTTCGCACATAATTGCTTTAATCCGAATTTATTGTCCAATAAGGTTACACAAAATCGAATGAAATTGATGGTAAGTGATAGCTAATAAATTGAGCTATCATTTGAGGCCAAAACCTTACCATATGGTAGCGTGGCTCCAAAGCCATGAAACATTATCAAAGTTGCTGTTCGATTTTTCGAACGCTTGGCCTGAAATGGGTTGAACATTTCTTCATGTTTTTGAGGAATCAATTAACTTTCTGTTAAATTAATTGATTTCTCAAAAACTTATTTCAATCGGGCAGCAGATTTCAAACCAAAAATGTACAAATTTTTAAAAAATGGGGAGGATCGGGGCAGCGACTGATTAATTTGGCGTTGAATTGTTCTTTAGAAAACTGTTCGAATTTGATAAGTTTTGATGAGGATTTTAGCGGAGGAAAACCAAAGAGCAATACTAATAACTTTTCGGGCAAGGTTAGTAAAAAAAATCAATGAGTCGTGAGTTTTCTGAAGTATAAACCGATTCTGCATTCCGCCGGATTTGCATTCCGTTCGAAACCATTACTTCATTCGAGATATAATTTTGCATTCCCTATTTTTTTTGGCCCATTTAATGTTCGAAGAGAAGCAGATTGAACGAAATGCAAAAACAACTTGAACAGAATACAGAACGGAATTTTATCAAGTCGATCGAAATATTTCGAGCTAGGTAGTTTTTCCCCGCGAGCATTTTGAAAGCCATCTAGACACTCAATGAAGAATGGTCAATTAGCAGTAGAAAAATTAAAAAATATACATTGAAAATATTTCTAATACGCTATTAGTACCCTTTGAAAATTCCCAGAACTATTGCGGAAAAGGTTTCGCATTGCGCTGATGACTTAAAGTGAAGCGAATGTGTAAATGAATCGAGATTACCTGTGACCAATCGTACTCCGGAGTGGGCAAAAAAACTACACTCGACAAAAAAAAAATAGAGGAGCAAAATGCGACATCGAAAATTTTCAATGATTTTTGAAACGCTATAATTCTGTTTTAAAATAATGCATTGGTCAAAGCAACAACTGGACCTTGTATAGAATATTTTCAAGTTTGCAGTGGGCAGATTTGACCATCGATTTGCGGTGCGTTCATTATTTCATGAAATATTCATGATTCAAAATTAAAGGATAAACGGATCATTCGATAGAGAATACCTCTTTCTACAGAGGTTAGTTCTACTGAAACTTTCTATGAATCAAAAGAAAGCGAAATAGTCAGGTTGATTGGATTGTTATTGTGAATATATTTTTAAAATTTATAGAAACTTTGAAAGCAAACGTTTTATCTTTTCTTGCGATGTCTTTTGTCTACAACGCATATACACATTAAACTAAAATATGTACGTACGATATCCATAAACCAGAAATTTATAGTTGAATGATGATTTTTTTGTCTTCATGTCATGATTTATATCGAAAGTACAGGCGTTTCGAAATCGAATGGAATTAAAATTTAATGTAAGCGCAATCCAGTTATTTCCTCAATTATACTAATTAAATAAGCAAAAATGTCCACGACAACAGGGGGAGGGGTATGAAAATGTCCACGTTTGTTCTCGGAGGGGGAAGGGGGAGTGTAAAATCGTGCTTATTCTGTCCACGTGGTATGTGGCCAGCCGCTGTTATATTTCAGCTGGCTAAAAAAACATCCATCTAAGTAGTTGCTTCTGTTCGTACATGAAACCAATAATCTCTCTTTGATTTTCGCAAAAAACATTACACTACATTACACCAATACCCTTTTTTTTTTGCTACGCATGCCTGGGCGCCCTTCCATGCTATGTGACTTTCGGGCCAAATTTCCTTTACTCTCGCCTCTCCCAAAAAATCAAAATTTTGAGCGGCACCCCTAAATCATGTCCGATTGAGCTGAAACTTTGCACAGGTAACTTTTTTGGGCCAATAAGTAAAAGATACATGGTCGGTTTTTGAAATTCAACATGTCCATTTTTCCTGCCACCTTAGTGTATATGGATTAAATAAAACAATGATAAAAAGACTCACGCTTTCATGATTTTATGAGCCAAATTGCTCATGAAATTACAAGATTGTATTTTAATAAATGACAATTGTATTGAGACTTACTTCCATCATTTAAGGAGCAAAAAGGTCAAGAGAACAGTCGTATTCTTAGTTCTCGGGAATAGCAGCATTTTCAATGAAATGTTGCTTAATTGTGAACTATTTTTCTCAAATCAGATAAATCGACACTGTGAGCCTTGAGAACATCATCATATCATCACAACGAAAATTGGATTGTTTCTATGAAGGTGAGAGAGTGAGAATGACACACAGAAATATCACTTTTATGCATCTTTTCCGACATCACATTTTACAAATAACCACTGTACACTGTCACTTTATACTCATGTTAAACATGCTGAAAAAAGCGTTTTCACATGGATGTGGAAGGCAATTGAAGGTAAACACAAATATTGACGTCACGATGTGAAAAGTAGCTATGGCAGCGCTTGCTATCACGCACACTACGCTCGCAAACTCTACCGTCTGCTCCACCTGATAATCCTGCTCATGGAACACCATAGTTTTTTAATAGTAAGTTTCTTTTTTTCCAAAAATTAATGCTTTATTCTGCAAAAATGGTTACAAATTTAATATTCAAAGTATTGCCCATCGCTAGTCACAACTTTTTCCCATCTTTCTGGCAATTCACGGATCCCTTTGTGGAAATAATCGACCGGTTTGTCGGCTAACCACGAATCAATCCAATTTTTGACTTCATCAAAATTGGAGAAGTGCTGGTCAACCAGATCATGTTGCATCGATTGAAAATGGTAGTAATCGGACGGAGCAATGTCTGGAGAATACGGCGGGTGGCGTTTCCAAGTATGTTTTGACCGATTTCGCGACATGCGGCCGGTAGAGGTCCCCCGTAATGGTTTCGTTCGGTTTTAGCAGCTTATAGTACACCACACCCAGCTGGTCCCACCAAATAGACAGCATAACCTTCCGGCTGTGAATATTCCGCGCGGCCGTCGATGTTGATGCATGGCCGGGGTATCCATACGTTGCCCGACGTTTAGGATTGTCGTAATGGACCCACTTTTCATCACAAATAATTCGATGCAAAAAAAAACCTATTTTTATGACGTTGGAGCAGTTGTTCGCACGTGAAAAAATGGCGTTCGACGTCTCGTGACTTCAATTCATACGGCACCCAATATAATATCTTTAGGATCATTCCCATTACTTTCAAACGATCGGATATGGGTTGCTGAGCTACTCCAAGTGTATTTGCAAGTTCTTGTTGCGCTTATGACGGATCTTGATCGAGTAAAGTCTCCAATTCTTCATTTTCAATCTTTTTTTGCGGTCCGGAACGTTCTTCGTCTTCCAAGTTAAAATCACCACTTTTAAACCGTGCAAACCACGTCTGACACGTTCGCTCAGTTGGAGCACGGTCACCATGAACTTCCACCAAAATGTGATGACTTTCCGCAGCTTTTTTCTTCATATTGAAGTAATGAAGTAACACTCCCCGCAAAAACACTCTCGTTGGTACGAAATTCGACACATTCAGAGTGGCCAAAAACTTTGTTTACGCTTCAACTTTTTGACATATACTGAAAAAGATGCGCATTGGCAGTAGATGGCTAGAAATTTGATTCACTGGAATAATAATCAAGTTACGCCATCTGTTGTAAAACCGAAGAAACTTACCGGTACATCTAATTTTTTTTTTGTGGCCCTTCTGGATTAGAGGGATGTCCAACGATCGTTAGAAGCGATTTTTTACCATCCCTGTTCTTGGCTGTGAATATTTTTCACGAGTTATCACAGTAGCCATGAGAAAAATGTAGTAGGATGCATCAGGTGAATCGTGTCTTGTGTCATTGTGTTTCAAAAAGCTAGGTCAGGAAAAACCAGTCATTCTCAGAAGAAGATTGTTGGAATTAACCATTTGTAGGACTATGATAAAAATAAGAAAATTTATATTGCCACTGTTTTATTCCCCATTGTCCATAGGCTCGAACCTGCAAAATCGTATTGTATCACCTACTTTCTAATGTCGGGCTTAGAGGTGTGCAAATCAGCTCATCATGATGAACAGCTCTGATCATATCAGCTCATCTAAATGAGCTGTTCTTTATGAACAGCTCTTCAGCTCAGTTGTCAGTGCCGACTTTCAATTTGGGTCCCAAACTCGATAGCCACGAAGCCAGTTTGAAAATGTTAAAATTCAAATGAAATTTTTCACACCATATTATTAATTACTTGAAACACGTATTCCAGACTATTATTTACAACAGACTCGGCGAGTACAACATTTCCGACATTTTTACTGAGGCTTTACATTACAATAGAAAGTTTTCTTCAAAAAAAAAAAAATCTTATGAGATTTTTGCACCGCCTGCAAACAAAGTGTTTTTCATTGAAATAGAATACTCATTTGATACACAGAAGTTAATTTTCATTAATAATTTGAATTTTAAAAACGTGTTCATTCTGCCTGAGAGCCAATTATTATTTTTGGCGCCCCCTAAACTGGTAAACAAAGCTCAATGCCGTCAACGCGAATATAACAGTTGAAAAGACGAGGGACAAATGAAACTAAACTGATGTCTTAACACGAAGAGCGAGAGACGGTCAGTTCATTTGAATCTTACAGCTCACACACTCTCTTCAATTCTACAGCTCTTTTCTCTTCTTCATCATCATCAAAGTGAGCTGAAGAGCTGTTTGATTTTTTTTGCGAGCTGTTCCGCGTCAACTCACTTCGAAGAGTCGACTCTTCGGAACAGCTCATGAGCGGATGGCACATCTCTAGTCGGGCTTATACGTTGTCAGTTACTCGGTGCAAGTCAAACGCTAAACGAACCGAAGAATGACGAACGTACCCATACCACGAAATTTGACATTTGTTTTGTATGTATGGAGCTACTCGTCGACATTGAAGTAGCTCGGTTGCGGGTAGTCTCATACATACAAATCAAATGTGAAATTTTGTGGTATGGGTATGTTTGTCATTCTTCGGTTCGTTTAGCGCCCAACTCGCACCGAGTAACTGACAACGTATAAACCCGGCTTAAGTATTGAGGAGACTAGTGGCGAGCGAAGTTTCAGTTTAAAGCCTTTCTCAAATTAACAAGGAAGGAACAGTGGCAAATATCGAACCTAGATCAGTTAGCGTTATAACTTGTGCATAACTTGTCGTGCGAAGAACTCTCTCATCTAGCATATATTCCAACATCGTTGGGCACCCTGGAGCCAAAAAATCTTCGTTTATGGGGCGTTTTCGCACATTTTCATAAAAATCGATGAAAACAAATCGGTAATCGGAAGGAGCCAAGTCTGATGGATAGGCGGCATGCAGCAGTTGATTTCAATCGAGTAGCTCAACCGTTTCACTTGTCCTGTGTGACAGGACATTGCCATCAAGAAAAACATGTTTGTGTTGCCTTTCCTCATATTCCGGTCGTTTTTGAAGCGGAGCACGGTTCATTTCGAACAAATGTTCACTTTTAACAGTTTCACCAGTATTCAGTTCCTTCAAACGTGCTCCTCATTTCTTACTCTAAAACATTTTGAACCACCCATAACATTGCGATTTGTCGAGAGCATTCCCACCGCGAGCTTCCGCCAAAGAGAATCGAAAGCGGATTTTTTAGTTTATAGCAATACATCAATGGTGCCCGCAGATCGTAGGTCGTAAGCTCAAAATCCACAGTTTTTAACACCAAACAAAAATGGTGACTGCATGAAACTTCTGAAATTTTTAATCGGATTATGTTGGCAGATTTCAAACACAGGTCGGACTCGATTATCCAAAGTATTGATTTTTTTTCACCCCGGATAATCGAGTCATAAAAAACGAAATTTCTCCCGAATTTTCATCTTGAAAATCCAAGATGGCGGCCGCTAAAAAATGGCGGATTATGTACATATTTTCTCAAAATCCCATCAATATGGGTATCGAATGAAAGGGCTTGACCAGTAGAACACAATTATTTATGGAAAATGTTAATAAAAAATGGCGACCGCTACAAAATGGTGGATCACAATTTTTTTCAGAACCCCATCAATATGTATATCAAATGAAAGGGGTTGACTAATAGAACACAGTTGTTTATGAAAAATGTAAATCCAAGATGGTGGCCGCTACAAAATAGCGGATTGCAAATTCTCTCAGAACCCCATCAATATGTATATGAAATGAAAGGGATTGACTAGTAGAACACAGTTATATATGAAACATGCAAATCCAAAATAGTCGCCACCACAAAATGGCGCTATATATATTTTTTTCAAAATCTCATCAATATGGGTATCAAAAAAAAGTTCTCGACTAGTAGAACATAGCAGATAATGAAAAATCCAATTCCAAGATGGCCGCAGTCCCCAAACAACTAATTACTTTTTAACCCTTTGCGGTCGTATTAAATTTGAACAAGGGTATCGTACTGGTCGTAATGTGTTTCAATGTGTTACTTACATAGAAAAACAGGAAGTGGGTTATATCTATGCTATAACCGCAAGGGTGACGTAGGACTATCGTTGATTTAGAGATCATTTGTATGAAGTTGAATCTGAATTCATTCTGAATGAATGAATATTTGGAGAACTTCGAAAACGAGAGCGTTACGTTGGAGGCATAAGGTTTTATGCATCCAATATTGGATACGGAAATATCCTACTGATGGGGAAGAATAATCTTCAGAAGCTATCCTGTTGATTGCGATTGATTGAAAAATCACAAAACCTAATGTATTTGGTCACAGTGTTACATGGATAGAAAACATTAAAATAAACTCTTTCACATGAATGTATTTTTAAATTCCTAGAGGAACTGGCAGATTATTTTCCGGATCTTTCTCGATCCAAACGGAAAGAATTCCGTGCGTGTATGTGTGTGTGTGTGTGTGTGTGTGTAGCGGCTGCTTCGAGATCTTCCCGGGGAACCGTTTGTAGCATCACTCTCCTCCTGATGGATTCCCTTCTGGCCTAAGGTGCACAAACAGGCTCTTGGTGATACCGTTCATCCGCGCTTTCATGATAAATGAAGAGCTTCACCACAACAGCGACAACATGCTCCAATCGCTGTTCAATTAGAACTGAGTGGATTTCCGAGCGGCGCTCGCTTATATACCGATTGGTGATTTCAATAGCCTATTTTGAAAGCAAATTTAAGACTATTGAAACAAGTTTTTGGATCAGAAAGTAACAAGTATAGAACGCGTAGACATTTTATCTTTCGAATGAAATGTTTATCATACCATTTCGTTCAGTTGTTTAGGAGCTATTAACACTCAAAATCTCGGTCTCCGTCGTAACGCTTTCGTTTTCGAAACTTTGATTTTACACCCCGGTATAGAAATGAAAGACGTAGTCCTACGTCAAAAATATTTGTAGAAAATTTCTTCGTGTGATTTTTTTCGAAACAGTCCCCAAATTACAGCCCTGGTTTTCGCATCTATCAAAAAAATCATTAGTTCGGGGTCTTCCGCCTTTAATCTTTCTGTTTGAACAAACAGAACAATGCTCTTCACATCTACACATTGCCGCAATGCATGAAATGTTGCATTAAGCCTTTCCTCAAGCATGGTTAACAACTTTCGTTTATACTGAATATCGTTATTTATTACTCACTAGCTAACCCGGCAAACTTCGTCCCGCCCATTTATTTGTATGGCAGCCACCCCTAAGAGAGGGGGGAGGGGTATCTAACCACCATAGAAACATTCATTGCACCCTAAAGTTTCCATATGCCTAATTTGGTTTAATTTGCTTGATTAATTCTCGGGTAATGCAAAAATTTGTGTTTCATTTGTACGGCAGCCCCCCCTTTGAGTGGGGGAAGGACTGTCTAACCATCATAGAAACATTTATTGCACCCTAAAACTTTCACATGCCAACTTTGGTTTCGTTTGCTTGGTTAATTTCCGAGTAATGCAGAAATTTGTGTTTCATTTGTATGGCAGCCCCCCCTTAGAGAGGGGGGAGGGGTCTCAAAATATCACGAAAACCTTCCCCGGCCCCAAAAACCCCTACATACCAATTTTCATGTCGATCGGTTCAGTAGTTTCCAAGTCTATAAGAATCAGACAGACAGACAGACATCACTCCATTTTTATATATATAGATAGATAGATAGAAGCACCGTTTTGATTCTTGAACTGGTTCACTAGACATTAAAATTCGTTTATAAAAAGTGTAAATATAATAAATTGTTGCGTAAAGTATAAGATTAGTATAGTTCCTTGCTGTGGTGGCTGAGAGCAGACAAACGACCAGAACGGTAAAAAGGTATGGTGGCTGGGAGCAGATTAATGACCCCAAAGAGTTAAATAGTTTCATTCAGCTTGAACCGTTTTCTATGTATGCTTCATATGTAGTATGTAGGGTTGTCCCACATTAATAGAAAATTTAACTTACCTAACTTTCTTCGGAATATTTTGATGATGTATTCTTTAAGTCGAATCATTTCATTTGATACCAATATTGAGGGGATTGCAAAAAATACATAGTCGACCATTTTGTGGGGGCGACCTTTTCGAATTTATGTTGTTCATAGTGTAATGTATTCTCCAATTCAAGCCATTCAGCCATTTTTTAGCGGCGGCCAAATTGATTTTTTAAAGATCATGGAAAACGGGGTCAATTTTCTATTAATCTGGGACAACCCTACATAACACTCAAACATACATACAAAAAGGGTAGGGATTGTTAGCCGGTTTTACCGGTAATACCGGGTCATTTTTCATTACCGAATTACCGGTAATTTTACAATCAAAACCCGGTATTTTCGGTAATTTTCATGTTTGCACCGTAAATAACATTGGCCTTTACGCCACTTCAAAATATTACTCGAGAATCAAAACAGGGTCGAAAAAACTGAACCAGCAGTGTTGCGTCGATTTTACGATCTCTGAACTTCAGTTCAAAAATCGCTGCTCGATCTGAAAACGAAACACAACATAAGCTTCAGCGATGAAGTACTGACAGCGGTGAAGGAACTGGTTGGTACCCTTAAACCAATTCTGGTCGATGTTAAACTGCTATGTCGGAAGAACCGCATCCTTTATGAAGCTGATGTCGGATTGCAATTTATGTTAGAACAGCTTTCGGAGCCACCATCAGAGAATTCGAAGCAGCTGCTTGGCGCTCCGAATTGCAGAAAAACGATTGTTTTAAATGAGTTCCAATTTAGATTAGAATACGAGGAAACTGAATTGTGTTTTCAGATGTTAATTTAATCAACAAGCTAAGTAGCAAAAACTTGTTTTTTTTTCTCGTAAACTAATCATTATCAATAAAAGCCGTTTCTTTAAGAAAATGGTTTATTTCAAAGTATTTTTTTACCGGTAATTCACCGGTTTTACAGGTAATAAAATTTTCATTACCAAATAACCGGTTATTGAATTTTGGGACGGTAATGCAATCCCTAAAACAGGGTAAGCTGAATGGAACCATTAAAAAGTAATTGTTTATTCGAGAACTGCGGTCATCTTGGATTTGGATTTTTCATGATCTACTGTGTTCCACCAGTCAAGCCCTTTCATTCAATACCCATATTGATGGAGTTGTGAGGAAATATATATGGCGCCATTTTGTGGTGACGGCCATTTTGGGTTTACATTTTTCATAAATAACTGTATTCTACTAGTCAAGCCCTTTCATTTGATACCCATATCAGCTATTCAATATGGAATTATTATACAAATTATTCAAAATTTCCGAAAATCAAAAATAAAACACTCCGGATAATCGAGTCCGACCTGTACATGAAAAAATTACGATCAGTTCGACCTTGAGACTGTAGTGGACGAAAGTACAAATCCCTTTACATTTTTGTCCAACCCATATTTGCAGTAAATCTGGATTGTGCGAAGGTTTTAACATCATTCCAAGGACCACAATGTAGAGATATAAACTAACATAGAATCACATTCGCTACGAGTAATGTTTTCAATTACAGTCAACTTTCCCTTACTCGATGTTCTGTAACTCGATATTTTCCCTAACTCGATGAATTTCATGGCACCTTTGATTTTACATGCATTCTTCTCTCCCTAACTCGATACCTCCCTTACTCGATGCCTCTCTTACTCGATGGGCTTTGTTTCATTTTTCCATGGATTTTTACCTCGCTAGCTCGATTGATTTTCGCGTACTTGTTTTTGTGCGTTTCTAGCTGTCATTTCAATTGCTCTTGAAAGTGAAGACGAAGTGTTCGTATTATCAAGGATTTTTTTTTCAAGTATGGAAAACCAGGGAAAACCTTTCAAGCGAACGATTAAAACGCTAACCATAGCGCAACGTGAACGCTCAGGTTGGCCAGGAGGAGGAATTCAGACCGGTAATTGGTAGGTTCAGCGCCCATCAGCGAACCAACGAAAACGGCCTAAGACTTATCGACTTCGCTGCCTCCAAGAACATGGCCATACGTAGCACCTTCTTCCAGCACAGCCTCCAATACCGTTACACCTGGAGATCACCTGTGATCGAAAGGTGGAGGCAGCACTACGATGAACACCTGAACAGCGCGCAGACAGGAGACCTAGACGGCGTTGAGAAGGACTACACCGGTGCAATGAACAACGACGACGTACCACCCCCGACGATGGGTGAAGTTAAGGAAGCCATTAATCAGCTCAAGAACCACAAAGCAGCTGGTAAGGATGGCCTCGTAGCGGAGCTCTTCAAGGGAGGTCCGAGAAAACTCGTAGAGTGTATGCACCAGTTGATAGTCAGGATCTGGGACACAGAACAGCTACCGGAGGAGTGGAAGGACGGGGTAATCTGCCCCATCTATAAAACAGGCGACAAGTTGGATTGTGGGAACTATCGTGCCATCACAATCCTGAATGATGCCTACAAAATTTTGTCTCAGATCCTCTTCCGCCGCCTATCGCCAATAGTAAGTAGATTTGTGGGAAGTTATCAGGCCGGATTCATGCCCGGTTGCTCGACGACGGACCAGATTTTTACACTGCGGCAGATCCTCCAAAAGTGCCGCGAGTATCAGGTCCCTACACTCCACATCTTCGTCGACTTCAAGGCCGCATATGATACAATCGACCGACGACAGCTATGGAGGATCATGGACGAACACGGCTTTCCCCGAAAGCTGACAAGACTGATTCAGGCAACGATGAACGGTGTGCGGTGCAGTGTGCGGATCTCAGGTGAGCTGTCGGAATCATTTGAGACTCACAGGGGACTTCGATAAGGCGATGGAATCTCCTGTCTGCTCTTCAACGTGGCGCTGGAAGGTGTTATGCGGAGAGCGGGCTTCAACATGCGGGGCACGATTTTCAACAAGTCTAGTCAGTTTATCTGCTTCGCCGACGACGTGGACATAATCGGAAGAACACATGCGACGGTAGCCGACTTGTATACCCGACTGAAACACGAAGCAGGGCTGATTGGGCTTGGGATCAATGCGTCTAAGTCTAAATACATGCTAGCTGGAGGGACTGATCGCAACAGAGTTCTTCTTGGTAGTAGTGTTGTGATCGACGGCGACGAGCTCGAGGTGGTAGAGGAATTTGTCTACCTTGGCTCGTTGATAACAACTGACAACAACAACAGCCGTGAAATTCGAAGACGCATTGTCAATGGAAGTCGTGCCTACTATGGGCTCCGCAAATCCTTGAGGTCCAACAAACTCCGACCCCGTACGAAGTGTACCATGTACAAATCCCTAATTCGACCGGTTGTTCTCTATGGGCACGAAGCATGGACGATGCTTGAAGAGGACTCACAAGCGCTTGGAGTTTTCGAACGCCGAGTGCTCAGAACAATATACGGTGGTGTACAGGAAAGCGGAGTATGGAGAAGGAGAATGAACCACCAGCATTCAGAAAGTCGCCAAGGCTGGACGAGTGCGATGGGCAGGGCATGTTGCAAGATTGCCGGACAGCAGCCCTGCAAAGATGGTGTTCGCATCGAATCCGGTAGGAACAAGAAGGAGAGGAGCCCAGCGAGCGAGGTGGTTGGACCAGGTGGAGCAGGACTTGGCAAGAATCGGTGCAGCCGGGAGTTGGAGAACTGCAGCCATGGATCGGGACTATTGGCGAAAAATTGTGAAGAAGATCTAATCTCTCAATGGGATGTAGTATCATTATAAATAAATAAATAAATAGCGCAACGTTTGAGCATCATCGAGCAGGTCGAAAAGTATGGGCGAAAGGTGTCTGAAGTTGCAAAAGATTTCAGTATTGCACAAAGTACGGTGTCAACACTATTCAAGCAAAAGGAAAAATGGCATCGGATGGGAAAATTGAATGTGGACAAAAAGCGTATAAGGTTGGTTGGGAACGAGAAGCTGGAACGGTCAATGGAAATTTTTGTCAATCAAGCCAGAGAGAATAATTTACCTCTCTCAGGTTCTATTCTTCGGGAGAAGGCTTGCGAATTTGCCCAGAAACTGGGAATTCCCAATTTTAAAGGAAGTTCTGGATGGCTAAGTAAATTTTTAAAACGGCAAAAGATGACATTTCGGAAGCTATGTGGCGAGAGTGCCAGTGTAGATCTCAGTGTAACGGACAACTGGATTTCGCAAACCCTACCCAGTATAATCGCCGAGTATGATGCACGTGATATCTACAATGCAGACGAAACAGGACTTTTCTACAAATGTTTGCCAGACAAAACATTTGCATTTCGATCAGAAACTTGCCACGGAGGAAAATATTCGAAACAACGTCTAACAGTCATGTGTGCAACCAACATGGACGGAAGCGATAAACTACCATTGCTGGTCATTGGAAAGAGTAAAAACCCACGGTGTTTCAAAAAGAAGAAATCATTACCAGTGATATACGAGAGTAACACCAAGGCCTGGATGACCTCTATTCTTTTTGAGAAATGGATTATGCAACTTGACGAAAGATTTTCCAAAGAAAATAGAAAGGTATTGATTCGGGAATTATGTGTAATGGGAATGTATCATACTTATATCTCTTTCTCCTCAAAGGTGGTCATGTTCGTTGATAATTGTACAGCGCACCCAAAATCTCTCCAACCCAAGCTTAAATCGATAAATTTGCAGTTTTTTCCACCAAACTCTACTTCAGTAGTTCAGCCGCTGGACTTGGGCATAATCAAGAACCTGGAACAGTACTATCGCCATGAATTAGTAAAACGAAGACTGCTAGAAATGGAGGATACAACGGTATTTTTTTCCTTTTTACATTCAAGTTATTCAGCACTCATACTGTATTCAAATATACTCTAGGACCCTTCAGATATATCGGTATTGGATGCAATTGAATTACTTTCACGCTCTTGGATAAACAAGGTTAAATCTGAGACTGCTCAAAATTGCTTCAGGAAAGCCGGATTTTCCATAAATGATGATGATGATATTCCGCTGGCAGAATTAATGCGTCGTGAGCTTGCTGCTGTCGACAGTGCAGTACCATTCGATTGTTCATCGTCATTTGATGAATATTGCGAAATGGATCAAAACGTGATTTGCTATGATCTAATGACTGATACCGATATACTGGAAAGTGTTGAAGAAGCTGAAAAAAACGTTGAAAATAGTAGTCCTATGGAGTTAGAGGAGGTTCAGGAAGTTTCAGCTGATTGTTTTGAAATTACACCTTCGAACGTTAAATCGAACCTAAAGAATATGTCCGAAATATTGCAATCAACTGAAAATGTTCCCGTGAAACTATTTGAACATTTCTTTGCGATTGAACAGTTCCTGCGTGATCGTTACAATTTAGTTTGAATTACATACATAATTAATATTTTCTTTGTTAACCTAGTTCCTTTTCCATTTCCAATTCCATTTTACAATAAAATTGGCCTGCTAAACAAACATCCTATGTATTTTAAATTTATATTAAAATTTGAGAAAAGAATGTATAATAGTACATGCGCATTAGTACATATAGGGTAAATGTACTAATGCACAAAAACAAATCAATTATAGTAATATCCTGTATACGCAATGGTACCAATTATAGTAAACCCCATGTACCATAATTGGTTTATTCCTAATTGGGTCATATTTTTAAGCCCTAATATTGGGACACTTACCCTAACATCATATATTTGCAATTTGTGGCATAAAAAAAATATGAAAAAATGTTCTGTATACCTCGATACCTCCCTAACTCGATGGTCCCTTGGATATCGAGTTAGGAAGAGTTGACTGTATTACGATCGCCGTAATTACAGACTGCAAATCTACGGGAATCCACATGTGCACATTTTGTACCACATTTCCACACGTACGAAACTTGTGAGCAACAGCAGTTTAACTACTTTTTTTTCATAAACAGTGTCCACGTTGAACGTGAACTAGCGTCATGATGTGCTGACTGATAACACGATCAGTTTGAATCATCATATGAGACTGAGGTGGTATCACCATCATCATTTGTTATTTTTGAGATAATGATAAATTTGAAGTGAAACAGCATTCCGAATGACATTACAACATGAAAGCCACAACAGGTTCTTTGGAAAACGTAAATCATCTCTGAAATGATCATTCAATGCAAGTAGAAGCAAGGTTTGGCGAGGATATTAATAACATGGAAATAGAATACTTTGTCATGAGTTAATAGCAGCGTTGAATAGAATCACGTTTACCCGTTCTCTTACATCGACCATTGGCAATGTCTGAGAGCAGTTCGAACGCAATCCACGGTATAGATATTCTTGCAACATCCAGCATTATCGCACAGTTTCTAGAGTAAAATGTGTCTGAAGCATTTGCAAGAGAACCAATTTAAACGGAACCGATTCTCACCCCCCCCCCCCCCCCCCCCCAAAAGGTTGCAATTCAGACTGCATTCACGGCATCCGTGATACTACGGTCTTGAAATTCCATCGCGCACACACGCTTCCATGAGCCGGCCAAAAACAGGTGAGTGACTCATCGCTGCTAAAACTTGTCGCACGACAACCACGTCGTCGTCGGGACACTCTCTCAAAACCCCACCGCCTTCCCGTGCCTTGCGCGGAAACCGTGGGCATGCATTAATGTACATACGAAGTACGCGCGCAGCGTTGCTAATGTTGACAATGCTGCATCGAACAACAATATGTACCTGGTTCAGGTTGGAACTATAAATATCTCGATTTCCGTTCCATTGCCTTCGGGGTGTTTGGAGCGGTCTCGTGGGGGTGAGGAAAGAACTGAAAACATTGTAAAATTTGTCACAAACAAAACCGAACAAAGCAGAATCAGAATCGTCGTTCTACGGTTCCGTCCCCTGCTGTTGTCGTTGTGGTGGTCGTCGTATTATGCGGGACCGGATGTTGACAATCAAAGGCAAATCTGTATGCTCTCTCTTCTTCTATTTATCTCGCTATCTGATAGTAAAAATATGGATGTGTACCGTGGCGTAATAAAACCTCGCCAAACCCCGTTGGCAACCAACTCGTCGTTAGCTTCCTTGCGTGCGCGTTGCGCGCACCGATCTGTGCTGAAGGGGAAAATGCTCTTTTATTCATGGCGGAATTAACCGCTCAGACGAGGTGGATAAATGCAGGTCAGTGCGGCGCCACGATTATGCGTGTGAATCATCGAACCCGTGCCGAAGCCTACGGCAGCCGGTTTTACCGGATGCTAAATTTCTTCGCGATGCCCAACGCACTGTTGCAACTTGTTGGGCAGCAATGTTGACCCGTAATTGAGTTACCGTTTGGTGGCACAAACCCGATGAGTCATTTATTTTCCCCGCAAATTTCAAGTGTGATCCAGTTCTGGAATGATCACTGATTAAAACAGATTGTCGGTGATAATCTTCGGTACGCATTATTTGTCGAGCATCTCTTCAATATTTTGTGACTTCGTTACACTATGTTTTTTGTCAACATTTTTTCGCAAAGAATGTGGAAATTGCGAGAAGAAATACTTGTCGCTATTTATTGACTCGGGTAGTCACATCATACCAAGAGCCCCTTGATATCTACTTGATAACATTTTAAGGCAGAACTAACTAAAGGGTGTGTCACATCAAATTGCATCACGGAAAAAACGCTGTAGAAATTTAATTTTTAGGAATTATATCTTCAGCTTTCGCTTTAAAATCAGATAAGAGTGTATAGATCACGTTGGCCATGCTTCACTGTCAATTTTTCGTAAATTTGGAAAAATGTCGTCGAACGAAAAAGAGCGTCGTGAATTAATCCTGTGCACTCATTTCGAGAATCCGGAGTTGTCACATCGGGACATCGGTAAGATGCTGGGAATCGTCCAATCCACGGTCAGCAGAGTACTAAAACGATACTTCGAGAACCTAACCATCGACCGGAAGGTGAAGAACGGCAAAAATGGATGCTCCGTCAGTGAAAAAGATCACAAGCGCGTAGTTAAGCAGTTTAGAAGTGATCCGAGAAGTTCGGTCCGGGATGTCGCCAATAAGCTGAATTTGTCAAGTTCATTCGTCCAGCGGAGCTAGCAGCGGGAGGGCCTGCGTACATACAAGGTTCAGAAGGCTCCTAACCGCGACGAAAGGCGAAACATGGTGGGGAAGACGCGAGCCCGGAAGCTGTACACCAAAATGCTGACGAAGCCGCATTGCCTGGTAATGGACGACGAAACCTATGTCAAAGCGGACTTTCGTCAGCTGCCGGGCCTGTTGTTCTTCTCCGCAGAGGACAAATTCACCGTTCCGGAGGAGATTCGCAAGCAGAAACTATCCAAGTTTGCCAAAAAGTACATTGTGTGGCAAGCGATCTGCTCTTGCGGAAAGCGGAACGCCCCCTTCGTGATGACCGGCACGGTAAACGGGCAGGTTTACCTTAAGGAGTGCCTACAGAAGCGCTTACTACCACTATTGAAGCAGCACGAGGGCCCGACCATCTTCTGGCCGGATCTCGCTTCGTGCCACTATTCAAAGGACGTGTTGGAGTGGTACGAAGCCAACGGGGTCACCTTCGTGCCAAAGGAAATGAACCCGCCCAACGCGCCGGAGCTTCGCCCAATAGAGAAATATTGGGCGATTATGAAGCAGGCCCTCCGGAAGAACCCAAAAGTTGTCAAATCGGAGGCGGACTTCAAGAGAAAATGGATTTCTGTTCAAAAAAAAACTACAACCTGACGTTGTACAGAACCTTATGGACGGGGTAAAGGGAAGGTGCGAGCATACGGGCTTGGGCTCGAAGTATGAAAAATGGAAAATGCCAAAATTTGTTTAATAGTTATTATTTTACTGTCTAAAATTTTCAAAAGGATCGGTCTACTGGGCGAATTTCTACAGCGTTTTTTCCGTGATGCAATTTGATGTGACACACCCTTTATTCGAAACGGTCAATCGCGGATTGTTGCAAGTGGAAGTTCGAGGGCTGCTTTCTCGACATATTTCTTCAACACTCCACCAACTTGGTCCAAAGTGAATAATCCAGTGAATTGAGCCAACCATTTGACGGAATGAAGTTTGTCTGTTAGTCACGTTTTTGTTCAATTCCAGGAGTTTACATCACTCCAATCGTACCGTTTTGTCTCAAATTCGGAACACTTAAGCTTTGGTGGCCATTAAACAGTGTCTCATTACTCAAAGTGGTACTTTATCGCGAAATTAATTTGATTTTTGGATACAATAGAGCCTTCTTTTTCGTTTGACTTCAGAAAAACTGATTCACAAATATATTTTCATGGTGAAAAACTAAAAATTACATTATTCACATTTGTCTCAAATTACGATCACCATTTATGTCACTGATTCATATTCCGAACACTTTTGTACTTTAACGTTAATTTTAATAAAGATTTCTTCATAAAAGTTTTTTTTAAACAATTTATAGTAGATCCGTAACAGGATTCTTACCGAACGAACGTATAAACAGCAATTGAAATACAAAAATCGAAAAATTCACGATGCTTGTTTGTAAATGAATTTAAAAATGAAGCCTACAAACCAAAGAATGTTAGGGTTTTCATTATGGAATTATTTATAACATTAAAGTTCAGTAAATTCTCATTCAAAAATGATGTGTTCGGGATTTGAATCATACGTCGAAACTTGATTCAAATTCCGAACTCTACTTCAATACTAATTTTAATAAATATTTCTGCATAAAATATCTTTTTTTTTCATCCATTTAATGTAGATTCTTACTTTTCTAGCACTTCACATGAAAACAGCAAACAAAATAGTTGAAAAAACTACAAAAACTGAAAAAATGATAGTGCTTGTCTTTTAGGGAATTTGCTAACGTAAACATTTTATCATTGGTTTTGACTGTCACTCTTTTGCAAATGCTTAATATTATAAATTACTAGCTGACCCGCCCAAAATTTGTTTTTTGTTATCAACACCTTCAAACATTCACGTTTTCTTACTAAGCGCAAGTTCATGAGTCCAATCGCAGAACTGTTCATTGATTGTTCTTCTAATCGACCCCGTTGAATTTACCTTTTACTAGAAAATTACTAGTACTTCTACCGAAACTCTATAATGATCACATTATTCTTAGACACAATGTTTCATGTTTCTCCGTTACATGGAATAAATGTTTGTTACAGAAAATATGATAGAACAAAGACAGACCCCTCCCCTCTTCTACCCTTAGAGAGGGGGAAGGAGTGTCTATTCACCATAGACACATTTCGTGCCCCCTAAAATCTTCACATGCCAAATTTGGCTCCATTTGCTTGATTAGTTTTCGAGTTATGCAGAAATTTGTTTTTCATTTGTATGACAGCCCACCCTGAAAGAGGGGGGAGGGGTATCTAACCACCATAGAATCACTTATTGCACATCAAAACCTCCACATGCCAAATTTGGTTCCGTTTGCTTGATTAATTCTCGAGTAATACAGAAATTTGTGTTTCATTTGTATGGCAGCCCCCCCTTAGAGAGGGGGGTGTGGTGTCTAACCACCATGGAAACATTTATTGCACCCTAAAACCTCCACATGCCAAATTTCGTTCAATTTGCTTGATTATTCTTCGAGTAATGCAGAAATGTGTGTTTAATTTGTATGGCAGCCCCCCTTTTAGAGAGGGGGAGGGGTCTCAAACTATTATGAAAACCTTCCCCGGCCCCAAAAACCCCTACATACCAATTTTTATGTCGATCAGTAGTTTCCGAGTCCATAAGAATCAGACAGACAGACAGACAGAAATCCATGTTTATATATATAGATAGGCTGTATCGATACCTGTAAATGATATTAAAATGAAGCCTATAACCCATAGAATGTCAAGGCTCTCATTATTCAATTAGATATATCATTAAAGTTTAATAAATTTACATTTAAAATGAAGTGTTCGGGATTTGAATCATGCATAGAAACTTGATTCAAATTCCGAACACTACTTCAATACTAATTTTAATGAATATTTCTGCACAAAATATCTTTTTTTTTCATTTATTACAGTCCCTTGCCTTTTCTAACACTTGATCTGAAAACAGCAAACAAAATAGTTGAAAAAACTACAAAAACTGAAAAAATAAAGGTGTTTGTCTTTTACAGAATTTGCTAATGCAAACATTTTATCATTGGTTTTGACTGTCACTTTTTTTTGCAAATGCTCAATGTTATAAATTATAGGCTGTATCGATACCTGTAAATGATGTGAAAATGTAGCCTATAACCCAAAGAATGTCAAGACTCTCATTATTCAACTATTTAAAAACAAATCCGCTTATGCTGCGCTTGGAAACGTTCATTTCGACTGCTAGACACATTCGTTTGCTAAGAACATTGCGTAGAAAGCGTTCACCTACGGCACGCGTCACATTGTGCAACCGTACCGACCCCGGACGCCCTCCTCTGGGTGATACTATACAGAATATGTTTCATTCATTAATAGAAAGTAGTTTGCGCAGCTCGTAGATTTGCTTCGCCATCTTCCCTCACTTGAATAACGCGACAGTTGCCACACGTTTCTCGTACAGACCGAACTTTCTTTTTGCTAGAAATCCCAACAAACACTGATATTGGATCGCGAAACATGACGAGAATGACACTTTTATCTCTCCTCAAATTTCTCTGCTGGCAATAGCCACGATTTATGAAAGCGAGGAATATTCACATCGATGGATTTTGAGTTTTGCACGGAAGGTTTGTCCCGATTCCGTTCCAGTACAAAACATTGTTCGAGATATACCACAAGATAGGTGCGATCTTGGTTCCGGGTTTTCGATGGTAGAATTCTCTCTTGCTCTCCTTTCATGTAACAATTCTGCTCCGGGATCGGATAGAATTAAGTTCATCTTGTTGAAAAACCTCCCTGATGTGGCGAAACATCGCTTGTTGAATTTATTCAATCGGTTTCTGGAACATAATATTGTTCCAGATGATTGGAGACAAGTACGAGTTATAGCTATTCAAAAACCCGGAAAGACCGCGTCCGATTTCAATTCGTACCGTCCAATAGCAATGCTGTCTTGTATACGGAAATTGTTGGAGAAAATGATCTTGTTTCGCCTTGATCGATGGGTTGAAACGAGTGGCCTACTCTCAGATACACAATATGGGTTCCGTAGGGGCAAGGGGACGAATTATTGTCTTGCTGTGCTTTCTTCAGAAATTCAAATGGCTTACGCCGAAAAAAAAACAAATGGCTTCAGTATTCTTGGACATAAAGGGGGCCTTCGATTCTGTTTCAATAGAGGTTTTGTCAGACAAATTACACTCTCAGGGTCTGCCGCCTATATTGAATAATATGTTATATAACTTGCTTTGTGAGAAACATTTGAACTTTTCTCACGGAGATTCGGCAGTAAGTCGGTTCTCTTACATGGGCCTCCCCCAGGGCTCATGTTTAGACCCCCTGGTTCGACTCCAAATGTACTTGGGGGCCCATATTAGGTATCTGAGTAAAAAATGCCAACAAAGAATAAACTTTCTCCGTACAATTACCGGCACCTGGTGGGGAGCCCATCCCGAAGATCTTATAATGTTGTATCGAACAACTATTCTCTCAATGATGGAGTATGGCAGTTTCTGTTTTCAATCAGCTGCCAAAACACACCTCATTAAACTCAAGCGAATTCAGTATCTTTGTCTCCGTATTGCGTTGGGATGTATGCCCTCAACGCATACCATGAGTCTCGAGGTTTTGGCAAGCGTACTCCCACTGAAAGATCGCTTCAATTTATTATCTCTTCGGTTCCTCATCCGGTGTAAGGTTATGAACCCATTGGTGATCAGAAATTTTGAGCAGCTGGACAGGCTAAATTTTCATTCTAGCTTCATGAGTTCATATCATGAATTCATCTCCATGCAGATTGAGTCTTCTTCGTACATTCCCAACCGTGTTTGTTTTCCTGACTACATCAATTCCTCTGTGCATTTTGATCTGTCCATGAAGCAGGATATCCATGGAATTCCAGATTATCTTCGATCGGGGATCGTTCCAATGATCTTCGGTGCAAAGTATGAGTCAAATGTGATAATATGTACTTTACTGATGGGTCCTCTATGAATGAGTCCACAGGATTTGGAGTGTTCAACGAATTTTTTAGCACCTCCCACAGTCTTCAGAATCGTTGCTCAGTGTATATTGCTAAATTAGCAACAATACACTGGGCGCTGGACAGCGTCGCCTCACGACCTGTTGAACACTATTACATTGTAACGGATAGTCTTAGCTCTGTCGAAGCTATCCGTTCAGTGAGGCCGGAAAAGTACTCGCCGTACTTCCTTGAGAGAATACGAGAAATTTTGAGTGCTTTAACCAGACGCTGTTATGTCATTACCTTTGTCTGGGTCCCTTCACATTGCTCAATAATGAGAGAGCTGACTCATTAGCAAAGGTAGGTGCGTTATTTATCAGTGTCAAATCGCCTTCAATGAATTTCATTCTTTAGTCCGTAAAAATACAATCGCTAACTGGCAACGCAAGTGGAACGAAGATGAATTGGGTCAGTGGTTTCACTCGATTATCCCTAAGGTTAGCCTTAAACCATGGTTCAAAAGTCTGGACTTGAGTCGGGACTTTATTCGCACCTTCTCTCGGCTCATGTCCAATCACTGTTCGTTAGAAGCGCTACTCTTTCGTATTAATCTCGCCGACAGTAATATCTGTGTTTGTGGCCAAGGTTACCACGACATCGAACACGTTGTTTGGTCGTGCGAGAGGTATGTTGTTGCCAGATCGAATTTAGAAAACTCTTCGGCCCAGAGGAAGGCAGCCCAATGTGCCGGTGAGAGATGTGTTGGCTCGGCTAGATCTTGATTACATTTCCCAAATATATGTTTTCCTTAAAACTATTGATCTTCGAATCTGATTGTTCTCACATCCTTTTCCCCTCCTTTTCGTCCTTTCCGAGCTATCGGTTCCCTTCCATTAGAATAAGTTGAATTGTAATACATATTAGATGTAAGGAAAGGATAGTTTTTAAGAATGGAGTGTAAAGTGTGAGTGTAAATGAGAATGTGAGTATGAGTGTGAACATTGTTACAATCTCCTTAAATCCCATCCTTTTCCTAATGGAAAAGTGTCACCCTTCTAAACTCGAGTCGACCGCAAGTAATCGGTTTCCTATTTTATTAACCAAAGAATTAAGGAAACATGTTAATATATTCTAGTTAAAATATAGTTACGAGTCTGGCTCCTTTAAACTTATGTTACTGAGCCTGTAAAAATAAACGAGTTAATAAAAAAAATAGCCACGATTTCACTTACAGAATTCATGACTATACTAGGTAGTTTTTCCAGAAATGTTTATCGAAATGCGTGGGCTTTGAACAGAACAACGTCGAAAAGATTTGCAAAAATGGTGTACAGAACCTCGATTTTCACTAGGAAAGCTAGCGAAAATGGAAAGTATAAGTGAGATAGCCATGCGAACAGTGATCAAGAAGTTCAGTGAGGATAATTCGTTTTGAGGATAAACCGAAACATGTCGAAAAAAGGCTCCGTCAGCCTTCGTTTGAATAATCGTACAATGAAGATGTTCGTGCAAAAGAAGGGTACATCAGAACGGGATGAAGCCAAAAAGATTTGCGTCTGCAAACCTATAAGAAACAGAAGCAGTCGAAACGAACCCCCCAAAGTATCGATTAAGCCCCGAGTGCGGAAGTTATACGATACGATGCTTGCTGGAAGTTTTAAGTGTATAATAATGGACGACGAAAGGTGAAATTCGACTATAAATCCTTACCTGGGTCACAGTGTTATACGGTGCGAGAAGGGTATTAGACCAGTCTGAAACCACCATTTGTAACCTTTTTCAAAGCTTACAAGCTGAGATTAATCGCTTGGTGATTGTTTTGATACCAATGAAAAATAAAATATTGTTTGTAAATGTAAATAACAGCACAAGAAATAATAGAATTATATAAAATAAATTAAATAAAAGCAAAGCAGAAACAAATTCCACAAAAATTAAAATAGAAATTCCGGCAACTCACTCTGAGTTTCGTCATCACGCAACGTATCCCAAAAAAAAGAAAAAACGTGCAGCACGGCAATAAAGAAACGATGTGCCGTTAAGTGAGACGGCACAGCAAGCACAGTGTAGAGATATTTGAAAATTCGTATTAACGGAAAGATTAATTGCTTTTGCAAAAGTGGTTTTGCTCACATAACATTTACAGTGCGCAACGTTAGTGAGCGTAGCTAGTAAGGCGGACTGCCATACAAATGAAACATAAATTTCTGCAACTAATCAAGCAAATGGAGCCAAAGTTGGCATGTGAAAGTTTCAGGTGGCACGAAATGGTGGTGAATAGACACTCATCCCCCTTTCTAAGAGAGGGCTACGATACAAATGAAGCATAATTTTTCTGCAAAATTCAAGATTTAATCAAGCAAGCGTAAATTCCAAAATCCGCGTAAAATAAAACCGCGTAAATTCCAAAATCCGCATAAAAATAAACCGGGTTGATTTGAAATCCGTATAAAGATCTAACAAACAGTAAATTATTAATTAAAAATGTAAATCATATTTTAACAATTGATTAACTGATTTTTTTTGTATGCTGCAATCATGATATCTGTATCTCCTTTTATTTCTCAGCTACTAATCAGTGGTACAATACAAACTTATTTCGTGAAAAGTCACATCAATTAGCACATTGAATTTGTAAAAACCGCGTAAAATAAAACCGCGTATAAAAAAACCGCGTAAAAAGCGACTTCAGTGTACTTCAGAAGCATTTTCTTCTGTTTTTGCATCAAAAACTCCGTGATAATTGGGTAATTTGGCATCAACTTATAACATCCGGAAAGTCAAGGCATGGTCTATTGAACATGGAATTGTTTATTGGGATTCAGATTTTGGACTGATCAGCTTGTTTACTAGATCAAAACCCTATCAAGAACATATGAGGAGTGATTGTACTAATATTAGATGCAGCTTACAAGCAGTATGAGTGATTTGAAGAGCTTAAACGAGCAGTATCCTCTGCGTAGAACGAAATACACACTACAATATGCCGCAACTTGGTCAAAACCACCCTGAATGGGTTATTTGAACTGATTGGAAAACTAAAGATGACCTACGAATTAGAAACTCATTGTAATTCATGTGAAATTGACGTTAATTTTGTAAAGTAGTGAGAGTATCTTCATCTGGTTCTATAGTAATAAAACACTGGGATTTTAGTTTTTTGAATGTTTCGCGCCTGGACACAACAATAAAGTTCAAATGGCCAGTCTTATAAATGAAGATAGTTATTATATCCTACACTATATACTTTAATTCAACCGACTGCTTCCATAGCTCTGGAAATTCAGAAAAAATGAGGTGTTCTATAGTTGTGAAACGCAGTGTATAACAGTTCGGCTGAAAAGTTCATAAGGTTGACGTCTAGATGGCGCCTCTTGCAAAAATCTGCTTGAATATCACAAAGCACCAACTCTCAATGGATACGTGTCAAAATTTGACAGCAATCGGTCGATTGGTTCGTGAGTTACAGCATTGAGAGTGAAGCAAAATTGAATGAATTGGGCTTCGAATTGCTTCCGCAACCACCGTATTCTCGAGATCTGGCCCCCAGCGACTATTCTCTATTCGCAGACCTGAAGAGAATGCTCGCTGGCAAGAAATTTAAGACCGATGACGAATTGATTACCGAAACTGAGGCATGTTTTGGAAAAACCGAAAGAGTACTAGAAAAATGGTATCGAAAAGTTGCAAGATCGTTATAATCACTTTATCGCCCTCGAAGGCAATTATCTATTATCTATCTATCTATCTATCTATCTATATATATAAAAATGGAGTGATGTCTGTCTGTCTGTCTGATTCTCATAGACTCCGTTTATTTCGTCAGGGCCGTTTATTTCGTTTTCACCATGAAGTTTGGAAGGGAATAAGGCCCAACGTTAACACTCAATTGACACATTGAATGTCTCGGAATGTGAAATACCCTAAATTACCTTCTAACAACCAAATATTCGGCGGCTAAAAAACACGCGCGACACGGTCGTGAACCTTTGCCTGCGTATTACCATTCCGTATGCGTCCTCATTTGGCAGAGATAACATCCCAAAAGTATCTACGTATCACCGTCACCTTGAAAAATCCCCACACAACCAGAGTTTTGCTTTGAATTGAAATGGGAACTATCTGTTTTTTTTTCTACCGTTGTTTTTTTATCTATCATGACAACTTCATAAGGGTTCAACTTAATTGCTAGTGTCGCACCACAGGAAATGAATGACACAGTGTGAGGACAGCTATCAGAGCCATCCGATAAGAACGCAGCAAACGGTGTCGTGATAAGTGCATTCTCGGATACACACCGGGCGACGACAGGTAGGCAGAACTCACGCTGCAGTTCGTCCGTGTTGCGTTTGTCCCGCCGAAGGTCAGTCACATTACGCGCGCATTGAATTGTCTGTCTGTCACCCGTCTGAAGAATCATAGAGGTTACCGCTACCACCCGCATTGAAGTTACCGCCGTCGCCGCCGCCATCGTCGCTCGGAACAAATCGCCACACGCCTTCCACATCGTTTGACAACCCTTGACCATTACCAGTTTGCTTGTTTACCGAGCTGAGAATTGGACACTGGCGGTGACGATTCTGTTTTTTTTCCAAATAGTAGGCGTAAAAACTTCGCCACTGTCATCGCTCGCAACAACCCATTTCACTCGCCACGGTCGGTCGAGAGGACAACGCGAATAAAATATGTGAACCGTGTACACACAAATCTACTTCCATTCCAGGCCTGTTGTCCCTAATTGGGTTGTTATTCAATTTAGGCTTTACGAAAGCAGCTTATCTCCGGCTGTGCACTGTTGTTTTCGTGATTTGTATCGCCCCTAACCGGGGTGATTTTATTTGCTGTTAGAACACGAACAAACACACTTTGCTGCGTGGCAAACAGTCTCCCTCCGGAGCACCCGACCCGGTAGCAGTTAACACTTTCGTCTAATCTTCACTGGTCAAGTGGTAAACACACAACACTTCTGTTTCCGATGACTCTTTCCGTTGATTCTTATCTTCAGCTTATTTGCATGTCTTCGTCATTATCATTCACATTCACATCAGCCACTGGTCGTAGAGCGCAAATTAACACTTATTCACCATCAAAACCCCACTCAGTGGTCTTCTGTGTACCACTACTACTATCACTACTCCGTTAGAACCCTAGCAAGGTCCAGCCTAGAATACCTACACTGCTTTTTCTCCACCACCGCTGGCAAACTTCTGTCCGAACAGGTTGCTAGCTCGATTCGTACTGAAACCGTAGTCTGCTTACTGTTTGGCTAGATTAAGCTGCCTACGCTCCTACGCTACGCTGGTGGTTCTCCCGCTCCCGCCGTCATCGGAGGGGGAGGGGTGGGGGGTGAAATGGATAATTTATCGGTCCCGTGTCATGCATATACCCGTGTGTATATGTTTTGGGGGTACGTACGTACACACCTGTACGAGCGGCGACGCGGAGAGCTGACCGATGGCCTCTGCTCGCGCATTGGATTGAGCCGCGCTCGCACGCTCGCTCTATGCGCTCCAAAGGTGTTTCCACAGCTGGTGGTGTTGGCGTGAACAGGGGATAGGGTCGTCTACACAGATTTTAAGAGGAACGGAAAGTTGGCTCTACTTGGGTTATTTATTTTTGAGTTGAAAGTACAACCGCTTACAAGTGAAGGTATTTCCAATATTTACATTTTTCCAATATCAATACAGGGAAACTTCGATATAACGTACCCTCGTTATAACATACCCTCGATATAACGTCACTCGGTATAACGTACATTTTACCTCGATATAACGTACACATTATCGAAGGCCAAAAAAAATTTTTTTTTTAAATTTTTTTTCTGAAAGTACAATAAATTATCTGTATTTTGATACTAAAGCTTGTGTTGTAACTTTAACCAATCCCGAAATACAACTGTTTTGTGATTCCGGATTCTAAAAGAATCAAACTTCAATCAACAGAACGAAGGGAAACATCATGAGAAAAGTTGGTTTCGTATTCTTATTGATTTTATTAATCAACCTTACTCAAACAGCAACACAATAAAGTAGTATAAGCTACGTTCCAGAGTTCTTTATTATGCTTCGATATAACGTACAATTCGATACAACGTACAATTTTGAAAGTAAAATGTACGTTATATCGAAGTTACCCTGTAGATTGTATTAAATTCCACAGATACATTGCTTGAACTTATTCATAAACTTAAACATGAACACCAAATAAAAATAAACAAACCCACAAAAACAACTGTAAATACATAACAAAAACAATGAAGAAGGTCATAGTGTATCATAAAACAATGTTGTAGCCTAAAGCGGCCCATAGACGATCAATATTATTGCTCAATATTTTGGTTTGGGCACAATAATTGTTCGTCTATGGGCAATATTGGAAGGTTATGAAATATATTGTGTTATTTTTAAAATTTTGGAAATATATTGGGCAAACGGGATAATATTGTGCCGTCTGTTGGCAATATTGTTCAAATTTAGAGGCGAATGAACTGCAAAGTTTAAAGCCCCTTAAAACAAAGAAGAAGAAGAATATTGTTCAATATCCTTTCAGTTGGTTCCTAGCGGTCCTTTGAATTAAACATCTCATGCGCGCGTTATTATCATGAGCACGCTTAGGGCATTTAGTGCTCCCGTAGCCGAGTGGTTAGCATCACACCTAACATGCCGGAGGTTCGGGTTCGATTCCCGTTCTGGTAGGGGGAATTTTTCGTCAAAGAAATTTGCTCCGACTTGCACTGTGGTCACGCGTAACGGGTGTTAAATAAAAAATGAGAATTTTTTCAAAACCTTTCAGTAACTCAAATAAAGAGCGTAAAGTTTTCATTCTCCAAGAAAATTGCACTTTGGGCTCCCTAGAAACAATAGGCGTGTTTGGTTTTGCTAGTTTGAATTTAGTCAAAGCAAAGATGGCGTCGAAACAGCACGTGCTCCGCGAACGCATTGTACGGTTCTAGGAAACGCATTTCCAGCAAGGAAAAAAGTTCACGGTGGCACATTTTAAGGAAGAAAAAGCACCTGTCAGTACGGTATATCGTATCCTGGGTTCCCTGAACGTTGAGCGGAAGGTCGGAAGTGGTCGTCCGGTGACGATAATGACGAAGCAGAGGAAGACATCGTTAAAGAAACTGTTTGACAACAAGGATGCAACCAGCCTGCGTGACGCCGGTCGGATATATGGCTGCTCCCACGTATTGATCCATCGGACCCTCAAGATGGAAGGAATCGTCTGCAGGAAGAAGACGAGGTCGCCGGAGTACACGGAGGAGCTGATTGAGACGGTTAAATCACAGTGTCGGTGGATGACCAAAAAATACCGCGGGACGTCTTTCGTTCTGGACGACGAAAGCAATTTTCCGCTGTTCAAAACGCATATTCCAGGAAATGATAATTACTACTCCAGCGACAAGTCATCCACACCGCCTGAAGTGAAATACAAGTTCAAGCACAAGTTTGAAAAAAAGGTTATGTTGTACATCGTCATTTCCGACCAGGGCATTTCAAAGCCTTGGTTTAAGCCGAGCGGTCTGGCAATCAACCAACAAATCTATCGAGAAGAGTGCCTCGATAAAATCCTGCTGCCGTTCCTGAACGAGCATCACGCTGATGGGAAGTACGTCTTCTGGCCGGACAAGGCGTCTTCCCATTACGCCAAGAAGACGCTGGCGTATCTTGCGGAGAAAAAGATACCGTTCGTGCCGAAAGATCGTAACCCAACAAAGTGCTGTACAACGTTCTTGTGAGAGCATCGCGACAAAGTTGCGTCAAACAACAGACCACGGCCCTTACTCAAACATTCACTGACATTTTTTTGAAGAAAATACATTATGTTATTAATAAAAAATACTGAAATCGATAAAAAAAATTTTTTTTATATGTGGTTGGAAAAATTCTCATTTTTTATTTAACACCCGTTATTCTAGAGCTTGCCACTCAGTATGCACTCAAGGCGTGTTATTTGGCATAGAAATCTCAACCAAGTACTAGTAAAATTGACGCAAGTAATACTACGTTGAGACGGCGAAGTTCCTCTAGGAACGTTAGTGTCATTTAAGAAGAAGAAGCTTAGGGCATTTATATACTGACACACAGTAAGTAATAGCGTCACACATATCCGGGTCGCAAATGCAATTTCATAATCTTCTCTTGATCTCCATTTCTTATCACTCTCGAAGATTTTCAATACGAAAAAAAAGGTGGTAATCGCTTGGTGCCAGGACCGAACTAGATGGTGGATGCATTAAAACTTCCCAACCATGCTTCCGGAGTTTCTGGTAAGTCGCTACAGACGTGTATGACCTTGCGTTATTCTGATGGAACTCAACCTTTTCTGTTGGCCAACTTCGGCCGTTTCTGGTAAATCGCTAGCTTCAAACGGCCCAGTTGTTGACAATAGATATCTAGATTGATTGTTTGACCATACGGAAGCAACTCATAATAAATTATTCCTTTCAAGTCCCACCAAAAGCACAGTAGAACCTTCCTAGCCGCTTATCTTGGGTTGGCCACCGTTTGGGCTGCTTCACCTTGCCTTGACCACGATCATTTTTGCACAATATTGTCGTATGTGACCTATTTCTCATCCTCAGTTGCCATCCGTTTAAGAAATGGATCGATCACATTCTGTTTGGCCAAAGCTTCTCAGATGGAAACTCGACCCAACATATTTTGGTGTTAATTTTTGTCACAACTAAACATCGAGCTTCTTTTTGAATCCAGCTTTGCGCAAATAGTTTGACACTTTTGTATGGTCGATCATCAGCTCCTGGGCGATGCTACTTCATACTATGCTTCCTCAACATAATATTATATTGTTTCGAAAAAAAAAGCTTTCAACATTTTGAATCAACGTCAGCCGTTAGTTATTCTTCATTGTTTATTTTATGGAGACTGTACAATTTTCGATAAAAAGGTCACTGGATTACGGTTACAGTTGAAACAAGAAACACGTGATACGCACAATACGGATACAATTTATTAAAGATTTACTAACGATGAACAAGTAACAAGCAAAGTTGACAAAATACGTCTGATCGTTACAAGATCTTTATTAGAACTGAGCTGAATCAACTGACTGCGAGCCCAAGCCATCTGAGTTCTCTATCATAGTAGATAGTTTAAGTGAGAGTGAGTTCCTCCACTCTCGCCATCATCAGTAAAGCTGATGATCGGTGCAGAGTGGGTTCGGTGGTCGAAAGCTTTCCTTATATTAAAGGGTGTGTCACATCAAATTGCATCACGGAAAAAACGCTGTAGAAATTCGCCCAGTAGACCGATCCTTTTGAAAATTTTAGACAGTAAAATAAAAACTATTAAACAACTTTTGGCATTTTCTTTTTATTCATACTTCGAGCCCAAGCCCGTATGCTCGCACCTTCCTCTTTACCCCGTCCATAAGGTTCTGTACAACGTCAGGTTGTAGTTTTTTTTTTGAACAGAAATCCATTTTCTCTTGAAGTCCGCCTCCGATTTGACAACTTTTGGGTTCTTCCGGAGGGCCTGCTTCATAATCGCCCAATATTTCTCTATTGGGCGAAGCTCCGGCGCGTTGGGCGGGTTCATTTCCTTTGGCACGGAGGTGACCCCGTTGGCTTCGTACCACTCCAACACGTCCTTTGAATAGTGACACGAAGCGAGATCCGGCCAGAAGATGGTCGGGCCCTCGTGCTGCTTCAATAGTGGTAGTAAGCGCTTCTGTAGGCACTCCTTAAGGTAAACCTGCCCGTTTACCGTGCCGGTCATCACGAAGGGGGCGCTCCGCTTTCCGCAAGAGCAGATCGCTTGCCACACCATGTACTTTTTGGCAAACTTGGATAGTTTCTGCTTGCGAATCTCCACCGGAACGCTGAATGTGTCCTCTGCGGAGAAGAACAACAGGCCCGGCAGCTAACGAAAGTCCGCTTTGACGTAGGTTTCATCGTCCACTACCAGGCAATGCGTCAGCATTTCGGTGTACAGCTTCCGGGCTCGCGTCTTCCCCACCATGTTTTGCCTTTCGTTGCGGTTAGGAGCCTTCTGAACCTTGTATGTACGCAGGCCCTCCCGCTGCTTGGTCCGCTGGACGAATGAACTTGACAAATTCAGCTTATTGGCGACATCCCGGACCGAACTTCTCGGATCACGTCTAAACTGCTTAACTACGCGCTTGTGATCTTTTTCACTGACGGAGCATCCATTTTTGCCGTTCTTCACCTTCCAGTCGATGGTTAGGTTCTCGAAGTATCGTTTTAGAATTCTGCTGACCGTGGATTGGACGATTCCCAGCATCTTACCGAAGTCCCGATGTGACAACTCCGGATTCTCGAAATGAGTGCACAGGATGAATTCACGACGCTCTTTTTCGTTCGACGACATTTTTCCAAATTTACGAAAAATTTACAGTGAAGCATGACCAACGTGATCTATACACTCTTATCTGATTATAAGCGAAAGCTAAAGATATAATTCCTAAAAATTAAATTTCTACAGTGTTTTTTCCGTGATGCAATTTGATGTGACACACCCTTTATACAGAGACTTTAAACTTGAAGCTTCATTCGCCTCTAGTGATTCGATTAACGACATCCTTCATTAAAAGAAACGGGACTAAAGATTTCATGAAGGGCCGTTAACAATTCTCGACAACGCTTGATGTCAGGATCGATTGATGAAGTTCAGATTTTATTGAGAAAGCAAAACAAAAAAAGCCGTATTCATACGGTTTGTAGACCACCTTGTAAACTTTTGAGGACAACATGCTTTTTCTGAGAATCTATAGTGTTCGACATTTTTTAGAACTTACTAGTTTTTCGCAGTTTTAACTGAGATGTGGCTTAGAATCCACACAGGTGTGATGGCAAAAAAGTCACGAATTCAATGGAGGGCTCATTATAATGCCGTGAAACCAATTTATGTGGACTACAATGGTCTGATCACAGTCATTGAAGTTTTGTACGACCCTGCCGGGATCTCGAATACTAGATCAAGTGCAGTCCGTTCTTCCAGCAGTGTGTTCATAATTCTGTGTTGTCTGTACTTCTAGTGCAGTGTACTACGTGAAGTAGATCTAACGCTGAACTATTTATAAACAATGGTTTAACTCTGGGCAACGCTATGACCAGACAGAATGCACTGGAATTTTCTTTCGTTTTCTCAAAAGGAACAGTCTAGCCCAAAAGACCATTCGAAAGCCTTTTTTTTAAATTTAAGATTTCGAATTTGCTATTCGAAGAAGAATTCGTCATCAGGTAAGCAGTCTAGGCGAAAGATCTTCCTATAATGCTATGATGAAGCATTGATCGAGAGATTTTGTGATTTCTTGTACATTTCATCTAATGTTATAATAAATAAGTTTTTTGGCTCGGAAAATTAGATTTTCCATTAGAGAACGAAAACAAAGTCTTTGACTCTGGTGGCAAAGACTATTTTTTCAACCAGGTTTGATTGAAGGGGTGACACTCAAGATACCCGCCCCGGGTGTCATCCGGTCGCGCTACGCCACTGCCTATCTGCGTTGACGGCATTGACTTCGTGTTGCACCATTTGGAAAAGGAATGTTATAATGCATTTTGAGAATGAAATGAACACACTTTTAAAATAAACATTATGAATGATAATTTACTTTTTCGTGCCGAATATGTATTCTATGTGATAGAGTAATACGTTTTCTCGCAGCTTGTGAAATAATATTGAACTAATATTGTGTCTGATAATAATTTTCTATTATAATGGTGAGTTTTTAAAAAATGTTTTGAAATACAAGTCGGACTCGATTATCCGGAATGTTGATTTTATTTCACTCCGGATAATCGAATCATAAAAAAATTGAAAGAAAATCTCTTGGTAAACGTAAACTATTTATGATTTGCACTTATTAATTTGTATATTGCAGTGTTGTAGCCACAAATTGTCTGGCGTCCCCTGTGGGGAGGGGTAATGTTTTGATAACCGAAAAAAATGTGCAAGGGGCTCATGGGCCAAAATATTATTCAAATGGTCATGAGATGGTTAAGTGAATCAACCTTAGGGATGCTAGGGATGCTATGTTTTGAGTGGCCGAGGCATGGGTCGAGGTACAGGCTGATTCCATTGTCAAGTAACGTAGAATGCTGATTCAGTTTTTATGAAAACCGTTCAATAACTCAAGTTATATTATCAAAAAACAAATTTTGAGATTTAGATGATAACAAATATCGAGATGTCAGTAGATCTCTACGATTCATGCAATTTGAAGACATTTGGCATTTTTTTCAAAACTCCGATTCCATGCACTTGGTTGATTTTACGGTTTTCGAAAGACTCAGACCTTGGCGACTTTGCGACAATAGTAAACTGAGGTGACACTGAGGTTAAAAACTTCAGATCTTCATTTTCTACCAGTCTGAGGGCCTTTTTTCTTTCCTTTTTTACGACTAGCGGCCACGGCAATTATCACGCAGCACAAATCTTCACTCAACATATTGACTTCATGAAATTCCGGCAGGGACTGTTTGCACAATGTAGTTGTACGTCTGTGCTCGTGATTGTGCAACATTTTTCACAACCTTCAATATCGCCTCCACACGGTACAATCTTTTGAACAAACCAAATTATTGTACGATAATATTGACCGTCTAGGGGTCACAATCAAAATATCAGACAACCCACATTGCTCCATAATATTGAACGTCTATGGGCCGCTTAACACGGGAGTTTTAACATCTGCTTTGCAGTCCAAGTAGAGCTAAACAAACTCAAATATGGTCGAATAAACGTTTCCACTTCAATACTGGCTAAAATTAGGCTGACCAAATAGTTCAGGGATTAAAACGGGACATTTATTATTCAATATTTTTTTAAGAATTTTATTGAGGGCCTGATTCTCGAATACACTACGAAAACACTTCACGGTGGAAACGGTATGAAACCCATTCCCGATGACAACAGTACGGTGTCGACATCTGGATGCGAGATTAGTTTCCCACTAAATTTATCATTATAATATCAAATTATCTTCAGATGAAATTTTTGTATGAGATTATTATATCACATGAAGAAAACAAAGTTTTCCACTCACATTGAATACCAGTTTGATACGAAGAAGTTAATTTTCATTAATGATTTTTTATTTGAAAAGTGCTCATTCTGCCTGAAAACTCATCATTATCTTCGACACTTCACTAACTCGTAAAACGTAATTCAATGGCGTGCCGTTTATTTCGTTTCCACCGTGAAGTGTATTCGAGAATCAGGCCCTGAGTGAATAAAATCGAGATTAAATCCAATCAATCAAACATTCTTAGATGTACCCGCTTGCTCCCTACAACGAAGTAATACTCAGATGCTGGAGAGACTTTGCAAAGCAGATTATTATAATCTTCGCAAGTTTTATCATAAAATTTGTCAAATTCAGATCAAAGTTCTTTCTAACAAGTATCATAGCATTTATATCATGACTTTTCTGTTGTCCAAATATTGATCATCGTAGACTGATGCCGATGCTACCATGCAAACACAACATATAATCAGTAAGCTTCACGAGTTATTTGCAGTTCAGAAGTTTGTTTTCCTTTTCTGAAAATATTTTCCTACAAGGATTTGAAACTGATACGGATTATTTTCTTCACCTTTTTACCTCACTAATCTTCGTTTCTTCGTTTTTTTTTCTCAAAAATTAATGCTCCATTCTGCAAAAATGGTTACAAATTAAATATTCAAAGTATTGCCCATCGCTAGTCACAACTTTTTCCCATCTTTCTGGCAATTCACGAGATCCCCTTGCCACGAAACGATCCAATTTTTTAATTCCTCAAAATTGGAGAAGTGCTGGTCAACCATGTTGCATCGATCGAAATCGGACGGAGCAGTGTCTGGAGCGCGTTTCCAAGTATGTTTTGACCGGTTTTACGACATGCTGTCGAGTATTGTCGTGCTGCAAAATAATTTTATTGTGTCTTTGCTCGTATTGTGGCCGTTTTTCCTTCAGTGCACGACTTAAACGCATCAATTGTCGTCGGTAGAGGTCCCCCGTAATGGTTTCATTCGGTTTAAGCAGCTCATAGTACACCACACTCAGCTGGTCCCACCAAATAGACAGCATAACCTTCTGGCCGTGAATATTCTGCGCGGTCGTCGATGTTGATGCTGTTTGCTTTTAAACGATCGGATATGGTTTGCTGAGCTACTCAAAGTGTATCTGCAAGTTCTTGTTGCGTTTGTGACGGATGTTGATCGAGTAAAGCCTCCAATTCTTCATCTTCAAACTTTTTTGACGGTCCGGAACGTTCTTCGTCTTCCATGTCAAAACAACCTCTTTTGAACCGTACAAACCACGTCTGACACGTTCGGTTCAGTTAGAGTAGGTCACCATAAACTGCCACCAAAATGCGATGACTTTCCACAGTTTTTTTTCTTCATATTGAAGTAATGAAGTAACACTCCCCGCAAAAACACTCTCGTTGGTACGTTATTCGACATATTCGAAGTGGCAAAAACTGTGTTTACGCTTCAACTGGTTGACATATACTAAAAGACGCGTAATGACAGTGGCTTTCCAGCGAATGTCTGGAAATTTGATTCACTGGAATAATAATGAAGTTACGCCATCTGTTGTAAAACCGACGAAACTTATCTGTACACCTAATATATTGAATAGATTGAAAAAAATATATATATTTTTCGCTATTCTGATGCAAAGCGCAAGGTAATGCGCCTAGTGCATCCAGCTCCTTGTCCATTTCCTCTCACTTGATTTTAAGCTCTCTTCTGCATACGCCTCTGCAAAGCCTCTGTCAATATCCACATTTTCCTCCATAAGTTGAATGAGCCGCTCAACCTGATGGGAATTGTTTTTTTTTCATTTTTTTCACTGAAAGTTGACTATAAATTACAATTGATGGCATCAGATTTACCTTATTCAGACAATTCAGATAGCGTCACAAATATTTAAAAAAAAAATAAAAGCGAAGAAAACGAATGCCGATGTTCAATTAATAACATCATTAAATAAATCGAAACAAACTCGGCTCGTCAGGCTGTGACAGTTCAGACACTAGCTTTTAATCCGTCGAGTCGGACGAGTTTCTCGTTTGTTTTTCGTCGAGCTCGTCATCTGGAATATCGCGTATAACGCTTTTGAACTTGACTACGAGAGCTTGACTTGTCATCATAAACTTGTTCCACCAATTGGATCGTTTTGGGTAACATTAGCAAATCTGGAACATGACAAATGTACCTTTTTCCTGTGACTACTCCGGCCTACAATGAGCCAACAGGGACGTTTCGAATACAATACGGAACCCACTGTCGTCGTGATTTCTCAGTTTGCTTTATTATTTTAGTTTCTCAGTGATTCGACCTATCGCTTCTATAGCATCATATCAATAAATATGACATACAGAGATGTAGTTCATGCAATTTGTTTTTATACAAGTTCTAATTAGCTTGTGTTTTTTTTTATTTCGTTTTGTAGTATTTTGCAATTAATTTAAATAAATAATTTAAACCTCTTATTTACTCTCGTAATTTGTTTAAAAGACGACTAAGACTTTCTTTTAATTATAGAAGTAATATTTTGTTTAATTTAATAGTTTCTTTACCTCGCTTACGATTATCTTTACTTTATATATCTCGTAGTTTTACATAGTGATAAAACGTAATTACAGTTAACAACATAAAATTTGACTAGCTAGAAAGTTTTCACTTTTATATCTCCTTCTTTTCACACATTTCCCCGTTCAATATATTTGCTTCAAATAAACCTTTCTCTCTTTCTCTCAGTGAATTTCCTTCCTTCCGCGCCCCACCCTTCGCTGACATTACTGATCCTTCTCTTCCCACTACTACCGCTACTCGTTTGACTATTAAACTTGGTTTATTTTGAACGCCACACTGCGCGACCAGCCTTATCGGAGACCAGAGCGCGTGGTGATGCGCGTGCATATTGGTGGATGGGCACAATATGAACCAAAAACCGAACGAACACACGAATATAAAGGCACGTCCACATCATGCCGAATGATGCCGATCGGTCTGTACAAGGCGGAATATTCGGTTCGTTATGTAATGTGGACGCCCCATCGGGTGCACGAAGCCGAAGTCCCATCCGATGCACGAAGTCGTCACGAACACACGAAGCACAATGTCGTCAACGCTAATTTACTTCGTTTTGTTTTGGTTCAACTTTCTCGAACCGGACCCACTTGTTTCGGGTTGGGTTCGGTTTGATTTGAGTCGGTTTTCGGCACGTCGGCAAGCCCGGGCGGTACGTCCACTTTTAGTCGGCTTTACTGGGCGGCCAAGGCCGATTGGCGTAATGTGGACGCGTCTTAACAAATAAACGGCAGTTTATCTTAGTTCAATATTCTCACGCACGCTTGTATGCACTTAATGCCCGGTCAAACGGAAAGTGATTTTTTTTACTAAATAGCCAACAACAGAACAAAAGTAAGGACGGGAAAGGTGCGATGATGAGCGGTTGTTGTCGACCAACAGGTAACATTTTTTACAAGTTAATCATATCTTTACATTTATATACTTTTTTTTACAGAACGAAATGTACAAGGGATAAAGCAGACGGTTTCGCGATGATGAGGGGTCAAACAACCGTAATTTACAACCGCTGACAATAGTAATACTAGCGGGGGGTCAGCTGATGTGATGTGGCGTAAAAATCCCACTTTCGTAAACAAGATTAACAGGGAAGTAGTTTTCAAACAATGGAGGAAGGATGGGCACGGGAAAGGACTGCATAAATAAATCGATAATATAGTACATATATACATTTATGAAGGTAGTAAACAGAGTCGAATGTTACGCAAATTTAATAAAAAAAAAAAGTATGGGAGATGATTTAAAAAATAGGAAGGATATAAAAATCACAGCATTTTAATCAACACAAATCCTATGTGTGTGTACGGATATACGAATGGCATCATCATACGGCCCTATGGCGGAAAAAGATGTGAACGATGTACAATACTACAGAAAGGTGGTCTCCTCCCTGAAAATATATCATTCGCCGTTTCTTGCCCACGCATTCCGTATCACTATTCTGTTCCTCCACACCAAGTGTATCTACAAATACAGCCATTCCATGCCAAACCGATATAGTGGTTCTCAGATTTTCGTGAAAAGTGGTAGTTTTGTTCCTTATCGCAAATTATTGAAGCCGTATTTTTTATTTTTTCTCGAGGGTGTCCATTTCCGAAAAATCTACCTTTTCCCTTTTTCCAAATATGACTTTCTGCTGGACCTACTGGACCTCATTCCTCAATCGACAGTTGAAAGAGCCGGACGTATAGTGATCCCCGATTTTTGAAATTAATCGTTCATCAGCAGTTTGTTATTCGATACGATTAATCGCCCCAAATAATCGATTAATCGATTAATCAATTAATCGTCACACTGAGAGAAATAATTAGTTAATATTTCTAATATTTCTCACTTGCTAGAAAGCCATCTGGAATCAAAAAAATATTCATTCTGCCTGAAAATCAATTATTATATTTTACGCTCCCCTAAACTTGTAAACGAAACTCAATTCGAGTTGACGGCATTGAGCTTCATTTACGAATTTAGGGGAGCGTCAAAGATGATTGATTTTCAGCATAAAACTGCAGCGGTCCTACGTTTTTCTCTCTCTGGGTTTGGATCGATTTATCGACGTAAATTATTCGTTCGCTTCGATTATTGGTTGTGCAGTATTCGTTCGATTAATAATCGATTCCTGTAGGAAGTATTCGATTAATCGATTAATCGAACGATTATCGGGGATCACTACGGACGTCTATTGTTCGAGTCTCCGCTATAACATCGAAGTTGGTGAAGTTTTTTTTTCTTCTCCGCCCTTTCGTAGCAATATAAATGCCCGGAACAGAGTTGCCAACCTTCCAGTTTTTCCTGGATATTGCCAGTTTTTTTTCAAGCATACCAGCAAAACAGCCAAAGGCAAAAAAATCTCCAGCTTTTAAAATTATCACAGTTTTATCCAGCTTTTTTATTTTTCGTCTTTTTCAAGTGTTTTATTCCCCCAAATTATACTTTCTTGTGCCCAGACTTCTGTACACTAGAATGTGTTTGCCATACTATGGCCCTGTGTACATGATATGCATGTAAACACATGCATTAGTGAATCGAGCAGTTGTGTAAGGGTATTTACTCCTAAATCAGCTATAATCCGTTACGAAGCAGTAAGTTTGTTGAAATTTAAACTCTCTTAGAGTAGAAGTCTTTTCAAATGCCAAAATCATCAACCACGTAGTGAAACGTATATTGGAACGTTATGAACCGCTCCGAATTTATTTTGGTTGTTCAAGTAGATAAGAACAACGTAAGATGATAAGTTACCAGATTATTCATTTAACCTTCTTGAATTATGCTCTAAGCATGGTGAACAATATTAACAGATTATTTCAAAGCGAAAAATATAGCCAATTGAAAAAAACCAACATTTCTGACATTTTCACATTTCTCAGCAACCGTTCAACGATTGTTTTCAGTAAACAATTTGAACAAACCCAAACTAAGAAATATAACAGGAGCTTCTATCTTCCATAAATTATGTAGACATTCATAAGGAACAGTCATGATCAGTGAGTATGACACAAAATACAAAAAAAAGAAGTATAATTCTAAAATGAATTAATTTAGCAACACTATTTATTCTGAGGTTAAAGGAATGGGGGCGAAACCCCCCTCAAACGAGGATTAGGAAACGAGGTGGCCCCAACTCGCCGATATGACGTAATCCGTGTCGTCCACCGACCCGCATTCGGAAATGGCGACAAGCATATTCTCGTTAGATCGATTGTCGATTGGGTCTGGTGTCATTTGGAAAAAAATTGGCCGAAAATCGACCTTTTGGGACTTTTGAGCCTGAGAGGCAATGAAGGTGTGAAAAAAACTATCGAATTTAAGGAACCAACCGATTTTGTTTATTGGCACCAAAAATTACCTGTGTAAAATTACAGCTCAACTGGACATGATTCAGGGGTGCCTCAAAGCCCCCAAAGTTTTGATTTTTTGATCCTCGAAAATATTCCAAGGGGGAGGTAAAGGAAATTTTCACAGTTGGACACAGCGGGACTATGAGGCTTCTATTGTTGTTTATTAAATAGCACCAGTGACCGATTCAGCAGATCAATCGTATGTGGAGTGAGAGCCTGAGATCACCATCACATGATGATTGATGCATGGACGTAGTAGCTAGAATAACACACAAAGATGATCAGTTGAGGGCCCTGAGTGATAAGCTCATGATTGTTCGCTTAGAAGCGGACACGCAATCAATTAGGCTACGAAGACCCCTTGGAAATTTGTAAAATCGATTTTTTTTTCAATGCCAAATGACTTAAAAATGCATAAAACGCCGAGATTTGTTGTTATCTCGAAAAAAAAAATTGGCGGAAAATCGACCTTTTGAGATTTAGCCTGAGTGGCAATGAAGGTATGGGAAAAATTGTAAAAAAAATATTCAGAAAGCTCCTTTTCAGCCAGTTCCTGGTTGCAGTAAGGATTTTACGACATTACTCGAAGGAGAGAGGAATAAAAACGCTGCTCCTCGATCTTCTCGTAGAAAATTCGCGTCTAATTGAGGATATATAAATTTTTCGGACATTGTGGACTTCATATTAAACACCTTCAATATTCAAGACCCCATTGGAAAAATAGTCTATAGAAACTTTATCTCATTTGAAAACTCGAGTGGTTCTGCATCCCTGTTGCTCGCACTTGGTTGAAAAAAGACAAACAGAAGAGTGAGAAGCCAGTTGTCATGTCTTGTCTTAGCTCCAAATACTTACATTAGCCGTAGACAACTTTGGAATCTAGTCTCGATTCTCTCATCCTCAGTTCTAATTTTGGATGACATGAACTCCCATGGTGGGGCGATCTTTATGATGACACTAGGGCGGCTATTTTGTGACGATTTCAACTTGACTATCTTGAACACTGGTGAAGCGACACAAATTGAGTCGATTTTCCTTTGTATTCATGTCCGCTACCATCAGATTATCTGTGGATGGTCATCAATGATCCCCATGGTAGTGATCACTTACCATTCAATATCTCTATCAAATGGGGCCCGCAATCCACTGAACCATCTCGAGTTCCATTTGACCTAACAAGGAACATCGAAGGCGGTAGTAATCGGTATTGAATCAATAGATATGTTTCCACCATTGGAAGAATATCGATTCTTCGTCAATTTGATGTATAAATGCACAAAAAAAAGTTCCTCCTGGCTGGGACAATGAATGCAGAAAATTGTATTTGAAAAAATCTGATGCTTTCAGAGCTTTTCGTAGACATGAAACATCCACACACTTCGAGGAATATTCGAAGCTTGAAATACATCTGAAACAATTGGTCAAAGCAAAAAAAGTGGTTACTGGCGCAACTTTTTTCACGGGTCTTTCACGTGAAACCACAATACGGAGATTAGTTCGCACCATGCATAATAGCATAATCTACCATCGAGAGTGAAGAATACTCCAACCGGTGGATATTCGATTTCGCAAAAAAAGGTCTGTCTGGATTCAGTTCCAGCACAACAGATTCTTCGAGAAACGTCTCCGAGCGGTGGACCTCTGGACAGACCGTTCTCGATGCTGGAATTTTCTATAGCTCTTCTCTCATCGAACAACTCTTCACCCGGAAGCGATATGATTACATTCGTTCTTCTAAAAAATCTTCCCAATATCGCGAAAAGACGAGACAGCTCAAAGTAATAGCAATTCAAAAGCCTGGCAAACCAACGTCTGACCATAACTCATACCGTCCGATTGCCGTGCATTCACGCTTTAGAAAAATTTTGGAAAAAAATATTCTTCGAAGATTCGATCAATGGAACGAGACAAATAATTTGCGATCAATTACACAATTTGCGTTGCTTTCCGCAGATATTCAACTGGCCTTTGGGCACAATGAGCAATTGGCTTCTGTATTTCTGGGTGTTGAGATAGATTTCGAATCGGTTTCCAAAGAAATTCTGTCAGACAATCTGGACAGATATGGACTTTCTGGAATTTTGAATAATGACAAATGCCAGAAATAGTTATATGGGTCTACCCCAAGGCTCATGTCGCAGTTATCTTCTTCATAATTTTGATGTGAAAGACAGTTGTTTGGCAGACGACAGTGTGACTTTCGTAAGAGGTCCACATGCCGAAAACTTGCAAAGACCATTCTTAAAATAATAAGCAATTCAAGGATCGAATTTTCGCCGCAGAAAACTTCAAATAACTTGGGGTGTGGCTTGATTCAAAAAGCACTTAGAATACCAATACAGTAGAACGCAGATTATCCGCGAAATAGTCTGGCAAGGTAACGGGTAACGCAAGGTAATCGGTTTTCTACTGTATTATGTACTTGAACCAAAAACGCATAAAAGATGTGCCAAATATCTTCAAACTGCGTGAAACGTCAAGTTTTAGTGTATGAAACACAAATTTCTGTATACCTCGAGAACTAATCAAGCAAGTGGAGCCAAATTTGGCATGTAAGGGTTTTTGGGTAAGCGAAATGTTTCTATGATGGTTTGAAGAACTTCCTTCTCCTGAAAGAAGGGAGCGCTCACATACAAGCAAAACACAAATTTCTGCATAAATTGAAAAATAATAGAACAAATGGAACCAAAATTGGAGGTTTTAGGGGGACAACAAAAGTTTCTATGGTGGTCTGACACTCCTTCCCCCTCTCTAAGGAGTGGTTGCCATACAAATGAAACACAAATTTCTGCATAACTCTAGAACTAATCAAGCAAATGGTGCAGAATTTGGCGTGTGGAGGTCTTAGGGGACAATAAATGTTTCTATGGTGAATCGACACTGCCCTTCTTCTGGAAGTACTACGATTCGATCCACAAACGTTCGCTCAGTAAGGAAACGCAGATGTTTCAAAGTATTCATATCAAAAATCAATTTTGAGCGGGACGAAATTCACCGGGTCAGCTAGTGGAAAAATTGAAAAAAAATGCGGGTCTAATATTTTGCGTTAAGGAACAAAACTACCACTTTTTACGAAAATCTGAGAACCACTATATCGGTTTGGCATGGAATGGCTGAATAATCAGGTGTCAAGCGTTACGATGATGATACCCACGTTGTTTGCCTACCGCGCAAACATTTATTCTTCTTCTTCTTTTCCGGCATCTATGTGTGCGAAATTGTAGTGTTTTGTATTAACATTTTATGTTTTTCACCACTTGCACTTGTGTTTCCAAGTGAGTCGATCCTACGTTTAGATTTGGTATCATTAGCATTCTCTCTCGTATCAATCTTTTTTTGTTTTTTGTTTTGCTATCTATGCTTGCCTATCGCTTGCTCACAAGATTATTGTTTTCCTTTCATTGTTCCGCATTGGGCGGAAGTTTCTCCCCAATCGATTCGGTTGTATGCAAGCTACAAGCGAACGAACAAATTTGAGATCTGAATTGTTAATATATATGTATTTCACATAACATTTTTGTTTTAGTTTGTTTGGGTTTTCCTTTCCATATTTCGCTTTCCACAGAAATATCGAGCATTGAGGCGAATGTTGTGACAAAACTATGTTTTTTTTTAATTATTCGGCTAATGCCCAAGGAAAACAGTGTGAAACAGAAGAAACAGAAACATACGTCTGAATTGTAAAATAAAAATCAACAGTGATGACGACGCGGACAAGTAATTGTGTTGTGTTTTTTCCATGGACAAAAAACATCATCTACTCCTGTTGCACATTTGACTACAACCTGTTTTTAAGTACGGATTTTTTTTCCCAATAAACTAGGGTTTAATGTCCGCCGGTAACAGACGAGAGAAGCGGCGGCTCCTACTTTTCATCAGTTTGTATCAATTTTTCTCTTGCTGTGCTTGTGTGTGTGTATCTATATTTCTATATATTTAAACGGGGTAATTTCCTGCACTGAATCCAAGCTATTATGTGTTTATGAGTTGTTTTTTTCTCTTCCGTCTCGTTTGATTGGCTGATACTATTTCACAGTAATAAATCTATATGATGAAACAGTGAATTTGTTGTTTTCAATATAATCGATAATCGTTTGAAAAGCCCTGATGGGTGTGTCTATCTGAACTTGATAATGATAATTATTAATAACTGTGTGTGTGTGTATGTTTCTTCCCCACAGCTTCTATCATCTAAATTTTATATCTCTGTATTTGATTACCTTGTATCGGTATCGGTATAGATGAAAGCGTATTATTGTTTAGCGGTATTCCTGGATAAAAACCGAAAGGTGACTGAATTGCGCGGAGACCAAGAACCGCTGTGCATGCCATGCTGCTGCTGCTGAACCTTTTCTCCCCCCTCATTTCAGCACTTTCTCAACAAAAGATTCTTGAGTATCGGCTACGTCTCTTCGGTGTGCAGCTGGCCAAGCAGAGTGGCCGCCGAGAGCGCGGCCGTACTTTTACTACTTACCAGCGACACACTATTAGTCCCACCGCCTCCACCTCCTCCGCCAGCTGTTCCACCGCCGGAAACGGTGATGATGCTACCGCCGCTGATACCACTCGCGTTGGCACTCACGTTAGGGCTGATAGGGGTCATTGGCAGAAGGTTCTCCTGGACAGTGCCAGCGGCACCCACCAGGGTTAGCTTCGGTGAGGTAGCCGGCGTCAGGATGCCCAGGTTGTCGTACTTGCCGTTCGGCGAACCGACCGATGACGATGATGACGACGACGATGATGACGATGATGATGAACTGGAGGAGGATGAAGCTGGAATAGAAAATTCAACGTTATTATTGAATCTGAGACAAAAGTTGTAGTCTGGTAGAAAACTAAATACTCATTTGGAAGGTTTTGGCAATTTCCTGATTACATAAATTACACCGAATACTTAATAATTATGAACGCAGTTTAGATTTTTAGAGAAAAACCAAATCCGTAGACAATGATGATGATGATGTTGATTTAAAGAGGCTTTAAACTTTTCAGTTCATTCGCCTCTAAGACCGTAGACAAAATTCATGGATTTTGATACAATTATTTCAGATTTATATGGATTTGTTGCAAAATTATATGTAATCTCGCACCAGCTAGCGAGCAGACAACAGTCTTTCCTAATGCTCATATCACATACAACGGTTTTTCTCGATATAAAAAACCGCATACCGTGTGATTCTCCTGCGAGTCATTATGCATAAAAATAGCTACCCCGGAAAAAGTCCACAACAACAACCTCAACAGCAGTATACGAGGTTCATTTTTTCTGTCCTGAGTGAAAATACAACGCATATGTCCGCCTTAGTTCGAACATCCACCACATGAATCAATTCATCTGCTCCTAAACAGGCTGATTCGACCTTCCCCAACCTCCATTTCTGAGGAGGTAAGTTATCATCTTTGATAACTACCACTGTTCCAGGTAGAATGTTACAGTGATAGACATTCGTTTAGCAGCACTTGAAAAAAAAAAACTTGAAACACTTACAAAACAACTCGGAATGTTCTTTTTATCGAGATACTTATTTGCTGTAGTAGTAGTATATTTAAGTCAATTTTATTGAAAGGACGTGCGTCACAATCATACACACACAAGGCGGAATCGGTGGATATAAACATTCAAACGTCGTTTTTTCCCGAGACATACGTTTAGCTTGGGACTTGGGAATGTTCAATTTACAAGATAAATATTAGATGCGCAACGTAAGAAGTTGGTCAGATTAGTGATTTACGTAGAATTTAAAGGAATGGCGAAAGGTATTCTATTGACGGAAGAGGGGTGGAAAATAATAAAGATATTCAGTGAACAAAAGTTTTCTAATCGCTCGATCGTAACAAAAATTGGTCGATCTGAGAAAGTGGTACGGAATTTCTCTAAATAGTGCCAGAAATATGGGATATAACGAACAACAAATGGGAACACCAAAGTTACTTTGCGTCTTAAAGGTCGAATAAGACACGAAGCAACCAGGAAACGATGTCCTGCTCATACATTAAGGCAGAACCGGTTGTTCCAGTAACGAAGAGGCATATTGCGCGCATCTTGAATAAGTCACCAAACATCATGTGGAAGAAACTTCAAGGGAAGCCGAAACTGACCGCCACGCATAAGCAGAACCATCTCATTTTCGCCCGGCAATACATGGAATGGAAACTAGAATGGAGAAATGTTGCATTTTCCGGCGAAAAAAGTTCAATTTGGATGGTCCGGACTGTTACAGTTGCTATTGGTACAATTTAAGTCAACGGCATGTCGTGAGATCGAAGCAAAACTTTGGGGGCGGAAGTTTGACAGTGTGGGGAGCCGTTTCCTATCACATCAAGCTTCCCATTTGTTTCATTTTAACCCGAATGAACTCCGAACAGTATCTTCAATTACTGGAGGACGTTTTGATTGGCCATATTGAGAATAACGCTACCGAAGATGTCGTTTTTTCAGCAGGATTATGAATAGATCCACGTTTCCAAGCAATCGAAGGCATGGTTTGCCGAGAAGGATATTCCGCTTCTTGAATGACCTGCTTGCAGTCGATTGCAATCCCATAGAGAACCTATGGAGAAACTTGGCCGAGATGGTCTATGCAAACGGATGACAATTTGACAACATTTCCAGTCTCAAGGCAGTAATTCAGGAGTGTTGGTGCTATAATCAATATGGCAACACTTTATAAGCTGTCTTACTCGATGCCAAATCGAGTTTTCAAAGTGATCATAAATTGAGGTGGACATACTAAATATTAGCTTCCGATTGGACTCGAAATTTGCCGCACAAATTTTCTTTTATTGAAATTTTAGGATGCGGCTAAACGAATGTCCACCCTGATTCCACATATTTGAAAAGTATAAATTCACAAAAAGTGAATTTATACTTTTTTTTTTAGAATGAATTCGATGAAAATAAACAATAATAGTCTTTTATGAACAAAACTGCACAAAGAATTGACTTATTTTTTAAAATATTGGGGAAAAATAGGGTGCGGCTAAACGAATGTCTACCACTGTATCTTTCTATTAATTCCACCTTTTTCGGACCTGTAACTCCAACAGGTATTCTTCAGACCAGCGCTACCAGAATTCTCGACGCAAATTCTGGAAATACTGCCATATGGAAAATTTATTCACCGGGATTCCATCATAGCTAGGCTCTGGAATGGCAATCAGAGGACGGTCGATAATCAAATGACCTGAGGTTAACGGCTCGAATTCCGATGGATCGTCAGAAGGACCGTATAAAGGCCGAGAATTGAGTTGAGCTTCGATTTGACAGAGCAAAGTTGAAAACTCGGACATAGTCTGTTGTGTTTTGGCGTTGGCGTGAAACGCGTAACTCACAAACAACAAATTAAAATATATTTACTATAATGTTTAGAACAATACAAAGTGCGTCTAACTCGTGCTCTTGCAAACTCGTATCTAATAATGACGATGACAGTTGTCTTGCCGCCAACCCATCTGTCGTAGCATCTGTCAAACCTGACTACTGTCAGTTGATGAGCCGCTATGGTATAATCGGTGGGGGGCTACCCAATATAAAGGGTGTGTCACATCAAATTGCATCACGGAAAAAACGCTGTAGAAATTTAATTTTTAGGAATTATATCTTCAGCTTTCGCTTATAATCAGATAAGAGTGTATAGATCACGTTGGCCATGCTTCACTGTAAATTTTTCGTAAATTTGGAAAAATGTCGTCGAACGAAAAAGAGCGTCGTGAATTAATCCTGCGCACTCATTTCGAGAATCCGGAGTTGTCACATCGGGACATCGGTAAGATGCTGGGAATCGTCCAATCCACGGTCAGCAGAGTACTAAAACGATACTTCGAGAACCTAACCATCGACCGGAAGGTGAAGAACGGCAAAAATGGATGCTCCGTCAGTGAAAAAGATCACAAGCGCGTAGTTAAGCAGTTTAGACGTGATCCGAGAAGTTCGGTCCGGGATGTCGCCAAAAAGCTGAATTTGTCAAGTTCATTCGTCCAGCGGACCAAGCAGCGGGAGGGCCTGCGTACATACAAGGTTCAGAAGGCTCCTAACCGCGACGAAAGGCAAAACATGGTGGGGAAGACGCGAGCCCGGAAGCTGTACACCAAAATGCTGACGAAGCCGCATTGCCTGGTAATGGACGACGAAACCTACGTCAAAGCGGACTTTCGTCAGCTGCCGGGCCTGTTGTTCTTCTCCGCAGAGGACAAATTCACCGTTCCGGAGGAGATTCGCAAGCAGAAACTATCCAAGTTTGCCAAAAAGTACATGGTGTGGCAAGCGATCTGCTCTTGCGGAAAGCGGAGCGCCCCCTTCGCGATGACCGGCACGGTAAACGGGCAGGTTTACCTTACGGAGTGCCTACAGAAGCGCTTACTACCACTATTGAAGCAGCACGAGGGCCCGACCATCTTCTGGCTGGATCTCGCTTCGTGCCACTATTCAAGGGACGTGTTGGAGTGGTACGAAGCCAACGGGGTCACCTTCGTGCCAAAAGAAATGAACCCGCCCAACGCGCCGGAGCTTCGCCCAATAGAGAAATATTGGGCGATTATGAAGCAGGCCCTCCGGAAGAACCGAAAAGTTGTCAAATCGGAGGCGGACTTCAAGAGAAAATGGATTTCTGTTAAAAAAAAACTACAACCTGACGTTGTACAGAACCTTATGGACGGGGTAGAGAGGAAGGTGCGAGCATACGGGCTTGGGCTCGAAGTATGAATAAAAGACGGGTGGGTAATGTCGGGGACATAACCGGAGTGACGTAGGACTATACAAAGGGGACAGCTTTTGTTAAATATATATTTAAAATATATTGTTTTATTTTCTTCTCCTACGTGAATACCTACCTATCTACCTGAAAAATGGATTAGTTTACTGTTTACTCTTTATGAATATGGTGATGGTTCTGAAAAGAACCTTTGGTGTTGTGTTTTTGTTATCACTCGATATTCCCATCTTGTTCGGCCTTCCTGTTTAGCGATTGCGTTTGCCACTCGCCACAGCTTTCACAGTTGGAAAATTTCTTCCCATCCAGCTTGTGACATATTTTACAGTAAATTACATTCAATGGCACGTCGCAATACCACCACTCAGTATCGGATTGGAGGTAATTTTAACCTGTAATTGAACATTTGCGATGACAGTGGTACAGTGTCGACTTTCAACGTGGGGTCATAATTTGGACCCCGAACTCTATGTTTACAAAAATGGCCAACTAAATATGTCGCATTACAGGTCCGTCCAATTAGCTAAATGTCGAGATAAGTGTAAATTACTGTACTTTCAATCTAGAAGCAATTTAAGAATTGGTGAAAATCAATAAGCTCAGAACAACTGCCAAATTCACATACTCATCATATCCTGGCAAACAAATTATGAAAAAATCAATTTGTGTTTTATTATTATTTTGGATATTGTTTTAGAAAGCATTGAACTGTATTTCCTAAACTCTTTTTTGGAAGGTTTAATGGCCCTGAAAAGCGCCTTGTTTTATGGAATGGTTCCAATTTAGAAAACTTAGTACTCGTGGTTTTGAAAAAACCTGCTGCCGTTTTGCAATTGCGTTTGCCATTCGCCACTCGCTGCAACTGCCTGTTGTTGTCTTGATGTCCACCGAACTGAATGTGTTCTGTTCTGAATGCGATTTTTCTCATCGTCGCGAGCAGCTTTACCAGCTAACTCGATCACTTCGGCGGCCGAAACTATATAACGCCGGCTAGGTGGACTGGTACTAACGCGCTCGGCCTAGCTACCCTTGCGGGGAACTCCAGGTCAACACGGTTCGAGCGGGATTTTGCCTTTCCCTTCACTTTTCCTCCTTTACCATGTCCAGACATGGCTGCTTGGGTTGGTTTGTTGATGTGTTGTGATGCGAACCGATGTGGTGTACTAGAGATGTGCCATCCGCTCATGAGCTGTTCCGAAGAATCGACTCTTTGAAGTGAGTTGACGCGGAACAGCTCGCAAAAAAAAATCAAACAGCTCTTCAGCTCACTTTGATGATGATGAAGGAGAGAAAAGAGCTGTAGAATTGAAGAGAGTGTGTGAGCTGTAAGATTCAAATGAACTGACCGTCTCTCGCTCTTCGTGTTAAGACATAAGTTTAGTTTCATTTGTCCCTCGTCTTTTCAACTGTTATATTCGCGTTGACGGCATTGAGCTTTGTTTACCAGTTTAGGGGGCGCCAAAAATAATAATTGGCTCTCAGGCAGAATGAACACGTTTTTAAAATTCAAATTATTAATGAAAATTAACTTCTGTGTATCAAATGAGTATTCTATTTCAATGAAAAACACTTTGTTTGCAGGCGGTGCAAAAATCTTATAAGATTTTTTTTTTTTTTTGAAGAAAACTTTCTATTGTAATGTAAAGCCTCAGTAAAAATGTCGGAAATGTTGTACTCGCCGAGTCTGTTGTAAATAATAGTCTGGAATACGTGTTTCAAGTAATTAATAATATGGTGTGAAAATTTTCATTTGAATTTTAACATTTTCAAACTGGCTTCGTGGCTATCGAGTTTGGGACCCAAATTGAAAGTCGGCACTGACAACTGAGCTGAAGAGCTGTTCATAAAGAACAGCTCATTTAGATGAGCTGATATGATCAGAGCTGTTCATCATGATGAGCTGATTTGCACACCTCTATGGTGTACGGTTTGAATGAGAATGATCGTTACGGCAGCGGAGCGGGGATTTTTAAGCTGACTGCCTGGCTAGAGAATTACGCATGTGTGAGACTGCGACCAATGTTTCGTTAATTTTTTTCTTTTTCCTTTCCAATCGTGCTTCATTCTATTTCGCTGCTGCTCTGGTTGCCCGTTTTGGTCGGTAAGATTTGAGGAGCACAAAATGGACCAATCAAAAATGGGCACATAGTGCATTTTGACAATGCTTGATAATTCACAATTATTCAATTATTTATCTCAAGAAAAATGAAATGTTATTCTTTATGATAGATGCGTAGATATATTTCCTATCAATTGATGCAAAAACCTTTGAGATCTATTGAGAAATGCTCGAGTTATAAGCGTTCCAAATCTTGCATTTTTTCCTACTTGTTCAGTGCCTAGATTTCCATTTCACCCCCTATATCTTCCGGTTAGACGTAGTCCTACGTCAAAAAAAATGCCAAAAGTTGTTTAATAGTTTTTATTTTACAATTGCAATTTGATGTGACACACCCTTTAGTCAAAGGCGAAAGACTTGAAATCGGTGTCTTGCCGCTTGAAGAGATGATACATCTCGTTTAGTTCACTGTGGGCACCCACAAAATTTGTCCCATTATCGAAGTATATCTGTTCAGGGTCACCACGACGAGAAACAAATCGCTGTAGAGCAGCTATAAACGCATCGGCTGACAGGTCTTCTACTATCTCCAGATGAATGACTTTAGTGACCATGCAAACGAAGACGCACACGTATCCCTTCACAGGTGCTAGCCTTCTTCCAGTGTGCTTGACTAGTATAGGACCCGCGTAATCCACGGCAACCTTTATGAAAGCCGGAGCCTTATCGCTTATCATCCCCCATGAACTGACCAGCACACGGAGGGTTAAGTCTAAAACACTTTGTTACCTTGCGAACAGCTGAAAGGGCTCCTAAAATTCAGAATTATCGACGAATCTGGGACAGCAAAGCAGATGGTTCAATGTGAAGGTTCTCACGGTGTGCTGTCTCAATCAATCATTGAACGAATTCATCTTTATTTGGTGAGATCCACGGATGCTCCGGATGCACGGAACTCCATAGGGCAGACTAAAATGTCGCAGTCGTCCGCCGACACGAATCATACCATCGTCAAAAACATTTCACAATATTCACTGGACATCATCGTGGCTATCTCTTTACCAATGTGCTGCAACTGAACTACCTTGATGATGGTCTTCAAAGACTCGCATTTCGAACACACTAGGAGATCGTCCAGTGATTCTCCTCTTGGCCACCTTCACCATCGCATTCCGACAAAAACGCAAGACGTATGCCAGAACTCGTTGCAGCTTTCTGGAAGACGCGAACTCATGGAACACCGGCAAACACTCTTCATCGGGCAGTAACTCTGGAACCACCATCTGATATTACTCACTGCGCAGGAAAAATTAACCGTTCCACCAAAGGTCGTTATTCTTAAGAACGTCAGCAGATTTGCCACACGAAACTACATCGGCTGGGTTTTCCAGCGTATTCACATTTTTCCACTTAAATTGTGTACCTTACGTGTAGCTTAGATTGTTCATCTCACTAACCAAGTTTCGTACAAACACTTCTGAACGTTCCGGGTTTTTCTTCAGGCAAGCTAGTACCACTTGATTGTCCGTCCACAAAGATATGTCTCGAAAGGGCAGCGTTAATGTAGCCAACAATTTCTTCACCCATCTGTGTTACAAAAGCGCTGCTAAAAGCTCCTTTCGTGGAATAGTCAACACTGTTTTCGGGACGATCTTCGATTTGGCACATAACAACTTCACTACCGCAGCTTCATCAGGTACAATTGACCTGACGTATACACAGGCACCGTATGCCTCCAAAGTTGCATCAGCAAATCCATGCAGGTCAAATACAACGGCTCCAGTGACCACAACACGACGAGGAATTTGAAGATTGCTAACGCCACTTAAAGCACTCAAGAATTCAACACAACACATATAGATTGCAGGCCACTTTCTCCTTCAAATTACCCGTGAGCTCTTCGTCCCATCCCAATTTTTCCTTCCATATGTTTCTCATCAGAAGTTTTCCGATACGAAATACCTGCGCCACAAGATCCAACGGGTCGAACATTCTCGACACGAGGGACAGCACTTGGCGCTTTGTTGAACTATTTTCACACACGGTTGAGACGGAAACGAACTACATAACATCCAGAGCGGGGTTCCCAACGTTTTGATCACCTCACTTGAATCATTTTCGTCAATGCTGACAAGCTCATCCTGATCGGTTTTTCGGAATCCGTTTCAGCAACTCAGGATGATTAGAAGCCCATTTATGCAGATGAAACCCACCTGCCTTGTGTAAATCTATTAACTGTACTCGAGCCTCACTTGCTTCATTTAAGTCGTCAAACCCGAACAAAGCATTGTCCACGTAGAAATTGTTAACGAAAAAATAAAATGAAATGATTAACGACGTCTGCATCCACAGGTTACTTAGAGCCTTCGTCGATAGCCAGTTGTAAAAGTGCTGGCGTTGCCAAAAACGAGACGGAAGCTGTGTCATAAGTTACGGTCGTATGTTCTAGGACACGCAGTGGATCGGGAGGACTCTTCCTCCACAATACACGAGATAGCGGCGTATGTCGTTGATCGACGAGGATCTGTCTGTACATCTTTGCCATGTCAGTAGCTAAAACATTGAGTAGGAAACGAAACCGAAGACATATAGATTGCAGATCACTTTGGTTGTTGGCACCAATCTTCATAACATCGTTCAGCGACCGACCTTAGTATCTACCTTAGCAGACGCAACGAACGCAACACGACATTTAGTTGTTGTATCCGAAGATCGCAGAACAGCATGATGAGGCAAATACCATTTCATGATATCTATTGTATCCTTGCTAACATCCACTTCTTCGCAGTGATCAAGATTCTCGTACTCATCCATAAAATCTTGGTACAACTTCCTTACATCTAGACTGCGAAAGTTCTAAAGTACTAGCGCATAGAACCTTCTTAATGGAAGTGGCCTGGAATCCCTGAACTCGTTTACGGACTCCTTCAAGGGCAGTTGGACGATGTATCGCCCGGAAGTATTTCTACGATAAGTTGCCTTGAAGTGCTCTTCACATTCCTCTTCTTCGGTACCACCATTATCTGTATCAACGACATTCTCTATTCCCCAGAATCGTTGTACGGACTGACTTAACTCATCCATCGTTACGGTGTGCGAGTAAACTATTCCATCAGATGTCACACCCTCATCATACACTCCATTGACTACCCATCCAGATTGAGTCTCACGAAGTATAGGAAGATGGTGGGCTAACGAAAATTGTCCGGGCAATAATAACCTGAGCAACCATTCGTTACCCAGGAGCATATCCACTTTACTTGGACGGAAAAAGTTCGGATCTGCTAGCTGAAATTCAGTGGGAATTTCCAATGCATTGATATTGATGATCGATGATGGGAGATCTGATGTCACCTTGTCAGTCAGAAGACATTTAACCCTCATTTGAGAATCTTTATATCTCGATGACAGATGTACAACCCCACAATTGGATGATTGAGTCTTCATGCTGTTCACCCTGAATACTGTGAAGTTCGATGAATCCAATTTCAAGCCTAACTTACTTGCTAGAGAGCGTGTAATTAAATTCACTTGAGACCCATCGTCTAACAATACTCGACTTGTTTGGTGGATCTGGAACTTGCTTATGTTTCTCCTCGGCATGAAGAAGACTATGGTGCCGACAATTACACTTCTGACAAGATTTCTCAGATGAACAATTGATACTACGATGACCTCTCCTGAGACATTTAAAGCAAACGTTTCTCTACTTACCTTAACCAATCTCTGAAACACAGAAAGAGCCTTAATTCTGAACACTGGTAATTAGCATGAGCCTTTCCACAAAAATCACAATTTACTTACGATTCACTTAATGAAACGGCAGTATGGACTTTTTGCATTACAGGCTTGTTGACTGCAGACACGGACTCAACAAGAATCAAGGACTTTTGGTTACTGGCCTCGACCCTATCCAGAATGAAAGTTTGCTCCTTCAGGAACTTAAGCATCTCGTTGTAGTCGGGTAGTTCAGCGTGCTTGATGGTAGACTTCGACGTGTGACGCACATCGTTGTGCAACGCAGCGGCCAATAGATGTATTACGAAATCCTCTCATACTCCATTAAAGTCTCGCTCCAGGAACTTAAGACCTTCCAAATGCTTACTGCTTTCATCAACCAGACTCCGCAGCTCTACATGGCGGCTGCTGGGTTTGATGACCATTTTTCGCTGCCGCTATAGCTGCATTGTTCCTGGTGAGCTGATCCTCCAACAGAATAGCAACGGAATCGTGAAAGATATCGAACTCCTCGTATTGCTGTTAGTGTTGTTTGTAGTCATCGACCGAAACCACATTCATACTTTCGTCGTGGGCATCTTTAAAATCTTTATGCGCTGCCTCCAACTTCTTCAGGTATACCTTAATCTCAGTTTCCGTCAGATGGACTACTTCCTCTTCATTTGGGCGAATTATATTTAGAATACGAGTCACCTTACCTTCAGCTGCGCCACGACGGCAGAAAACTCGTTGCATTTTCTCCATTGAGACCAACTTTTCCGTTAACTTTAGCTTCTTCTTTTCCTTCTTACCTAAGGGAGTGGAGGAACACAGCCAAGTCTATGCTCACGCAACGATTCTACTAACGGACACAGCACAGCGGAATAACCGGAACACCAGCTTTGTGATGATTAACTTCACTTAACCTTCCTACACTCGCGCATAGGTCTGACAGACCGAGCATCAATGAGGTGGCTGAATTAAATGACTATTAAAATTGAATGAAGTTGAAGAAAAAAATATTTTCTGGAGTTTTTTCACTCAATTATGTCTTTTTCTTTGAATAAATACCAGAGAACACAAATTACGATTTTTCGCGCGAGTATAGGAGTGTTAATAGAGTTCAATCAACTTTACTTAATTGCTCGAATAGTCAATTTTCTTCAATTTTGAGTCGCTTCTCAAAATGACGGTAAAGGTCATTCATCACACAAAATTCGTGTTTTTGACAACTTCAGCAATAAAGCGTATAGAAAAACTCTTTCTATGTTTTATGAATCTACTCCCGATTGGCCGGAAATATGGGCAATGGGAGAAAATAACAGGTTTAATGATACTGGCTCTAAATGACCAGCAATGATATAAAACCCCTACGATATGGGTATTGGATGAAAGGGCTTCAACAGCAGAATATCGCATTCCAATGCCATTTTGGAAAAGATGGTGGTTTTCGGTTCATTAAATACGGGCCTGAAAGACCGAAAATGGAGTTAGTAAAGTAGAGTCAGACGAAGAAAGTGTTAAAAACTGAGATCGTGTTAGAGCGAAATAGCGGTAGTAAAAGAGCATACAAAACGGAAACGAACCGTACCGCTCACGGTAAAGGCCACGAGTTCAATTCTCACTCCCAACATTCTTCAGAAATGGAAGTAAAGTGACGAACCAGCCAAAAAGTGTTAAAAGTCACTATGATACAGTATAAAAAAAGAAACGGAAACAGAACGTTCAACGCCGTTCAACGCTAAACGTCGCTCGAGCGCTCAACACTGCACATCAGTCAACGCTCAACGAAAACTAATGTTGCCTTTTCAGGATTCCTGGTCCTTCTTTTTTTTCTAAATATTGTAATCTAACACGTTTTCACTGCTAGCGATGAAGATCAACTTAACGTTCGTGATAATCACCTGAAATTATTGACAGTAAGGAAAGCAGCGTTGCCAATATTCCAGTTTAAACTGGATTCTTCCAGTTTTTTTTCCTCGATCCAGTCAAACAGTTAAACCTTGAAATCTTCCAGTTTTTTCAAATATTGTCCAGTTTTATCCAGTTTTTTTTATATGTGTGCTTCAGTTTTACCAATTTTGTGTGAAATAAATTCACAATGCATAAAAATTATCTCTCCCTCACCCTTTCTATTATTTAACCAAATTCGTTTTTTGACATTAATCGTTCGATCGATCGAAGGTGTATTTGCCTTAGATCGATCTTTCTTTTCTTACACACTTTCAGTGTTTTTTTTCTACCTGCTTACACTTCCGAATTCAATACAGTTAGTGCGCAGAGTGTGTGGTGCCTACCCAAGCAGCAACGTTCTATATTGTCTTCGAGTTTATATACATATTATATGTTGTAGGTCCTCCAAAACATGCTGAAGTTCAGACCAATTGATCTACCATTTCAACAACGACTGGTGCAATGTTCACAACAAGAAACCTAACCCTAAATGGTTCATAAAGCCCGCGTGCTATGCTGACATTGAGTTTATTATATGTTCTAGGTCATCCAATTCATTATGAAGTTTAGACGATCATAGGATCAATGTACTCCATTGACTTTAATTGATATGAATATTAAACCCAAGTAATCTTGCTTCCGTTTACATCCGTTTACATCAATCGACCCTTCAACGAAATAAAAATCCGAGAATCTCATGTGTCACAACATGCGGCAAAGATTATTTTTAGGTAACATAAAAAAGAAAACCTGTACAATTAATTAGACCAGCTGTATATTCTATTATTTATCGCATCTTTCTCAATCGAAATCCATTCTCACAGTTAAAACCTGAGAAGGTATCCGAGTGAACTTCTCTAAAATCATCCGTCCCGTCGATACGTTAATCATAGCTTTATTGAACTCCATTCGCGACGGCGGAGAGTTATCTTTGCGAAACCTGAAAAGATAACCAGAAGAACTCTAAAATCAATCGGACCGGCGTTATATTCCGTTATTTATCTATATTGAACTTCCATCTCGAAGGGACACAGTTATATTTCAAAAGTATGAGAAGCCTAGAGAACTCCTCTAGAAACAATCGTCTCGGAGTTATGTTCCATTATGCGTAAGGTTTATAGAAATTAAATCGTGACGGAGGATAACTCTCCTCCGTCGCGATTTAATAACCTGAGAAGGTTACCGAGAGAAATCCTCTGAAACCAATAGAAGTTCCTCGAATATTGTTTCACAGTAATGTTCGAGTGGTGGGAAACGTAATTTTGATCTGCTCGAATGGTTAATTAATGGCTTAATTCGCTATTTTATGAACTACATGCTTCGAAGTAAATTATATTTCTCAAGCACTGGAATAGATACAAAAAAAAATGTTTTGAATAACCCACAGTCGAACTTCTTAAAATAAAACGATTTTTCAGGATCCAGTTTTCTTCCAGTTTTTTTAGGAGCAATCTTCCAGTTTTTTTGGAAAATATTATTGGCAACTCTGAAGGAAAGTGCCTGAATGCAGACTTTTCAGAATTCGTTCATGCTGTTTTCGTTCAATATACTAGACAAAGTTCACGCGTCTCGACTCTTCTGTTATACTCATTATGACAGATATGGTGTTGAGTTTCAACAAAAGAGAATCCATCCGACATTGGGAAAAACCTGATTCCTTCATCCGTGAATAAATTTTGATAATTTGTGGCATTGGTCAGAACGCTTGAGAACGACATAGATTTAGTCAATTTGAACGTAGATTTAGTGATATTTGTAACTGATCAAGCCGGATTTTCGGCGTTGGTGTCTAAATTCAACTTTCTTCTCTTGGTTTCTGTCACGCGCAACTTTTGAAAAAAAATCAAAACTAGATTACGCCAAAAAATAACAAGGAAACTCACCAATTTGACTAGATGCTGCGGCGGCTGCGATAGTGATCCCACCCGGTACGCCGAGTGTGGCCACATTGCCGCCACCATTGTGATCGTTAGTGTTGATGTTGTTGTTGTTGTTAGCCGAGGAACATATAGAGGCTACTATAGACGACACGGAAGCCGGACACGACGACGACGACGACGAAGACGACGATGAGGACGAGGACAATGACGATGACAGTTGCTGAGCTGGTTGGGTGCCCGAAACGGACGATTGTACACCTGCTGCCACCTGCTCCACCGCCGGGTTCTGGTGCGTGCTTAGCTGGTGGTTTTTTAGCCTCTGGGACGTTTTGTAGCTCTTGCCACAGTGACACTTGAAGCCTTTCCGGACACGACTAAAATAAAAAAAAAACAGAATCGTTTGTACCTATGCCACATAGACACGGTGGCAGATATAAATCGGGGATGTCATACTTTCCATCCTTTTTGTGGCCATTCTTCGAGTGATACTTGATTCCGTTGACGTTCTTGTATCGTTTCTTGCAGCCGGGGACGGGACATGCGAAGGGTTTTTCGTTGGATGAGTTCTGACCATTGCCACCGGACGAAGAATGGCGTCTGTTTTGGATAAATAAGTAGTGAATTAATAACAAACAACAAAAGTAAGAAATAGATAAATGAAACAACTTCATAGTATAATGACTGTTACGCTTGCTTAAAAACAGCCCGTCAATAGTTCATAACCTGGTTGATGGCGAAGGACCAATACTTCATGTTGAAATGAGAAGTCTATTCGGTTATTTGTACTATTCGATAACACACGGCTTACGGTTTTATGAAAAAATGATTTAATGCGATTCAGGAATCGTCTTAAAAATGTAATTCTAACTCCTTAATCTAGTAAACTATATTTCTTGGATGTATTCTAACAATGAAGGGTCTCTGCTATCAATTTTGTGTGTCTTTGTTGTAGAATCATATGGTACTATGAACTTTTCATGAATATTTGATGGAATTGTTAGAATTGTCATTCACTTCGATTCTGTATTTCGACGGATTTACGCTTTGTTCGAAAATGATATTTCGATTGAGTTCGAATTTGCCATTCCCTATTTCAATTGTCTTGCTTGTAAGATGTTCGAAAACAAAACAATTCGAGCGAAACAGGGAATGGGATTTTCCAAGTCGATCGAAATATTTTGACTCTATCGAAATACAGAATCGGGGTGATTTTCTCGGAAACTTCCAGATTGATACTCATCTCAGATAGATACTCATTTTATTTATTCACAAAAGTGGAGGAGCAGATGATCCAATAATCTTATTCTATTTTATTTATTTTCTCATCTAGCTTAATGCCTCAAAGGTAGAGCTGGGAAATCGAAAAGTTCGAATTTTCATTTTTACATATTCAAGCTCATCATAAACATGCTACAAGAGACTTGAACACTTGACTGAATCTTAAACAACATAACAAATCGTCAAAAACCCATGTTATATGGCTCTCCAGGTAGATGTCCCTCCTTTATCATATGTTTATGTTTACGATGAGGAAAAGCCCTTTTGAGTTCTTGAATGTTACTCAAAAGGACATCAAAAGCGCAAATCTTTTCTAAAACCTTCCTATTACAAAACATTATGGCGGGTTTACATTAGGGAGATCTATAGCTATAGATGGATTTATTCACGTGAAAATAGGTGTAAACGGGTGAGAATAAATATGATACACTTATTCGAGGTATATATAATTTGAATAAATTCAGCATATGTAAACGCTTGTGAATTTCTCACTGGTGAGAAATCACTAAAGTTGGATGCAGTTCTACTTCAGGTGAATAAATTCACCAAAAATATGAATTTATTCATTATAGAAGTTCACGCTAGTGTAAACGGTTGATGCGATTTCTATAAATCTCATCATATTTCTTCACGTGAATATATCACTAGTCTAAACCCACCCTTAGGAATAAGTATACATACCATACAGAGAAATATTGGGTTGAGGAAAAAGAAATGTCGTATATTGTCAATATATGGCAACACTTAAACATATCTTGTGTTGTACATTATCGCATTCTATACGACTATTTAAAGACGACAATCTGTGCTACAAGTGTCGTTTTCACAGTGTTGTGATTGTCCTTTTCAGTCTCAAGTTATAGCGCGTCAAAGATGGAGTCCACCAAGCAAGAAATTCGCCATAAAAGATGATAAAGAAATTCGCGCGTCAAAGATGGAGTCCACCAAGCAAGAAATTCGCCATATTTTACGTTTTTACTACCTGCGAGGTAAAACTGCAATGAAGGCGGCCGAAAAAAATCGTGTAGTTTATGGACCCGATACTGTAACGATTCGCACAGCACAGCGTTGGTTTGATCGATTTCGTTCTAGTAGAGTGGCTGTCGAAGATACATCCCGTACTGGTAGGCCAATCGTCGTGGAAACCGATAAAATCGTTGAAATCATCCAAGTAGACCGGCATGTGAGCACTCGCTCGATTGGCCAGGAACTGGGTATAACCATAAAACCGTTTGGAACCATTTGCAGAAGATTGGATTCCAAAAAAAAAGCTGGATGTATGGGTGCCACACGAGTTGACGCAAAAAAAATCTTTTAGACCGAATCAACTGCGATGCAATGCTGAAACGGAACGAACTCGACCCATTTTTGAAGAAGATGGTGACTGGGGATGAAAAGTGGATCACGTACGACAACCTAAAGCGAATAAAGTCGTAGTCGAAGCGCGGTGAGCCAGCCCAAACCATCGCCAAGCCCGGATTGACGGCCAGAAAGGTTTTGCTGTGTGTTTGGTGGGATTGGAAATGAATCATCCACTATGAGCTGCTCAACTATGGCCTCAACTCGGTTCTCTACTGTGAGCAGCTTGACCGTTTGAAGCAGGCGATTGAACTGAAGCGGCCAGAAATGATCAATAGGAATTGTGTTGTTTTCCACCAGGACAACGCTCGGCCTCACACATCTTTGATGACCCGCCAGAAGCTAGGGGAGCTCGGAATGTCCTATTGCACCCACCGTATAGTCCGGACCTGGCTCCAAGTGATTATCATCTCTTCCGATCTATGCAAAACGCTCTTGGTGATATTAAGTTGACCTCAAAAGAGGCTTGCGAAAACTGGCTGTCTGAGTTCTTTGCAAATAAGGAGGGGGGCATAATGAGGTTGCCTTCTAAATGGCAACAAGTTTGCGAACAAAACGGCGCATATTTGACTTGAATTGGATAATTTTGAGTATGTTTAATAAAGCGTCAAATTTCGATCAGAAATACGACATTTCTTTCTCCCCAACCCTATATATGAGATAAATATCCAATAAGGTCATACGATAAAAACCCAAAAGTAAGCCATAAGAACTAAAATTCGTACAGTTGCTTTTGGCAATTTTCCAGTTTAATGGATAATCAGCTGTGCCTGTTTTTAATTATTGGAGAGTGAAGAGTGCTTCTACATTTTTGCAGCAGATGAAGAAATGATCATCTGTACTGGAGTGTAAGTTTAAAATATCGAGAACGAGAGTATTACGTTTGGGTTGCTAGGATTCGGACGTTAATGTCCCTTTGCCGGCTGAATAAAGTACAGGGTCTTTCAGATTAAACGCCCACGCAACACATTTTAATAACTTCTACAAAAGTGAACCGGTTTTTATTTCAAAAAAAACGAAAATAAAGCGCATTTTAGGACATTTTCGATATGACCACCCCTTTTTTCGATAGCGCGTTTCAAACAGTGAACAAAATTCTTCATGCACAACTCTAACATTACGACTTCGATGCTGTTGAAATCCGAGTTATTTCTTCTTTAAGTTCCTTCAAATTTTGTGGCTTATTAACATAGCAACGGTCCCTCACGTACCCCCAGAGGAAGTAATCGACGACGAGAAGTGTTGAAATTCTTACCATAAGAGGACAAAGTTTCATTAAGGCTTCGGTTATTCGAGTAATACTAAAAATACACGTTGTTGTAAGTATGACCATCTCGACACTAAAAACCTTCCGATCAGACTGCAGTGTTATCATCGACGGAGCGAAAACAAGTTTTATAATGAGCTATTCGATTTTTTTTGCGGGAGCGTTTAATCTGAAAGACCCTGTAGTGTCGCAATCACTTTCGGAAGATAAAAGGTGTATGAGTGATGTTTGTGTTTAATCAAAAAACTTCTTTCTATAGCTCAAAACCTCCTTGGAAGGCAAACTGTTGAAATAACAAAAATATGTAAATATGCTTGAAAGTTCATCAAAGATTAGTCAGCAGTTGACGCACGTCGTCGAATGGCCGTGAAAGTCCTATAAATATTGTGCTCGCCCTGGCAAGTCTCAGTTTCTAACGTGTTGAGCGGACGTGCAAAATTGTTCGTCTCAGAATGCGTTCTCAGAACATACACGAAGTAAGCATAGTGCCGAGCTTGCACTGACGGGCAGGATCAAGCAAAAGAGAATATATAAAACGTACCGCATCGGTTTTCATACCGTTATCTGGACACTTACGAACTGTTGATTTTGTGCGTTATAAAATAGACAACGACAGTGGGAGAACAAATGTATAATCACCTCGGACTGCACTGTGTCTAGCATAAGAAGATTCTTCCGATGCATACTGAATGCGCTACGCGCAATGGCAATTAGGACATAAATCTCATGTATTGTTCCCGCGAGAACAAGAATGAGTCATTAATCACCCATCTTCAATTGCTTCACCAAAACCACGCAAATCCATTGGTCCTTTCCAGGGCCACCAAAACTATCGATAATAGAATTGTTTAAAAAAAATAGATGTATTCTAGAATAATATCCAAAGTAATAAAAAGTGATTTTTATATTTTTTTGTCGGAAGAGAGAACCTGTGAAATTATGAGCATGTTCGGATTTATTGGTGCTATAATGATGGTGTTTTGAATTCCTTAAACTCTCATATTTTCTCATTTCATTAATTTCTATCCTTAAAACGCATTTCAAGCCGGATGTGAAAAAGGTATTTTCAGCGGTGAGAGCCGCGTTCTTCGGTAAAGAACTTGTTTCCTTTAACGAGTTAGGTGGGATAACGTGGTAGAATCTGGGTATCGTAAGTAAATCTCTACTTCTAAATCAGCAGCCAGTTCAATTCATTAATTGCATTTTTTACATAACCAAACAACATGCTCGATATTATGATATCCTGAACCTCAATTAGATTAGTTGTTAGTAGCAAGACCTACACGATAAAAACGTAAATTGAGCACGAGTTGATTAGACAACATACAATACAATAACTGTTAAATGCCTATTATTGGTAAATGGAGAATAATCCATTATACGCACAATGTGAGCTAACGCCCGGACAAAAAGATTGCTCGTTGCGTCGGGGAGGAAAGCGAGAGGTTAGTGCAATTGTAAGAAAACATACCCATTTTTATCGTCAAATTGTTAACTTTTTTTACAATATTCAACAACCACCCCCTTAACCCCCCCTCCCCCTTGAAAACTACTAGGATAATAAGTAAGTTCAGTGTTTCAAGGCTCGCTCTAGACAGCGAGCAGAAAAAGGAGTACTTGATTTTAAACGCTCAACTCAACACGTTAGCAAGCATTAATAAAGCCTGGATGGAAACTAAGACTAGTTTCAGTATTTTCTGCAAAGTAATTGAATTCAATCGCAGTGTGTGGGGAGAATGTGGCCCCAAAACTCGTCCAGGGTTAGATAAATAAAATGTAAATACCGATGCATACGCAAACGACAACGGTCAACGATCAAAGTCAACACGCAAACGCCCCCGCACAGGTACGTGTATATGCACACATATATACAGAAACATTAATCAAAAGTTTCAGATAGCAAAATCAAATGCGTTCCCTCGGTAGTGAGCGCCGCCCAATAAGCCAAGCTTGTGCGAGCCATTGATGGTAAGTGCCAGAGTAACACTAGAATGAAGAGAGCACGAAAAAAGTCTCCATTTTATCAACTTGTCAGATACCTTTCATCTGACACTACCAAAAATCCGGTAGGAAATACCGTTTCTGAGATACAACCACATCAGAACCATCGGTCGGATTAGGAGCTCTTTCCCCCTATAAGTTGGACCTTCAGGGGGGAAGGGAAAATCTCAAAAGAAAGTGAGGAGTATTCAGGACAGAACATACATAAAAATAGTTTACAGCTTGCAACAATACGGTGAAATTCATATTTAACCCTTTCACGTACAACATCGAGTCTCACTCGATATGAAATGATTGTGCCAAAACGTACAACATCGAGTCTCTCTCGTGGCGCGCTTGGATTTCACAAGACGCTAAAACGCTCAGCCGAGTTGTGAAACCCATCAAACCCATGCGTGACCCATCGAAGCGTTTGCATTTGGTCCGCTCTTTTGAAAATTAAATTGTACGGGAAGGGGTAAATACACTTCATTGATTTTGTGACGTGACAACGCTTTGCGGAAGCTGGTGTTTTCGTACAGAGCCTGTTGTCACGTCACACAATGCATGCCGATATTTGCAAGATTCTTGCGAGTTCATTCATCTTTTGTTGACAAATCATAGAACTAAGTTCATTTGTATGTTTTCAACAGTCGGAAACCGTAAAAAAGGCAGATGTTGTCACGTTACAAAAGTATTGGACTGCGACAAGCAAATTAATCTACAAAATATTCTCCAACTGATGTTTGTAGAAAATTTTCTTAATTTTACTTTGACATCGTTTGCTTTTCGGGAATCGTTAGATTTATACATGAGAATGAGCAAAAAAAACCTGTTTTTAGTATGTCAAAACGTTGTCACGCCATGCTGAAATGATCGCTAATGATCGCAGTTGTTCAGAGCTCCTATAGAAGAACAACCTCATATGAACTGCGAGTAGTCGATTGAATCTACTAAACGCGATACTTGGATATCGTTGTAAATGAACAGACAAAGAATTATCTTCTCCGTAAAGCTCTTGAGATAGATCCTTACAAAGAGATGAATTGGAAAAATCTAGATTTATAGTATCTCAAACATATGCCATTCTTATTCGGCGGGAATGGCTCCACATTTTTTTGCGTAAATCCATCCAGTTTGTCCATAATGAGTTGGGCGTATCAGAATTGTCGTTTTGAAAATCATCAAAATTAAAGTACAGACCAAACTGTATACGTCTCTGTTTCTTGTCTGGTGAAATAAAGGGTAAAAAATACGAAATGCACCTGCTTCCATAACGCATGATGAATTCGGAGCTGAACTCCTCCGTCGTCCAGGAATCATTGCTGTCCTCTGACTCGGAAACCATCATATCGTCATCATCCATTTCGCTGCCTAGAATATAAACGATCAGTTTACGGGCCGCCCTTCAGCAATGTTCTATATATATGGAGCGCAATATTTACCGGTGGGGGTTGTACTTCGATTGGAGGACGACATGCTGTAGCTGTGATGTTTGATGGCAATCTTACGCTTCATATCGGTTCCAGCCAATCCTCCTGGTGTCAGTTTGCTATCGTTCCCTCCGCCGGATCCACCGGATGCCAAGCCACCACCACCACCGCCACTAGAGAGACCATTTCCAGCGGAACCACCACCACCTCCTAGCCCACCGTTGCCGGCGAGCAATGCTGACGATGCGGTTCCGCCCGGTGTCCCGGGCGGTGTGCTCTGATACCCATCGCCACCCGCTCCAGCTACGGCACCACCAGCAGTGCCACCGAAAGACCCCTTGAGGGAGCCAACACCACCACCAGCCGAGCCATTACTGGGTGTTGTGCTTTCCTTGCGAGACGGATCAGTGATAAAACGAAGCACGTAGCTCAGAGGAAGACAGGTGGATTGGGATTTTTCCTTCTGACCGAGAACCTGGGAATCGTAGTCTGTTGGTTTAAGAAGAAATGAGTATATAAGAGTCGATAGTCACCATAATGTACGCATGAAAGACAGTATGTCGCAGCAACTGCGCAATTCAATCTATAATTAGCATTGCATGCTTCTCATAATAGGCTCTATCCGCCAGCGAGACATTAGAAAATAAAATAAATATCATTGCGTTCATCAACATTAAATTATTTTTTCGACGGCTCGCGTGCGCAGGCTGCAGCATATGAAAAACCAAAAACAAATCACATCATTTTTATGTCTTTCTATCCGTTTCAAGTCGCGGCAAGTGGTCACGATTATCATATGTGCATGGATCGTTAAATACAAAAAAAAAGTTTCCATGAAGGCCAATAACATGCCTATGGGAGGGAACTGTGGAAAGAAAGAAGAACGAGGGGTAAGCGCAGTTAATAGAGGAAACGATATCCAAATTAGAATCAAACAGCAGGTACGTATGGTGCGGTGTGTATCGCACACACATATCTGCATTGGTTATCTCACGAGTGGTGCCCTCCTCCTGCTACCCACTTTCCACGCGTTTCAATCATCTTGTTGGTGCCGTTGGTGCTCTTTCGGGTGTCGTTGCGCTTCACCGATTGCTGGGCTCCACCACCCACCGAACCCACTGACCCACACCCGGCCTGGTATGGCCCGCGGGGGAAGGTGGGCAGAGCAGATGATGCGTTACCACCAACATATACACGCACTCAACCTCGCGATTCACCCTTTCGGCCATTCCGTGCGATTTCGCACTCAGTGCTCCGCGCGCGCTCGCACACATGTAGCGCGAGCGGTGTTGTTTTGTCCGGATTAGTCATGGTGTTACCTGCGCTCTCTCTATTTACAACTGGTGTACCGAAGCCGCGAGCCACGGGCCACGGATGCCAGCCAATTGGGAAAAAATGGTTGATTGAATTTGAAAAACATATAAAAACAAATGCATGTCGGGTTCAAAGGGCCTGGTTGGTAAAAAAAAGTAAAAAAGGCCCCAAACCAAACCACCAGCTCTATGGAAAATATTGTACAGGGTACCAAATAAGAGATTTTGTCTATTTTTTGAACACCTATGTGGTTCATCATAGGATCTATGGTGAAAAACGCACATTTCAATTTTTTGCACACCATTCTCAATAGCGTTGAGGTACAAATTTGAAAAAAAGCTGAAAGTGCATCTTACTATGGTGTATCGAGAAATATTATCTTTTTTTCTCATCAAAAATTTAAATACTAAAAAAAATTTCGATCAAAAATTTTTGGGAATTTAGATAATCAGTACTACTCTAGTTCATTATATGTATTCCTACGCCTTTTCTAGATATGTTTGATTTTTTTTTCAGAATTTTAACAGTTTTGCGCGGTACAAAAAATATATATACAGGTCGGACTGGATTGCCCGGAGTATTAATTTTTTTTTCTCTCCGGATAATCGAATCATAGAAAAAAACGAGTTTTCTTTCGGTAAAAGTGAAATAATTTTAATTTGCACTTATTTATTAAACGGTTTTATCTAGCTTGACTCGTTTGTATGTTTGTGACTTTGTAACTTTGTCTTTAGCGCTGTACCACGTTAATAGAAACTTAACTCCCTTCCTGTTGACCGATTGATCTGAAATTTGGAACACATCTTTATCTCTTGTTTCATCATAACAACGTGGACAAGTGGCCTGGCCATGGAATTGAAAGGTTTCTACCTTCTCAACCTCTTGCCCTGCTACTGTGAAGTTGGAGGAATTGTTACTATTTACTTCCATTGACTTTGTCTTCTCTGACGTTTATTTTGAGACCTGCTGCTTTGGAGCTTTCAGAGAGGTCATCAAGCTTGCTCTGCATATCCGCTCGACGTTGGGCGAGCAAGACAACGTCGTCGGCCAAATCAAGATCGTTCAGTTGCTCCATGGTTAAAGGATTCCACGGTAATCCTCGGTTCGGTCTGCTGTCAATAGCTCCAACTAAAATCTCGTCCATTACGATGAGAAAGAGTAGCGGCAATAACATACATCCTTGTCTCACTCCAGCAGTAACCCTTATAGGGTCCGACAAGACACCATCATGTAGGACTTTACACGAGAATTCCTCGTATTGTGCTTCGATGAGATGGACTAGCTTCTCCGGGACTCCTCTACGCCTAAGTGCATCCCAGATATTTTTGTGGTTGAGTCGGTCAAACGCTTTTTCGTAATCAACGAACACCAGCAGTAGAATCCTGGAATTCGTTGATTTGCTCCAGTATGATCCGGAGCGTGATGCGGTCCACACATGATCGGCCAGCACGGAATCCGGCTTGCTGCCGTCGGAGAGTAGCGTCGATCTTCTCTTGTATCCGATTAAGGATAACTTTGCAAAGTATTTTCAGAGTCACACATAGCACCGTGATGCCACGTCAGTTACCACATTCGGAATGATCTCCTGTCTTTGGGACTTTTACTAAAATGCCCTGCATCCAGTCGGCCGGAAAAGTCGCGGTTTCACAAATATCTGTGAAAAGTTGATGCAACATCTGCGCTGACACTGTTGGGTCAGCTTTGAGCATTTCAGAAGGAATGCAGTCTATTCCTGGCGCTTTATTGGATTTCATACTTTTAATTGTCGCTTCTATTTCAGCTAATGACGGCATCGTGGAGTAGGTACCGTACGCTGCTGGTTTTGTTGTTCATCCTCGCTTGGAACTCGGAAGAGTTCGCCGAAGTGCTCAGTCCAACGCTTGAGCTATCTGTACGCTCTGTCATTAATTGACCTGCTCAGTCTTTCAGCGGCATTCTGGCACTTGTCCACCACTAAGGCGGCGAGAAATATCGTACAATAGGCGGATATCTCCATTGGCGATGGCTATTTCTCCCTCTTCGGCTAAGGAGTTGGTCCAGTCTCTCTTGTCCCGTCTACAAGATCGTTTGACTGTCTTCTCTAGATCAGCGTAATGCTGGCGGGCAGCTGCTTTAGCCGATCTAGTGCGCGCCTGCCCAATGTAGGCTGTCGCCTTTCTCCGCTCATCGACGATCCTCCAGGTTTCATCCGTCATCCATTCTCTCCACCCGCTACGCGGCTTACCGAGAGTTTCATCACTTGTGGTGAAGATGTTCTTGATGCCTGTCCATTGTTCTTCAACTGTTCCACCGGGTGGTAATTCAGAGGCTCGGGCTTTAAGCTGTTCGACGAAGGCCCTTTTCACCTCTGGGTTCTCCAACCGGCGGACGTCGTAGTGACATCCGATTTTCTCCTCGCGTCGTTGGACGCGTGCGACGCGCAAGCGTATCTCACCGATGACGAGGTGATGATCAGATGCAATGTCAGGGCTGCGCTTGTTGTGAACATCAAGGAGGCTCCTTCTCCACTTTCGGCTGATGCAGATGTGGTCAATTTGATTTTCTGTTCGGCCATCCCGGGAAACCCAGGTGACTGGTCGGCGAGGGAAGAGCGATCCGCCAATGACCATGTTATTGTTGCCACAAAACTCAGCAAACAGCTCCCCGTTTCGCTCTCACAGCTCTCCGTTTCCGTGGCGTCCCATGACGCGCTCGAAGTCCTCGCTGTCGGAGCCAATCTTTGCGTTGAAGTCATCTAGATGGATTTGGATATCACCTTTCGGAATCTTCTCAACCACGCTGTTCAGCTGGCTGTAGAAAGTCTCTTTCTCTTGCAAGTCTGCAGCATCGGTTGGCGCATAACACTGGACCATCGTAAGGTTTCTCACCCGTGTTCTAAATCTGGCGACGATTATTCTTGCATTTATCGGTTCCCATCTCATGAAGTCATAGTGTCATATGAGAATTAAAAGGTTTGCTATCTGTTTTCAGAATAATGGTTTCTATTTCTCTAAGAATGGCGAATGTATGTGCTAATGTATGAAAATTGACTCAAACTGATATTCGTACGCTGATTGAAATCTCAACCCGATTTCGAAGGCGTTGACCAATTTCCGAATTCCATCATTATTATGGATCCCCTGTTCATTGCAACTATCTTCAGCTGTGTTTAGCCGTTATCTACGAGTTTTTTGTGGTATTCGGAAGGAATACACATTAATTTTCTCATCGTGTGGTTTTTAAAATCATTATTTTTAGAAATTTGATATTTTCTAAATCTTCTACACATATAACTTCCATAGTTTTTTACTGGGATTGATGTTGAGAGATCGTGGAGAAATATCAATACCTTTTGAGCAATTGTAATGTAACCATGTGCGAACTTTATACATTTTGCTCCAGGATGTTGAAGTGAACAATCTGATCCAATATACGGGATAATCGGGGTTCTACTGTAGTAGGGCCTGATCACGCACGTCACTTCACGGTGAAAACAAAATAATTTGTTTGTAAAGTTATATACACTTCATTCCTTTTAACCGTGAAGTGACGTTCGTGATCAGGCCCGTATTCTCGTAGTTGGCAGCCGACGTGTTAAAAAAATTGCTTCTAGCTAAACTAGCAGCACTGTAAAACGTTAGTCATATGTCATATCTCTCTATTTACGTTTCCACTTGCCGCTATGTTTATGTTGTCCAAGATTCTAGAATGTCAACACACACCTGGCGCACACTCACGCACACATGCACACTGCTAACAAGCAGCGCAACCACATCCATCATAGGAAATTTGGTTGATGTCACGGCTTAACTTCACCCCGGGAGAGCGAGTGACACCCCTTTCGATCCACCCTGAACACGAATATGGCGCACACTCACCCACACACACACACATGCCCAAAAACGCAATCACTTATATTTGTTAATAAATGGCCAACTAATTGGACATGGGGCAACCCGAGTGTAGTCCCCAAAATAAGTCCCCTTGGACAATTTTTGGCCTTATTTCGCAGTGGTCACGGTACTCACCTATGTGTGTGTCCTCGATGTGCTGAATCAGATCACCCAAGCTCGGAAACGTAATACCACAACCATTGAACTTGCATATGTTAACTAAAAACACAGCCATATTACGACTTCTCTCGTTTCTCTCTTTCGCCCGCACGCTCCAATCGGATGGTGCTGCTTGCGTACTCTGCGCGAAGCTCGGTTCTACACTCCTAATCTCGCTGCCACAGAGCCAGAGCCAAGAATCGATGAGCTGTGCACATTCACAGGCGCACACACACGAGCACTACTGCCACCGTGTGTGCAACACACTCTTCCTATGGCTACTCCGTTTCCTACCGCTGCTGCTGCGTGGGAAGTAGGAGGGATGCAGCGGAACTATGCGAATGTATGCGCAGCAGTAGCACCGATCAAAGATGGATGACCACTGCTAGTTCTCGCGCACACACCAAAACACCACAGTCGCATAGAACGGGGGGTGGGAGCGGGTTTGTGAGTGTTCCGTTTGAATCCGCGCAGTTACCGTGTGATGACGACGGTGGGCTCTCTTCTATTGCACACAGCTGCTGCTGCACCACGAATGATGGTACCGATATTTATTTATATTTGCACTGGGCCAACCGTGAGTGTCCTTGTTAGGTGTTTGTTGCTATAGTGACGTACAGGGCGAGGGGTGCTGAAACACCGAGAGAAAAAACCGGTCAATGTTTACTATGATGTGAAGCCTGGAGTATATTACTATCAATAGAAATTTATTCGCTTCGCTTCAATGAACCATTCACATGCCCAGTTCTGGAAATAATTCTCCCCGTATCACCACACACTCATGCAAGTGGTAAACAGAGATTCTGACTGACCTTCGGTAGTGTGTGAAAACGGTTCCCAGCTACGCACACACCATATGTGCGCAGTGCCGCTTATTATGCAATTGAATGTTGAGCGCTTTCGGGAGAACAGCTACCAAAATCCCACTCTCCTCGATTCTCGATTGACAGCAGACGATGAGCGATCGTATGTTTACCTTTACGGGAACTCACGGCAGCCTTGCGAGAGCTTGATGAGCATGTGTGAATGGGCGAGTGTGTGTGAGATCGGTTAGATAATAGTTGCTGCCTTATGTTTATTTTTTTCTGATCAATGACTCCTTGTGTGAATTGCGTGTGGATGTGCTGATGATGAACGATGACTGTGACTCCTCTTTGCTCCTACCCACCACTGGGTGGTGTATGCAGCACGCCACCCTCTTGCTCCAATTCCCGACTCGTATACTCTCGCACACAAACAAGCACACAATCAATGACAGCACAGTCGCAAGCAATGCATATTTATAATTTTTTGGGGACCCTTCTCCAGTTCTCGGTCCACTAATGCATGAATTGGATCACAGCTTGGTTTGGCAATTGTTTCGCAGAAGAATCCCCTTGCAAATCCGCAGGCCACCTAATATGCGAGATGTATTCAATCGATTTTTCGATTGTTTTTCTTTTGAGCAGCCTGATTTCACCTCAGAAATGTTCCATCGATCCAACTCGGCCCCGCTCGCGGCATACACTCTACCAGGGGTCCTGTTTCGAACCTCGCGCAATGCTCTGGCTTCGCCCCGGTAACAACAATCCGCTTTAATCACATGATGAGGGCCATTGCTCGGTTCGAATTCACTGACATTTGGAACTGCTACTGCTGCTGGGATTGGGGGAACAATCTATCGACACACTTTCTGTCTGCAACTGACAGAGAGCCCAGTCCTTTTGCGTCCGTTCGGTTCGGATCGATACTTTGTGGGATGGAAACTTCGGCGAGGGTGATTAGTAGTACAGTAGCACGGTTGAGTCTCTAACATATATACTACTACGGCACACACTAAACACACAGGGAGGAAAACAAAACGACGACGACGGACCACTATGCTCATCGATCGCTCGATTGCACAAACCATGAATTGGGCAAGTGTGGGTTCGATTGAGTGACTGGTTGAGGCAAGATTTATGTAGAATGAGGTGACCCGAATGGAAATGAAAACCGTGCTTTTGATCTAGATAATTTTAAATTTTATCTTAAAATACAGTCGCTGAAAAACCAGGACCCTGTTGCATAATCGAAATTCCACTAATAATAGTAGTCTTGTAAGGGGCTGTTCACATACCACGTGGGCAACTTGAGGGGAGCGGGAGGTTGTTAGGAGTTACGGAAATGTTCACGTTTGTCCACGATGAGAGGTGGGGAGTAGGTGTTATAGAATACATCCACGTGGACACTAACTAACCCTCCTGTACTCGCGTGCAAAATCATAACACGTATACTCGCGCACGGTGTCACAGACCGAAAATTGAACTTTTCTGTAATGTTGCCATTGTGTATTCTTCAGGCTTTATTGGCATTTATTTTAAGAAGAGGGTATGATTAAATGATAAAACCCCAAAAAATATGTCTTCTTCGTCTTTATCATGTTTTAATAGTCATCTAATTCAGCCTCCTCAAAATAGAGTAATTTTTGATACTCCAACACAAATAACGAAATTAGAATTTTTCACTGTTATTAATTGAAAGTAAGCAACTGAATATAATTTATGGAAGTATAAAGAGCTATAAAATAATATAAAATCGTATTAATTGATTGTGGTTTCATTGGAGTAAGAATCAGAACATAGCATAACTGCATGCTCGAAACAAACATTTTTTTTTTTCATTTCATGCAGTTGTTGCGTGTTTTCAGGTCTTTTATCGGAGAGAAGAATGTATACTGACCTTCTAGATAATCACCACATGATAAAGGGTCTGGAATATAAAGTTCGCATATTTCTAATTTTCTTTGTCTCTGTATTCTTGGTAAACTAAGAATTAATACCTTTTTATAGATAGGGCATCAAAAGATGATATAAAAGGATTTCTAGGAACTTCCTTTTCTTTCTCTTGTTTTTTTGTTGATATTTTTCATTATAAAAAAATATCCCCGAAACTGCAACTGTTCAAAATTACCATAAGCCACCGATTAGTTTATAGTTTACTGTTCACAATTTTTCCGCAAGTGAAATTCTTCCAAAAGTCTGTATATGTATGACCATTATATTTAGAGAATAACTATACGAAAGTCAAACATTTATATTTTCCTTTTGAGCGCATGAATCTAACGACGAATATATCGACGAATAATTAATATATGGATCCGTTCAATCCAGTTACAAAAGGGACTGAAATCAAATGAGAATAGTCCGATAATGATCTTATGCATTATATTCAATAAATATTCCACGCCACTAACATTAATTTATACATTTCATTCAACAATATTCTAGAATATGAAAAAAGCCACTTGTCCAAAAAAATTACTCCTATACTCGCGTCGGTGTGTCAGACAGAAAGTGTTAGAAAAGTGGCACACGTCCCCTTTGTACCAACACATGCCATACGCTAAACGATGACGAACGACGAATCACGAAACTAGAGAGAAACGCAAAGTCGTTGTGTTGATTTTTTTTTTCTTTTTTTTCCAAAATATATATTTTATTAAGGCACATGTGGCGTTAGCCTGACGGAGCCGGGAGTCCAATATTTTGACAATTTTTGTCTTACAACTATGTTAGTAATATGTAACCGATTACTCGCGGTTGGCTCGAGGTTAGTATTACAAGTGTTCTCATAATTGGTATGTTGCAGTCTTCGATGCTCTGTACGTGTGCCCGACACGGGATACTTTCTATTGGGATGCAGCTGACCATTAATCAGCAACGCCCCCTAGTCTGTACCCCATATCTAGCGTGGTGCGTCTTTCTCGACTCGAGGAATCCAGGATAGAATGGTCACTAGCCGGCGCAATCATCAGCTCGTGTAGAGTTGTCATGAGCGGTACAACCTTTGGCTCTTGTTGAATGATCAGTGGACTGCACAACCTTTGGCCCGTGTATCTGTAAAGAGTGTGTGTATGTATTGCCGCGACTAAGTAAAAGTTTATCGATCGGATAGGAGGGATATGAAACGGGAACACAACGAAGGAAACATCATTAAACGTTGACATCGGCGTTTCTGAGGAACAGGTATAGATGAAGCAGAAGATCAGGATCCCGGCTACCTAAGATATCCCGAACGGGGATATCCGATTGTCTGCCTTGTGCTCTCAGTGCTCTAGAGAGCTGAGAGCGAGCAGCATGGAACCGGATACACGACCAGACAACATGCTCGATGTAATTTTCTGAGAAATGAACGAATTATTTATTTCTCGGCCTGACAGCCCAATGCGCGAGTATAGGAGTGTTAATATTTGGAAAAAAGTATATACAGTGATATCCGTTTGTAATGACATCGAAGGGAATTGACAAACGCGTCCTAATAAGCGGATGTCATATAAGGCCGAGGACATATTGAATGCGATGCAATGCGGACGCGGGATCGTTTGCGGGAAAGCTCTTTTGTTTACGACTGTGGAAATCGAATGCAAACCGCCCGGACCTGACATAGTGAACGCGATTTCAATGCGACGAAACTGTGTGTGGAGTGTTTTGCCGCGAGTGAACGCAAGTAGTGGTTGCCAGATGATGTTTTCATTTTTCATTTCATTTATTCATTGCTATACTTGTAGAGTTTCTAAATTGATCTTACCACATTATTTTTTTAATTCAACTAAACAAACTAAGCAATTAAATATCTCTTAGAAGCCCCATCCATCCCTCCAAATTCCTTCAACTATCCATTCCATACATTCACGATAGAATTTTGCAGCTGAAAATTAAGCGAGGAGCGCTCGAATTGTTTGTTTGGGTTTATGTTTTTTGTTCGCCAAAGTTGATACGTATTGTGAGTTTGCTGCATAAATATTGTTTATTTTTCTCTCGTGAATCTTGAGATACAGGTACCGTTCTGAATCATATTTCGGACAACATCATATTTCGGACACTTTGTTCTAATATCTTGAAATGCTTAATGCACTGATGATATAACTATAAAATTAACATCACAATTGATTCTTTGAAGTAATCCCTGGGTTTCACTGTCATTTCATATGAAAACTACATTTGAATTATAACATAATCGGCTATAATCTATCAACACTATTATCACTATCGTTTGCGTTTGACGTTTGCTTAGCGTGAGCACGTAGAATTTACCCGTTCATCAATATTCAAATTTCTCCCTTGTTTAATCAGTTCTCATCATCGTTAATAGTTTACTGTGATTGCTTGGTAAGTGTTGCGCAGTTGACTATAAAATATAATCAAGTGTAATGTAAGTGTAATGAAATTTGAATTCAATCTGTCCGAAATTTGATTTAGTGTCTGAAGTTTGATTTTTATTCGTTTCATTTGAAAAGTATTCTATTCTATGATTTTGTTATGTTTTCAATCAAATAGGTACCAAAATAGAAAGCTTAAAAGCATATTGAATTAATTTATTAAGAATATCAACCAATAAATAAGCATAAAGTTTAGGCCTGTTTTCAGCATCATATGCCTTAAGCATCCGAAATATGATCCAGAACGGTAACTTGTGAATTCATACGTTAACTTTATGTATTGAAGAATTATTTGCTTCAAATTTATTCAGTTTATACGATGGAAGGAACATCAACGTCGAACTCCGTGACGAATAACAAGGAAGATGTAAAAAGAAAGCATACGACGGTCACCTTAGCGGAGAAAGTTACAATAATAGAGGAGTTTGAGACAGAAAACAGTTACTACGAAACACACCGATTTGTGCAGAACAAAGTGTCTATTCGAGCGAAACTAGAAAAATTCAGAGAACATGGCGTAGAAAACCGTAAGACCATGAAGGAGCAGAATTTTCCATTGATGGAGGAAGCGCTTTACCTATGGATATTGCTGCAACGTGAGTCGAATATTATTGTTACTCTAGATGCTATCAAAGTCAAAGCAGAATTGCTATTTTAATGCGTCCAAAAAAATGGAGTTTATGTGAATCACGTTTTTTTCCGATTTTCGGATGGATGGGTGCGCCGTTTCAAACAACGTTTTGGATTGCGTATGTTGGAAGTCACGGGAGAGAAAGCTTCTGCAGATAAGGAAGCTTATCTTAAATTCAAAGAAATGCTCATGAAGAAAATATTGGAAATGAATTTGACAAAAGCTCAAGTTTTTAATGCAGATGAATCAGCCCTCTTTACCAAGCTCATGACATCACGCCCTATCGCACTATGGGACGAGACAGTTGCCTCGGGACGTAAACTCAACAAAACACGATTCACATTCATGCCTTGTTCAAATATTAATGGATTCTTGAAAACGAAGCTGATGTTCATTGGGATAGCCACCAACCCTCGTGAATTTCCTCGTGGATTTAAGGAATCACTACCAGTGTCCTATTATAGTTCGAAAAAAGCTTGGATGACTCGTCAGCTGTTCCGCACTTGGTTTTATGATGAATTTATTCCTGCTGTCCGTAAGTTTTCTGTTGAGCGAGGTTTAGAGCCAAGAGCACTTTTGGTTTTAGATAACTGTACTGCCCATTACGACGGATGTGATGATTTGAAGAGTGATGACGGATTGATTCAAGTTATTTACTTACCGCCAAATGTGACGGCAGAATGTCAGCCAATGAATCAGTCAGTGATCAACGCAATCAAAACGAGATACAAACGTAAACTAATGCTAAAAGTTTTTTTGGAGAACGAGGACTTGTCTTTCGAACAGCGTCTGAAAAATGTATCTCTACGGCAGAACATCGATTGGATTGCTGAAGCATGGGACGAAATCAGTCAGGCTACCATTGAGAACTCTTGGAAAAAGTTATTCGATGAGTTTCCAGGGTATGAGTGGAACATGTCTGAGCAAGTGGAGGATTTTTCTGTGCATGTTAAATCTCTTGTAACATCGATAGACGGTGTGGCTGGAATAAATACAACGGACGAGCAAATTCGACTGTGGCTCGAGGACCAAGTACTAGATTGCGATGGCAAAGCTGTTTCCATGACCAGTGAAGTGTTAACGGACGAAGCAATAGTCAAGTCTATTCCAAATAGAGAAGATGATTTTACTTCCGTGGAGCAGGAATGGTTGGATGCCACCGCGGAGTCGTTGAACGGAAGTGTTTGTATGGACGAAAACGTGGAGACTGAAATAGATTTCTCAACTGCGATGAAGTCACTTAATAATCGTTCAGAACAATGCAACACAAACATTGAAACTGAAAATCCTACGGTCTGAAATGCTGGAAGCAGAGTGGAAGAAACGATGTTCCTATTTTTTTTTTATTATTTTATCTCATTGTATTCGATTGCATTCCATAATTATTCCTAGAATAAAGTTAAGATGTAACCTTTGTGCAAAATTTTATTTTTATTTTTTATTATTAGTTTTTATTTTTTAACCTAAACGACAGAGCAAAACTGACATACAATTCTGACGGATGACTGCTTTTTAATTGGGTCGCGTCCCAATTAGCGAACTCCCAATTAAAAAGCATCCCAACCAAAAAAAACCCAATTAGCGGACGTGTACATACCGCTAGGATGCCGATTACCGTATACAGAATCGGTATCCTAGCGGTATGTCATATAGTTTACGACCTATTCTCATGCCTAACAAACGTTTTGTGCATAATTTCATTAGAATCAGTCGAGCCGTTTCCGAGGAGATCGACCACGAACATCGTGACACGAGAGAAAAAGTGCCAAATTTGTGGTTTCGGCCAAACAGTATACGAGCACCTTCACTGCATTATTAGGGTGAGGCCAGAGTGAACGCGACACGCGATGCGATGCGACGCGAAAAGAACGCGATTTTTAAAGCGACATAGTGGCCAGAGTGGATGCGATTGAATGCGACAGACATACGCGACAGATGTAAACAAAGGGTGTTATTTTCATTTTGTGTTCAAGTTGCGAAATGGATTCTGACAAAGAATATTTAATGTCCGAAAGCGTACGTAATTTTTTTTCGGAAACAAAAAAGACTTCGGAATCCATTCAATCAATAGGAAAAGAGGAGAATACGGAGAATAGCACCATCTATATCAAGACCTGATTAAAGATCCGAACAAATTTCGCAACTATACCCGTATGAGCATCGAAACTTCCGAATATATTTTAGGACATATTGAAGTTGTTCTCATGAAAAAGTGGACCAACTTTATTAAAACTCCAATAGAGCCTGGTGAAAAACTTTTGATCACACTGAGGTAAGAAAATATTCATAAATAATTTTTATGTTCGATTTTGAATCTCTTTCCCCTTCACGTAGTTTTCCGGCATTATTTCACAATCCCTTTTTCTGTGCTTTCTAGGTTTCTTGCAACGGGAATCTAGGCTTCATTTGTTGCTCCAGAAATAGGGGATCCGGGATCCCTTGATCTCGACTGCGGCAGCTTTCGCCGTTCACGGCCAAAAGTATCCCGTAAATTTTTCCATTTTTTTTTAGCAGCATACTCTGAAATTCGAAAAATCCCTTCAATATATATTCAAACAGTGCTCCCTTGGCCGAGTGGTTAGCGTCATAACTAACATGCCGGGTGTTCAGGTTCGATTCCCGTTCTGGTCGGGGGAATTTTTCGTCAAAGAAACTTCCTCCGACTTGCACTGTGATCACGCGTATTCTAGAGCTTGCCACTCAGAATGCATTCAAGGCGTGTTATTTGGCATAGGAATCTCAACTAAGTACTAATAAAAATGACGCAAGTAATACTATGTTGAGACGGCGAAGTTCCTCTAGGAACGTTAGTGCCATTGAAGAAGAAGAAGAAGATATATTCAAACAATTTCATTTATCACTTACCAGTGATTCCTAATTCGTCCGAAACGTCTTTCCAACACTTACTAACAAGAACCCGGTTCCTGTAGTGTCGAGTTTGCTGATTCCAAAGTGCACTTCTTTGAAATATAGCTCCGATTAGTGCTTCCACATCCACAGACACATCTTCTTCCGCCATGATGTAAACAAAATATAAAACTGACATTCACTTGTCGCGTGTTCATCGCGCGAAAAAGCTGTGCATGTCGAGGTTGATTTTGTGTCGCGCAGAAATTTGCTTGTCGCGTCGCATCGCATCGCGTTTACTCTGGCATATGAAATAGTTTTTTGCCAGAATTGAATGAACGGAGCTTGGTCGCGCAACAACGCGCGGCTTGTCAAAAATCACGTAGTGTCGCATCGCATCGCATGTCGCGTTCACTCTGGCATCACCCTTAATTTCCAAACCTCCAGCTTCAAACCATTTCAAACACCTCGCTACGCCCTTTTCGTAGACTACTGCCAGTGACTGTCACCAGACAAATGTCAAACTTCACGCAAACAAAAAAAAATCCACTGCAAACCACAGCGGATGGGAGGAAAAGTTGAAGGAAAACCAAATCGTTAAAACACAAGTCGACGCTTCGCAGCCACCAATCGGTGTGGCGTTAGCGAGCTTCGGCACGTTTAGAACAAGAACATTCGTACCCGAAGCAGCACCGGAGGTGGACGGTTTTTAGTTTGTATCCTTGGTCGGTTCGCCTAGCGGAACAGTTCTACCCAACGGTGTTGGTTGGTGTGTGTATGCATCATTAGCTAGCTGCACTGATAAGCTGAAGTGAAAATAATAATTGTAATCGGTTCTGCAAAAAGGCTTTGCTAGCGAAAAATACTTCCGGATAAGGATTCCGTGGTAATTAAAAAGATTCGGAGTGTTTGTACGTCGTGCGTAGGAAGAGGACCAGAGCGTTCAAACTGAGTGTCCTTCGAGAAAAGTATGATGCAAAACGCGTGAACAGGACCTGAAGCTAGGTGAAAATTCATGCTCGGAAGCTCCGGTTGGTTAGTGAACGATAGTTCTTTATCCTGTGTGTTTCTTTTCCTGCTGAGACGCTGCCTGCGGCAGCCTCTGCTGCAAGGAAAGCAGAAAAGTTGGATAACGATGCGTAAATGATCGCACACAAATAGGGTTCTAATGCGGCTTCTCTCCCGTTGGATTAATTTTCATCTCTTTTCCTCCCTGTTTATCGATTCCAATTGGAAAATGTGAAAAGCGACCATGTTTACATTTTGGGAACAGAATGGGCGAATAATCCTCGTGTATCTTTTTTTCGGTTCTTGTTCGCACTTCCGAATCACAACACGATGGGGCGACAATTAGCGCATAGAATTGCTCGAGCGAAAACGGCGCTAATCGATAATTACAATAAACAAAATGAGCTTTTGATTGCCAAATTAAATGGAATATTATCCAAAATTGGGGGGTGGGTACGGCACATCGTGAGTTCCTTGTTTCTTCAGCATGATGTGTTCCAAATTTGATCAGTTCAATGTTTCATTATATAGATAGGGCTTAGTATTAGGTACAGCTGTGGTTTAACCAAATTGGCATTTCTGGGCAGGAATAATTTAAAATATCTATTGGAACGTGATTGAATTAGTTGCAGGAAGTCGGTATTAAAGCATCGAAAAACACTGATATAAATTTGCATCAACTATGACCGGAGTGAGGGTAACTGAGAGTGTTTAAGAAGTCTTCAATTATCGTGCAAAACTCGATCCCAAAGTGTCAATTTCAATCATCAATCTACCTGTATGCGTCCGAACGTTGTTTACGATCATTATCGCTGGAAAAAGAAGATAGACCAAGCAATGGAACGAAGTGCGGACGGCAACAACGCCGGCGGCGGCAATAAGATACCGGTGCTCACCGGTGGGGCCGCAACGGGCACATCGGGCACGACGACGGCTGCGGCATCCAACTCACCACCACGGTCCGCTGGAGGCATTATGACAACACCGACGAGGCGACCAAACAAAAGGAAGAGTTCCTCAGGTAACTACATGAATATCATCCGAGATTTGTATACGTCCCCGTCCCGATTCCTGTCACTAACCATAAATTTTCACTATTAGCTGTGTTGTGTACGTTTTTCCGCCTCCTCCCAAAGGAAGCAAGCTCCTCCACGTGTGTGTTTTATGTAACATAAAACTATTTTGCAGTCTGTTGCAGTCAGATTCAGCAACTGCAACAAATACTTCAGTCCTCCGCAATTCGGAGACACCGAAAGTTTTCTGGAGTTTTCGAATGAATTCACATTTCAAAAGCAGCGTGGAGATGGGTTTCAATGCTCCTCCGTCAAAGCGAATGTAGCGATGTCCGATAATCTATATGGACAAAAATATCGGGAAGAAATAACAAATCGATTTCATTTAAAAATTATCACTCGTTATCCGCTATCGCCACTGCCGCTTCTGCCACTTCTGCCGCTACATGCTCGAAGGATGGCCTTAGCATATCAGCTCTGCTTCGCGGTTAGAAAATGAATGATTTCTCGCGTAACTTTTGAAAAGGTCCTATGTAACAAATGTAAACAAATCGAGTTAATGGATGCACGCTATTAGTCTTCAATCATTTAATGCATTACAAAAAGAATCGTTCACGTATCTATTTTCTTCATCTTTTTATCGCCGATACAAAAAATATCCAATGTACAGATTCGGATTTTAAGCACCCGGCTGTTACTTCGGACGCCACTTTTCTCCGATGGCCGAAACGTCCGAAGTAACAAAGCAGTCAAATCAACACGAAGTCGTACTTCGGTCGTTTTGAGTTTTTGTTTCTTACAGTAGTTGTTATCGATTTCAGTTCAATTCAACGGGTGATAACAATAATAATCTGTCTTTAGAACGAAATGCTGATTTTTGGATTGTTGTTTAGTATTTAGTTTCAAATTCTTATCGTGCAACGTAATATGTCCAATGTGCAAACGCGGGCAGTCAAAACGTCCAATGTAACATTTTTCGCTCCTTGGATTCAACTTTAAACTCAAATCACGGAACAACAGCTACGATTGGTTTTGGAGAGCTATTCTTGATCGCTAGTGGTGAGAGGAGCGATAAAGATCGATAACTTTTAAGACAATTCGCGGAATAATGTTCGGGTCTTCAACTTCGTTTTTCTCGAGTTGACGAAAATGTTACATTGGACCTTTTCAAAAGTTACGCGAGATTTGTTCGGAAAGCAACTGCCATATTTATTTGATTCGACTGCCGGTAGAATCACAGCGGGAGTGACTTACAATATAATTATTTGCTTGTATTCAAACTATATTCCGCTGTTACTCTGGTTGGACCAATTAAAACCAATCAAAACGAGACACATAGCGCGTTCGGACAATGCTTGACATTCAACAATTATTCAATTGTTTTTTAAAAAAAATAAAATGTTATTCATTGTGATAGATAATATTTCCTATCAATTGATGCAATAGATCGCAAAGACTATTGAGAAATGTTCGAGTTATAAGCGTTCGAAATTTTTCATTTTGACGTAGAACTCTTCCATTAAGGATGCCTAATCAGAAAACAGGTCACGTTTTTATGAAATAAAGTTATCGTTAATAACTATTGTTCGGACTTAGTACGAAACTTCTTGAATCGGTCTTGTTTATGACAGATCAAAGCTGGAATTTATTGCATTTAGTTTAGTAACAATTTGTTTCCAAATTTTATAATGAAACTTACAATTATAGTTTCGTTCTAAAGTGCCTTGCAGATGCCGCTCAAATAACGACGGATTATTTTTGAAACCTAATTTGAGTTTAGTTTTGATTTAATTATATGAGTTTGGATGAATATAACAATATTTTAATTACTCACTATCAGCTTTTTAATAATCAAATAGAATTATCGATTCTCCTGCTGCTATTCAATTTTCTATTGCTGTAAGTTAAGTTTGATTTATACATTGAATACTCTCCAACTTTTCTTCTGTTTTTCAAATTCCATTTGTTTACTTTCCTCCTTTTGTTTTGTTTACACCGCAGAACATATAGATCCCGAAGTTGTCTGCGATCACTTAGTAAACATACCTAATTTTCAGCGGCGGGATTTTTGCGCTCTGTGCAGTGGTCCCAACAACTATTTTTGCCGTGAACGGATTGTGGCGATTTACATACCAAACGAATCGGAAATTCCCCAAGATTTGTTTGATACGCTATACATTACATTCCCATAGTCTGTATATGGTTTAAAATGATGAGAATAGAAATCATTCTCATTTCTTCATACATTTGTTCTGTCTATTTGTGTGCTTTCCCGAACAGAGCTGCCAATAAGGAACAACTCTCGCGCAACTTTTGAAAAGGTCTTATGTAACAAATGTAAACAAATCGAGTTAAAGGATGCACGCCATTAGTTTTCAATCATTGAATGCATTACAAAAACAATCGTTCTCGTATCTATCTTGTTCATCTTTTTATCACCGATACAAAAAAATATCCAATGTACATATTCGGATTTTGACCACTCGGCTGTTACGCCACTTTCCTCTGACGCTCGAAAAGTCCGAAGTAACAAAGCAATCAAAACAAAACGAAGTCGTACTTCGGTCGTTTTGAGTTTTTGTTTCTTTCAGGTGTTGTTATCGATTTCAGTGCTATTCAACGAGTGATAACAATGATAATCTGTCTTTAGAACGATATGCTGATTGTGGCTGCAGGGTATCGTGCTGATTACGCTGGAGGAAAGATCCTCTCTGGAGCCACCAAATGTGGCTGCAGTTCGAGATCGTGCTGATGACACGAAGGGAAAGCCCTTTACTGGACGCTATGTGGTAGGCCAGATCACGTAGAGCGCATAACGAGTATGCGCCTACTGGTGCGATCCGGTAGTACCGCGTCACTTGGGAGTTTGGCCGGGCGGAGCCAAGGGAAGGAAAAGGGAGAGGAAGGGTGGTTGGAATTTCGGATCTTTGGAGGAGGGGTGTTCAATACTTACCAGCGCTTGTTGCGCTGGGATCTGCCGGCGATGATGTCCAGGGTGCTCCCGATGGTGTCCAGGATGCTCGGGCGATGTCCAGGGTTGTGATACGTTTATGACAAAAAAAGAGGGGTTCGGTACTTCGCCACGACGCTCCTCCGTCCGTGGTATGGTTGAGAGTGTCCAGTTGAGAGTGCGTTTATTCTGTTCAAGTTTTCTCTTATATACAGACATTGCCTTCTTATCTACCCCAGAAGGGCGTAGCATAAGAGAGAGAAAATTACAATTATTTATTCTAAGCCAGACGGGCGAACGAGGGATGATTATTAACACGCTCGCAGGCGTGTTATCTTTTCCTCTCCGTTTTATTACTTATTGTCCTAGCTCGGAGATAGGCTCCGTTTATAGCACCCATAGTGCTCTCTTTTTGGGATTTCTCCCGTCCTTCGGTATTTACGATCGGAGATAGGCTCTGATCGTAAACACATTACGTCGTTTTGCTTATTTTTGTTTTGTTCTCCTTCCCGGCGGGTTATCGCTGGCCGGAGGAGTTTTATGATATTTAGGTTTTCAGCTAGCAATAATCGCACTTCGGAAAAACCTCATTAGTTACGATAAAGCCACTGCGCAAGCTATTCTGTGTATTTAGGATAGAGCGCGATCTAAGCATCCGCTCTATCGTTCTCGCCATGAATCACGCTCTAAAGGCATGATCCGTGCGGCGACATACCGGCCCTCGTAAATCGCGTAAGGCAGATTTACCAATTGAGCTACGCCGCATCTGTTTCTAATAATTTTTTCTTCTATGCTTCTGATGCTGTATCTTTTATTACTGTATAATTCGCAATTGTTTCATCTTATATTCTCTTTTCAATATTATGTTTTTCTTACATTCAATTTCCTAACCTGAAGTTTATACAATGCAATTCGTTTGCTATGAGCGGATGACTTCCGTTTATTCTTCATACATGGTGTGTTATAAATTCATTCTTTGCTTCGTTACAATTTATTAGCCACTTTGCCTTCAGATTCATTTACAATGCAAATCCTATTCATTTTAGCTTTGTGTTACACTTCATTTTACTCTCGCAGGAGTATTCAATTTTCAAATTCAATACTTCTTCTATCCATAGAAGAGTCTTCAACTTTATGTACTTTAATAGCCATACAACGGCGCCTAATTGCTTCTTTCACTGAACAAATTATATTTTTTTTTACTATTACATTAGACGACATATCTTCTCGTCAGTTTATGCAACCCTTTGTTGCTTATATTTCTTATTCATTGTCAGATTCCTCATTTTGACTACAATTATTTCATATTCAATTATTTTCTTCTATTTTACATTTTGTGTACTTATGGTCTAACAGAGTTTTAAATCACTTTTTCTCTTCAATTCTTCGGCATGCCGCCTTGCTTCATTGAACGTCCCTCCAATGCTTGGTTTTAAAGCGCTGTGTCTTCTAATTGTTGCCGGTTCAATAGGTTGTCCATTCGGATATGGACATCGGGTCCTGCTGTGGCTCTGGATCTGGTGCAGCATCTTCGTCTGCAGCAACGTAGATAAATGATCCCGATTATAATCATTAGTATGCTTACGAAAAGGGCGGCGTTCCTCCAAAGATACTTCGATTTCGGATGGAAGGGATCCAAACTGTTGTACACGGTTATCATAGCGTTGTTATCGTAGGGATTATCGGGCTTCGGCTCCACCACATCTTTTACGGTGTCATTGAATTCGTCCAATAGGTGATCGGCCACCTGGTATTTAGATTTGAAGTATGTTGCAATCTTCTTGTTCATGCCATTTAAACTTGCATGTATCGTTTTGTTGTTGGATTGTATACGGCAATCTGGCTGGAGAGTTACTATTGCTGCCTCATAAGGTGGTGACATTACCACGTTGTCGCAATGTATAACTATTGCCTTTGTATCGGATGCATAGTATAAAACGGTATTAGGAGTGGACAGTGTCTCCATCATAGCGTAAGGCGTGGTTAACAGTTTTGTTGCACATTTGCGGGTACTTGCGATATGCAGTATGACAGCCGCTACGCAATCCACTTCCTTACTCAGTTCTGGTTGAACCGTAATTAAATGCGTATCATTCAGTTTTGTTAGTTCGATCGATGGGTAGAAGAAGTCTTGGTTGTGGCCTACCGCGATGCGATCATGTTCTGTTACAATAATTGAGCCATTCTCAGCCCGTGGGATCGGTATTATCTTAAATACCTCGAACTCAACTTTGTTGATGACAACACTCGTCATGGTAATTATGAGGGAGCCGTTGACTACACGCGTGTTGTATTTTACGGCTGATGGGTGATCCAGGACAATGTAACCAGTTGGCAACGCTTGTGAAATGTTTTTTCTGGTTTGGGCTAGTTCGTCGACGGACAAAGGAAACGTTCGAACTTTCCTATATCTATTCAACGTTCCATCGATAACTTCTCGTGCCAATATCGTGGTTTCTAACATCGTTGTTCGTAACCTTTGAACCTTATCCGCAGAATATAATTGTTTTAATTGAGTCATGTCTTTGTACAATTTATAGTATCTCTCGTTAAGCTGTTCTCCCATTTTGGACGCCTTGGTATTCATTTTTACCATTGACTCCGATATTTGGTGAATTTTTTCGTCTTCATGAACCCTCATTGCCTGTAGCTCGTTTTCCATATTGTCGCTACCAAATATTAAGTCCGCCAAAAAACCGAAGAACCCTCTGCTTCGTTTAGTTCTCGTTGTCTGCTTGATTTCATCAATCGCATCATCGCATAAACGTTCAACAGATGTTGCAATTTGCTCTAGGAGAGAGTCTTCGATGACAAACTCCATGTCTTTCATCGCTACTGTCACATTATTCCGTATCGAGTTAATTACTTCAATGTCTTCATCGGGCACTACGTTGGTTTGTATATTCGTTTGCCATATGCCTCTATGTAATAAGCACGTTCCTTCGTGGTCGAACATTAGACCGTCTTTGTCAACGGGTTTTATGGATATAGCGTTGATCAACGTGAACGACATTACGAACAACATCATTATTTTCAATATACGTGAGATGTTGAACCAAGATTTAGAAATGCCTTTTGTTGTAGTCTTATTTCTACGTCTTTTTTTTCGCGTTGATTTTTTTGATTTATCTTCGGTCGAGGTTATCAGCATTACGTTGTTAGAACTCGCGGTGGTATACTTGTTGACCGGTTCTAAGGGCAAGGGGTTGTCGTTGACTCTTATTGGTTGTCTGATGCTAAATTCATCGATTGAGAAGTGCGCAGCCATCATATCTCGTAGTTCTTTATCGTGTTGCAATAGTTCATGATCGTTTTGATAAATTGATCTGACATTACCGAAAATAAACCATCCAAGCTTACTTCGGACTGCTATTGGGTCATTGTCACTTCCCCTTCTTGTTTCCATGGCGGTAAGCAAATGGCTTTGATTCAGCCCTATGAGAATTGTTGGCCTTGCAAGCTCGTAGCTTTCGATCGGAAGGTTTTCCAAATGCGGATATTTTGTAGCCATTGCTTTGTAGTTCATTGTCTGAGTCGGAAGTTGTAAGTTTTTAATGGTTCTTACACCGTCAAGTCGGTACGACCTTCTGGACGACCCCTGAATGCGAACTTGTACTTTTCTACTGTTCAGCTCGTTTCGAGACACGTCCTGTGTCCATTTTAATTGTAGTGGTTCTTCTCTGCCGTATAGGTCCAAGGAGTTTGCCATTTCCTCATCTAGCAATGTCAGGGAAGACCCTGTGTCTAGGAAGGCATATGTATCGACTGAATGCCTTCCGTGTTGAAGTGTTACTGGAATCACCTGGTAGTATATCTCGTTTGCTGAGGACTTGTGAATATTGCAGTTGGCTTCAAGCGGAACTGTAGCGGACGTATTACGAGGTGTTGGTTCCATGTCTGGATTCGAGTGTAACATTCTGTGGTGGTGCTTGTTACATCCACTCAAGCCGCACCTCCTAGATCGTCTGCAATCTTTAACCATATGTCCGGTGCCTAGACATCCGAAACATATTTTACATTGTACTGCCAATCGACATCTTTTTTGGATGTTGGAGTTCTTAAATTCCGTGCAATCGAAGATTTTATGGTTATTCGAGCAAACCGGACATTTCATGCGTGGCATCTCTTGATGGACATGTATCTGGCTTCTAACTGTAGAAGGTAGAGGAGAAGCCATATTCCTCATTATTTTGGCGTGAGGTTTCAGCCAGTTACTCATTTCTTCTAAAGATGGGGCATCACCAGTCGTCGTTCTATGGCGTGTCCATTCTATTTGCAGGTTATAAGGTAGTCTCTTAACTAAGTCTTCTATTAACCTCGCATCTAGTAGGTAACCTCTTTGATTTATGATCGTCATGTTTGCCACCATATTTTCTAAAGCATCTGACATTTCGATTATTATTGATCTACTTTCTCTTTTAAGCTTCTGTAGATCGTGCAGTAGTTCCTCATATATGAATTTAGGGTTTCCGAAATTTTCCTCTAGTCTCTCTATTATACTCGGAACATTTTCCGAGTTTATAAATAGTTGCTGCACGCTTCTAGCTGCGCGTCCTTCAAGGGCAGCTTCAAGTCTGGAGAGATTTTCATGATTGGAAAACGCACATTCTCTCGTGCTGACTTCGTAGATCCTTTTGAATTTAGCCCAATCTTTGGGCGACCCGCTGAATTTTGGCAAGGGAGTCAAAGCTTGCCTCTTCATTAGAATCGTAAAATCTCCATGCTGTGGAGCTGGCATCATTGCACTCTGCTCCCAGCCAATTGATGGACCGGATCTCATTGGTAGTGGTGTTTGAATCGTTGCTCGGTCACGTTGTTGCCCGGAGATATTGATTAGGGGTTCAGTTGACTGCGCTTGCGCCGGAGAGCATGGTAATTCTGTTTGTCGCTGTGTTGCTATTGTCGTTGCGCCCACGACTAAAGCGTTGAGTGATGCCTGCATTGTTACTATTTCCTTTTTTAATGTGGTTATGTTGTTGCGTTCGCTAACATGCATCTCAGCTAGTTGTGTAACTAGATTCGTCAGCTCCTCTATCTGTTTTTGTTCCCTCGAATTAGTTGAGGGATGAGACGCTGCAGGTGCCTGTGCCTTTCCCTCACTTTCGTTTGTTTTGGTAGGGGAACAAAGCGAGCATACTAAATAGGTTTCCTCTTCAGTGGGTGTATGTCCTACACAGGAATGATGATAATTCCTTTTGCACTGTCTGCATTGGACCAGATTGTCTAGTTCAATTTTCTTGCCACATGCATCACAGCACGGGCGTGATGATCTCGTAAAGCTTGATATCATTATTCCTGAGTGAGGAGCCTGGTTGCCGTCACTCGATGTTTAAACTGTGTTATAATGCGCAAGTGGCGAGGCGCCTGGTTGCCTTCGCCTTGTCTTAAACCAAGCGTGGCGCCTAGTTGCCTACGCTGATTTCAAACGTTGCACAATATTCGTCTTCCGGCCCTCGTGACCGGATTACAGTTGATGTTGACGAGGCGCCTGGTTGCCTTCGTCCAACTATGCCTGACTGGCGATCGGTCTGTTTATAAAGCTGGACTTGTTTCAACAAGATGCCGATTTCTACGGCCTAATTTGTCCGTCTTTCAGGACCTAATTTCTGTTTCTTGAAATGCGCAATTTGCCTCTTGGCTAAATGGTGATGTCCACAGACAACCTCACCTAGTTCGTCTTTACAAGACCGAACCTCTCCGTTCAACGACGGGCGCAAATCAATTTAACAGGATTCTCAACTCAACCGAGCGTGTTGTGAGTTCGTACAGTGTCTTTAGGAAAAGACTCCTCTCTGGAGCCACCAAATGTGGCTGCAGGGTATCGTGCTGATTACGCTGGAGGAAAGATCCTCTCTGGAGCCACCAAATGTGGCTGCAGTTCGAGATCGTGCTGATGACACGAAGGGAAAGCCCTTTACTGGACGCTATGTGGTAGGCCAGATCACGTAGAGCGCATAACGAGTATGCGCCTACTGGTGCGATCCGGTAGTACCGCGTCACTTGGGAGTTTGGCCGGGCGGAGCCAAGGGAAGGAAAAGGGAGAGGAAGGGTGGTTGGAATTTCGGATCTTTGGAGGAGGGGTGTTCAATACTTACCAGCGCTTGTTGCGCTGGGATCTGCCGGCGATGATGTCCAGGGTGCTCCCGATGGTGTCCAGGATGCTCGGGCGATGTCCAGGGTTGTGATACGTTTATGACAAAAAAAGAGGGGTTCGGTACTTCGCCACGACGCTCCTCCGTCCGTGGTATGGTTGAGAGTGTCCAGTTGAGAGTGCGTTTATTCTGTTCAAGTTTTCTCTTATATACAGACATTGCCTTCTTATCTACCCCAGAAGGGCGTAGCATAAGAGAGAGAAAATTACAATTATTTATTCTAAGCCAGACGGGCGAACGAGGGATGATTATTAACACGCTCGCAGGCGTGTTATCTTTTCCTCTCCGTTTTATTACTTATTGTCCTAGCTCGGAGATAGGCTCCGTTTATAGCACCCATAGTGCTCTCTTTTTGGGATTTCTCCCGTCCTTCGGTATTTACGATCGGAGATAGGCTCTGATCGTAAACACATTACGTCGTTTTGCTTATTTTTGTTTTGTTCTCCTTCCCGGCGGGTTATCGCTGGCCGGAGGAGTTTTATGATATTTAGGTTTTCAGCTAGCAATAATCGCACTTCGGAAAAACCTCATTAGTTACGATAAAGCCACTGCGCAAGCTATTCTGTGTATTTAGGATAGAGCGCGATCTAAGCATCCGCTCTATCGTTCTCGCCATGAATCACGCTCTAAAGGCATGATCCGTGCGGCGACACTGATATTTGGATTGTTGTTTAGTAGTTAGTTTCAAACTCTTATCGTGCAACGCAATATGTCCAATGTGCAAACGCGGGCATTCAAAATGTCCAATGTGACATTTTTCGCTCCGAGGCTTCAACCTTAAGCTTAAATCACGAAACAACAGTTACGATTGGTTTTTCAAAGTTATTATTGACTGCTAGTGGTGAAAGTACTGATAAAGATCGATACCTTTTAAGACAATTCGCGGAATAATGTTCGGGTCTTCAACTTCGTTTTTCTCGAGTTGACGAAAATGTTACATTGGACCTTTTCAAAAGTTACGCGAGAACTTATCAACGAGCAGCTAAGGGGAAATCATAAAATGTAAAGTCTCCGTGAACGAAGGGAAAGAAGAAGCACGAAGGGGAATATTTGCCCAGAGTATAAACAGTGGATCTTGCTGAGGCAAACTTCATTCTTCATGAGGACACCGACTGGACAACACCGTTGCTGGGCGAGCTGTGGACGGCGAGGGATCGAATGGTTCTCTCAAGGCAATGGGAATGGAGAAGTAATATGAGGAAAGAGTTGAGTTTTCTAAGGGCCTTTTTGGAGGCTAGAGACGAATGAACTGAAGAAGTTTAAAGTCTCTTTAATTCAACAAGGAAAGGAAGGAAAGGCAAACTTTCAGTATCGTTCAAGATACGAAACAATGAACATCGCTTGTTCTTCCTTGTTTTGCGCCATCACATGTCTTCGTTTCGGACTGAGCAGTGGACCCGACCAAATTACTCACTCGCTGATGTCTATGGCATTGCAATCATTGCATCAAACTGACGCCATTGCATTAATGTTTTGAGCTACCCAATTGTGTGGAGAACCATCAAGCTAGACTGTCGTCGGCTCACCAAGAAAATAATTGTTCTGGAATTTTGTCAGTGATTTGGTTTCGCATGACGGTAGGAAAACTCTCTCCACAAAGGATGACAGCTAAGCTAATCTAGACATACAATATTAACAGAAAGGGCGCAAAACAGAGATATGTGTGTGTATATTTAGTTGCTTCAAGCCATCGATATATGGATATTTGTCTGCGTACGTGCGTGCTTAATAACCCGCACGTAAAAATAGTGCATCTTCGCTACGCTGAAACCCCATTTGTATTTGCTCCCGTGTGCATTGGCCCCGTCACGATGCAACAATCGCCTAATTTTGTTATGGTATCAATGACGATTGTTTGTAATGATGAATGATAGATATAAACAAGGAGGGGAGACAGCGGGATGGAATTATCCACGCTAGGGTATTAGTAATGGATCTCTGCAGAGGCAAATATTCAGCCTTTTTCCAAGCAGTTAACATTGTTTGTTTTTTGGCATCATAAAGGCTTCGTTGGTGTCTTTGACATTGCATCAATGCATTGAACTGGCGCTATGGTGAAGCAGGTGTTAAGGTTGTGAACCAAAAAATTATCTGGAGAATACCAAGTTATTCAATAAGTTATAATAAGTTATTAATTTATTTAGTTTCGCTTGCCAGTAGCAAAACTTTCTTCACTAAGGATGACAGCTGCGCTTATCTCGAGCATGTATTGTTCTGCGAGCACAAGAATGATTCATCAAACAATTATCGTCAAATGATTCTACAATAAAAAAAAAACACTTCAGGGCGACGAAACTAGAATTGCTATTTCAAAATTTTCGTAGCATTATAAAAAAGTCACAGGAGGGTTGTGTCCGAGACACGACCGCACAGCTGACGTAGGATTCCGTTAGGGTATCTGTTACATGCTGATTTTGGATATGTTTGAAAAATTACATTGTTAAACTCTTCGATAGTGATTTGGTGGCCCTGAAAAGGGCCGTTTTGTCTGGTTGTTAGGTATTGTTTGTTCACACCACCAATGTCCATAACCGAGTGATAATGATAGAAAGATGGTGATTAGTAATTTGATGGTGCGTGTCACGATAGAAGATGCCTAAGTGAAATGAGATGAAAGCCGTCATCTGTGGCCCTGGACTAGGTGGCTACTGTGTTATGTATGGATGAAATAAGGAAAGAAAAAACCTGATCAATGTAATATAAGATAATTATCATTATCGAAAACAATTATCAAGTTTTCTTATCAGAAAAAAATGTTTTATTTTTTATAGAGAAAATATATTCGAAATGGAAAAGGTAATTTCATTTATAATTCTTACTTTCTGAGTGTTTACTCAACCCATTTCCATTTTCGCTTAAAACCTAACGGAATGCGATGCTACATGCCTCAATGCGAATTTAAATTGGACATTGATATCGGTCGTTGATATGAAATTTCACGAAGCAACCAACATAAAAGTTCCAAATTTAAATTTTATTTATATTCTATCAAACATTAGTTCTATTCAGTTCATTGAAACATCATTTTTCAATTAATCCATCGAAAGATTCTTATTGGAACGAAAATTTAAAAAAAAAACACTTATCGCTCCCTACTTATTCGCTAGCACGTATGCAATCAGCAATGCCCGCGCTAGTTACAATGAGCACTATCCATTTGTGCGCGTCGTTAGTCAAATATCGACCACGAGGTTATCTACATGCTGATTTCCCCCAGACACCTTGGATTTGAAATCTCTGTTAGGGAATACATGTCGGTAGAAACAAAAGCTCCCCCTATTTTCATGTAATTGCAATGCCGATTTCCCCCAGGCAGCTTGGTTTTCATGTCTCTGTTAGGGAATACACTTCGATGGGAACAAAAGTTCCCTCTACTTTGATGTGCCGATTTCTCCGTATCTTCAATTTCGACCAATCAGAACAAGGTATTTCCGTTAGGAGTTTTTTTGATTGTTTGCTAGCTAGTTTCATATGATATTAATATATTATCAATTGTGATGGATTGTTATGGAGTGCTCAGACCGATTGATGCAAATGTCTCGTAAATCCATCAGGAAATAACTGACCAATAATTGTAAGTACATGAGCCGCCGCATGTGTCGTCAATTTCGACCAATCAGAAGTGGGTATTTCCTTTAGGATAGAGGTTGAGATTTTCCAATTTTTCTATGGTTAGTTTCATGACATATATAATTTTATTCAATGTAAAAAATTGTTATAGAGTGCCGAAATAGATTGACACAAAAATCTCAACAATCCATCATGAAATGACTGAGTAATAAGCATTTGAAATTGGACAATTTCCACGATTTGCTCGATTTTCGATTTTCAATTTGTACCCCAATATGTCCCGAGAGACGTAATCCTACGTCAAAATATTCGCAGTTATAAACAAGCGACTTGAATTAAACTACAGCGTAGTTCTACGTCAACAATGCGATCGTGTCTTGAACACAACCTCCTATAATGTTTTTTCCTACACTCAAACTAGCGTTTTGTTCGCTCATATTAGATCATATTGGCTCTAGCGTATTCTACAAATGATATACACGTATCGGGGAGTAGAGCATTTTCTGTTATTTTTCGGCTCATTTAACCTTTTAACGGGCCGTGAGAACTAGGCATGTAATCAGCGCAAACTCTAATACAACGACATGTTTATATGCTAAAATACACAATTTTTTTTTTCAATACACAAAACAATCAAAAACATTGAAAAAATTGGTGGCAATATAGTTGTCACTGCCCTGTTAGCGCAAAATGTTGGTGGCAATATAGATGCCACCTGCCCGTCTAGCGGAAAACACTCAATGGTAAAAATGTTGTTTTTGTATTTGAAATTTTGATTTTAGTTTCAACAAAAACAACTAATAAAATTCATGATCAGACTCAACAGGTTCTAAACAGTTCATATGTATTGAAAACTTCAACAGAATGACTGTTTTTCAATAATTTTACGGGAAATTTGCTCTTGCGACTCTAAATTGGGAGTTGTTAACACAAAAATGGCTCCAAAATGAATAGTTTTTGATTTTTTCGCGCTCAAAAAAATCAGGCATGTTGCTAGACATCAGAACAAGTTACCACGCAAGGTTAGAAGTGATAATTTATTGTTAAAGAAGAGAAAAAATTGTAAGGGGTTGTATCTAGGACACGACCGCATATTTTCGACGAAGAACTACGCAATTATAATATGCAATCCACTTGTTTACCACTTCGAATATTATTTTAGAATGCATCGATGTTTTTGTAATAGATTAATAGATTACAAATATATTTGATGAACGTCCTTTTACGTTTGATATGATGCCTAGGACTACCCAAATATGTGAACGGAAGAATTGTCATACGATCATTGTGTTTCACATTTCCCTCTGAAATTATTGCACATCTCACGTTTACGTAGTTCTCGAACCGCGTAAGTTCGTTCACCTCTAGTATCTGAAATGAAGATTTTCCCAAGCTTCTCAGTACGTTTTAGGTAAACATATTCCAAAGTACGTTTTAGGTAAACATATTCCGGTCTGCACATCGACAAGCGAGTACAAAAGTACTCAACACAAAAAAGTACCCCGGACTTGCATGTATTTGCAAAGCGGATTCCCCCAGACACATTGAGCTAATTAATCCAACTACAGGGAAACTTCGATATAACGTACCCTCGTTATAACGTACCCTCGATATAACGTCACTCGATATAACGTACATTTTACCTCGATATAACGTACACATGATCAAAGTCCAACAAAATATTTTTTTTAATATTTTTTTCTGGAAGAACAATAAATTATCTGTATTTTGATATTAAAGCTTGTGTTGTAACTTTAACCAATTCCGAAATACTACTGTTTTGTGATTCCGGATTCTAAATGAATCAAACTTCAATCAACAGAACGATGGGAAACATCATGAGAAAAGTTGGCTTCGTCTTCTTATTGATTTTATTCATCACCCTTACTCAAACAGCAATACAATAAAGAAATATAAGCTACGTTTCAGAGTTCCTTATTATGCTTCGATATAACGTACATTTCGATACAACGTACTATTTTGAAAGTAAAATGTACGTTATATCGAAGTTACCCTGTAGTTCGTAACTCTCATTCTTTTTTCCGTCGTATGAATCAAAGTTGAAAACAGCTACGGGAAGCAGAAGCGAAATCTCGGGAGGAAAAACGAAGGAAATTTTGAAAAACGCAAAGAAGGGAGCCGAAGGTTGCAAGATCAGTATCAGTAAATTCATTTTCTTTTACGACACTTTTCAGTCGTCGTTTAACTCAATTGAAAATCACAAACAATTTATTCATTGGAAAATATCGACGGACCTTCTTAAATTTCATTGTTTGAGCTAGCTAAATGTTTTAGGAACTGCAGTTATGTGCCATTAGAGAATTTGATTACTAGTCTGCATCTGGAATTTTTCTGAAAAATTACTGGAACATCAGGGAATGTTAGGGAATTATTTTTCGGATTTTGAGTCGACACCCTGTGTAATCTTTACAGAAGAAATAGTTTCGTTGAAGTGTAGCAAGAGGCGGATATTAAGAAGGAGTAGAAGAATGTAGTAAGAGTACCAAACGTCGATACAAATGATGTGCAAGCATGATATTTGTAAGTGTTATAATCCAGAAAAGTTATGAGTACGTATGAAATAATCATCTGGTGGTTAATTAAAAGTTAGCTCAAGTGAGGGGCGCATTAACACCAATAGAAGGTGTTTATTATAAACCTTTAAACCTTCAAAAAAACTGTAAAAATATCCTGTAAAACTTTTGTAAATTATGTAAAAGACCATTTATTATATGTCTTGAAACATTTGAATACCCGATTTGACACATGTGCGCTGAACTAGAGCATTCAAAAAAGTGGATAAACCAAGATCAGATATTCGACTGGACAAACCATCAGCATTTACCCTATTTCAGTTCCAACATCAATTAACATTGTTTCGGGTAAGGTTTGTTGCACGATGCTTAGCTTTTTTTTAATTTTTCCAGCCGATGAAGAAATGTTAGAAACCAAGCAACCACAGCTCCACTTGTAACCTAAAATAATCACAAATACAAGTGATTATAACAATAATTTTTTTCATTAATTTGAAAAGTCGGACATCACTAAGCGTTTGTATGGAAGTGACAAGCGCATCGCTCAGTGGCGCGAAAGAAAGGCGAAGAGAAATATCCGCATTACGCTAATTGCTGTTCCCCTCTGGTTCTTACAGTCAGGGTCCAATCCCCCCTTTACATTGAACTCGCGACTCGCGACGAAATGTACGCTTGATTTTCCCGTTTTTTTTTTGGTTCTGTTTCGCCGTAGGAAGCGGTATCAAGCGAGGCAAGAAAACCAATGTATCGACATTTCGGGACCGCATTATTACGTACGCGCCCGTGGAAATGGCAAAATCGGGGGGAACACTTGTTTTATGAATGGACGCAAAACGGCATAATTTTATTTTATGAACGGCTGCTCGAGTCGTGTGGTTGCTCACGATGTCACGACATGTGTGCAGCTTGTTAAAATGCTGCTGGCTTGCGACGTTTCGCTGTTTCGAATATGGCGTATGAAAAGTGGCGCTCTGACCCTTTTCTCTTATCCAGGAATGGCAAGAAAAGATAATAGAACCACTGCGGTTATTTGATTCCATATGGGGAGGGATTGCTAGCAGCACTAGGAGGATATCTAATAGGGAAATCAAACCACCATATATACATATACTGTCTGTCAAAAAACAATTTCAAGAAGTCAAACACACCCAGGTGATTCGAAATAACCGGAAACTTATTACTATTCCGTGCCATCGGGTAATAAACGAAAATCTGTCTCATGCTTCTATCACTCGCTTCCACTCGAGTTCAGTTCCTGCAAAGTTTTCGGTGTTTTTGATTAGCGCTCGTCATGCCGCATAGATGATAGGCAGGGGCGAATGTGTCTTGTCTCGTATGTGGCCGCGTAAGGTATCTGGCTCCGCAACCTGGCCCCTCTTGAATTGGTCTGCATACGCGGCATGTGTATATACATTTCAACCGGCATTCACCTCCGCTAGATCAACCGCGGTTAAAGCAACACATTTGTGCCGTGACGTCTTCTGTGTGCTCCTTGGCAGGGATCCACGTTCGGAAAAAAAAACAAACAAAACAGCCTTCCCTGGATTGAAGGGAATAACAGACAGTAATGGATTTGCTGCACCTACCTCTCTTGTTCCATGTATTCTTAATCACGGGAGTGCGAATAGAGAACATGACAAGCTTGTTATACAGTCAACTCTCCCTAACTCGATATCCAAAGGGACCATCGAGTTAGGGAGGTATCGAGATACAGAACATTTTTTCCTAATTTTTTTTATGTCTTAAATTGTCATATATTAGGGTAAGTGTCCCAATTATGGTATGAATTTGAATTTTTGATTCATTCCCTTAAAGTGAAAAAACACGTTTCTCATATAAAAAAATTTTTTTTTTCCAGAATCTTTCAGGAGGTGATAGACGGTTATATTTCACGAAAAAAATCCTTCTACGCATATGTTAGAATTTCAACGATGACAGACTTATAGAACTTTTTCTTTGTTTCGGATTCTGTTGGCTCAAACTGACTCTACATTGAAAAGTATGCTACGTAATCCGATTTTGTTGCTTTCATTTGAAAGATGAGAAAATTTAGTACAGGATATAGTAGTGGAACATCCAAATTAGTGGATTAAAATAACATTTTTGAAGTGGAAAATTTAAAAGTTTTTTTTATTTGTAATTATTAATTTTATCCTAATAATTCATGCTAAACTTGATTGTTTCTATCAATTAAATTAAAGTTCTCTAACCTCTCTACAATTTGTTCTTTGACGCCCAACTTCTATCTCTCTTAATTTCGCTGCAATATCGATATAAACAATTCCTGATGAAGATTCAATCAAAATCTTCAAAAATCGCGATTTTTAATCCACTGTACTTATAAAAGCCACTTAAATTTCACCTTAATGCTGAAAGGTTAATTTTTTTTTGAAATGATTCATATTTGAATTATAAAAAAAAACTTTTTTTTTCAAACTGTATACAATCGAGTCCTAAATTTTACATAATCGAATCATATATAATCGAGTTTGTATATAATCGAGTCCGACTTGCACGAGGCACTAGGTTAACAAAGAAAATATTGATTAAGTATGTTACTCAAACTGAATTGTAACGATCACGCAGGAACTGTTCAATCACAAAGAAATGTTCGAATAGTTTCACAGGAACATTTTCAGTTGATTTCAATATTCCGGACATATTCTTCAGGTTTGATTTAACGTTCGAATTAACATCTCAATAGAACTACTATCTTCAGCGTTTTTCTCAGGTTTTTCAACACTTTATAGTATATCGGTATCTGGCATCAGATCACAGCAAATCACGTTTTGGTCCTTTTTGCACTAATTATTAAAAGACATTGAGCAATCGAACGGTATTGTACCGTCGACATCGCTCACGACACATTAATTATGCCAGCGGAATATCACTCCCGTCCATGTTGGTTGTGCTTTAAAGTTAGGATTTCCCAGTTTCTGGACAAATTCTTAAGCCATATCCCGAAGAATAGAAGAGGGGTAAATTATTTTGTCTAGCTTGACAAGACAAAAATTCATTGACCGCTCCAGCTTCTCGATTCTGACCAACCTTATATGCTTTTGGTCTAGATACAATTTTCCATTCCGATTCCATTTTTGCTTTAGTTTGAGTAGTGTTGATACCGCACTTTGTGCAATACTGAAATTATTTGCAGCTTCAGACCCCTTCCGTCCATATTTTTCGACCTGCTCGATGATGCTCAAACCTTGCGCAATGGTTAGCGTTTTGATTGTTCGCTTGAAAGGTTTCTCGTGGTTTTCCATACTTGAAAAGAAATTGTTTGATGACACGAACACTCCGTCTTCACTTTCAAGGGCAATTGAAATCTGAGGTAATAACGCACAAAAACATGTACGCGAAAATCAATCGAGTTAGGGAGGTGAAAATCCATGGAAAAATGAATCAAAACACATCGAATAAGAGAGGCATCGAGTTAGGGAGGTATCGTGTTATGGAGAGAAGAATGCTTGTAAAATCGAAGGTGCCATGAAATCCATCGAGTTAGGGAAAATATCGAGATACAGAACATCGAGTTAGGGAGAGTTGACTGTATTATTTTTTTGAAGATGCGTTATTTTCTGATGTTTGTAAAATATTCACTAAAAACAAGTTTCAGCTTCCCAGAATGTGGATTCATAGCTTGGACTTTAGCTTTGGTAGACTACATTTCTCTGCGATTGCCTGTGAAATTACTCCAGCTATCTTCATCACAACAAATTTTAATCAAAAGTTCGCGTAGCTAATACTCAGACTAAGGTTTATGGTTCAGAAAATAACTTTATTCTTTAGTATACTCTCCTTTATATGTACGACCCTTTTGCAACGATTCTTCAGTTTATGTACCCATACTCTTCTATAATATTCTTCTGTTATTGCTTCATCGCTTAAAAGGTAATCAATCTAGCCCCCGCAAATTCATTCATGATTAATTGTTCCGTCCAGTAAATATTTCCTTAACCTCAGCAATTTCACGCTTAGTCAATGGTATATCATCCACAATCATATCGTGTATAAAATTAATTATTTCTTCAGTACAAGCAATTGTTGGACATCCAGACATCATCTTCAAGGCTTGAGCAAGGCTCCACTTGCTTATTTGCACACTGAATCTTGAAGGAGCAACAAGGTCCAAACAAGGTTGAACCCTTTGCGGTCGTTTGTCTGCTCTCAGCCACCCGAGCACAAAAAAAATCTTACCAAATACTTTAATCAACGATGTAATAATTTACATTTTTTCTAAACGAATTTCAATGTCTAGTGAATTTTTTCCATTATATACAGTCTCTGATTTCTTTTTACTGTGTATGATCGAATCTATCTTCTACCTTTTATATATATATATATATATATATATATATATATATATATATATATATATATATATAAATGGATTTCTGTCTGTCTGTCTGATTCTTATGGACTCGGAAACTACTGAACCGATCGACATGAAAATTGGTATGTGGGGGTTTTTGGGGCCGGGGAATATTTTCATGATAGTTTGAGACCCCTCCCCCTCTCTAAGGGGGGGCTGCCATACAAATGAAACACAAATTTGTACATTACTAGAGAATTAATCAAGCAAATGAAACCAAATTAGTTATTTGGTGGTTTTAGGGCGCAATAAAGGTTTCTATGATGGTTGGACACTCCACCCCCCCCTCTCGAAGATGGGGCTGCCATGCAAATCAAACACAAATTTCTGCATTACTCGACAATTAATCAAGCAAATGATACGAAATTAGTCATATGGAGGTTTTAGGGTACAAAAAATGTTTCTATGGTGGTTAGACACTCCACCCCCCTCTCTAAGAGGGGGCTGCCATACAAATGGAACACAAATTTCTACATTACTCGAGAATTAATCAAGCAAATGCAACCAAATTAGGCATCTGGAGGTTTAAGGATGCAATAAATGATTCGATGGTGATTAGATACTCCTTCCCCCTCTCTAAACATGTTATTTGCCAGTGGTTGAAAAATCTTGAACGAGAATTGTGTCTGAAAATAATCTGATATTATAATGATGAGTTTGGTAGTACTAGGATTTTTTTAGTAAAAGGTAAATTCAACGGAGTCGATTAGAAGATCAATCAATGAACAGTCCTGTGATTGGACTCATGAACTTGCGCTTAGTAAGAAAACGTGAATGTTTGAAGGTATTGATGACAAAAAACAAATTTTGGGCGGGAAGAAGTTTGCCGGGTCAGCTAGTACTGTATATAATCAAGTCAAAAAAAAAAATCGTTTTTCTGGATATAAAAGAAGAATTTGATTTTTGATTCATCCCCTTGAAAGATGAGAAAATTTAGTATAGGATATAGAAGTGGAACATATATATTGGATTTGGATTTTAATAAAATCTTTAACTGATAAACTCACAAGTTAATAATTTTTAATTTGTTATTAATTTTATCCCCAAGATTCATATTAAACTTGATTGTTTCTATTAATTAAATTGAAGCTTTCTAACCGCTCCACAATTTGTTCCTTGGCACATAACTTCTACACTTCTTAATTTGGCTGCAATATCAATATAAACAATTCCTGGTGAAAATTCAAGCAAAATCTTCAAAAATCACGATTTTCACCCCACTATACATGTAATAGCCACTTAAATTTCACCTTAACGTTGAAGGGCTACATTTTTTTCTGGAAATAAGTCATTTGAAATACATTTATATTTTTTAACTGTATATAATCGAATCACATATAATCGAGTCTGTAGGGGAGAGGGGGGCACATTCGGACAGTTTTTTTTTCCTTGATTTACAATATTTTTTGTAGACTTAAAAATAAACCTGAATCCATCCTGGTTGTCATTTGGACATCAATGTATCATATGAGCGTGTTAGAGGTGTGCGTTGATGCGGTTACAAATGGTTTATTCGAATTTTTGAAAATTTCCTTTTTGTCCGAATGTGCCCCATTTGTCGGGCAGTTTCGGACAGTCCTGGGGCACTTTCGGACAACGAAAAAAAAAAATTAAAATCTAATGTTTATCAACAACTACACCCAAACTAGCGCTGGCAGAAAACATTTCATCTTTGGCAGAAATGATGCCATTTAGTGTGCTGGAGAGTCATATGCGCAAATAATGAGCAGTTATAAAAGCTTAAAAATGGTTTGTATGTATGCGTTCAGACATCTCTTTCTGTTTTCTTTTCTCATTTCATTCGGGATTGTGCCAAAAAAAAAGTCCATACGACGTCAATAGGGATCGAACCAAGGCCGGCTGGAATGCAAAGCTATTCTACACAACCACGCTATCCTCATGGCTAATGTTGCTTCAGCAGTTGTTCAGCAAATACGTGATAATGTTGCACCTGATTATAAAATGAAGTTGGGAAGTGTTTTCTAAGAGTAAAAAAACAGCGCATGAAGGAGAACAATATATATCTCGGTCTGGGCCGTGTATGTGGCAAAGTATGCGGAAAGCTTATTTGTCTTTTGTTTCGCTTGCTCGTATTAATTTTATATTGCTGTACCATATATATTATACAAATGCTTACCAGTATTTGAGAGTCATGACATTTTCTGTTATGTTATGTCTCATTTAATGTCATAAATCGGGATGACAAAACATGAGCTAAAAATTAATTTTGGGTGTACTTCCGTTTCCTCTTATTTCCAGCATATTCTGCATTTTTCTGTTCATCAGTATTTGTCTGAAAGGAAACTGCTTGCTATGAGAGTCAGTAGAAATTCGAGATTTTGCTTTCTTCCATTTTCGAGTGGCAGTTTTCCACGGTGAAGTTTTTGAAAAAAGTTCAACATTTTCCGGGGACAAAGATGCCAAAGTAAAATCTATCTGTGCTGTAGACGCAATGTTTTGCAGCATTGTTGTATTATGTGATGAGTCAGTTGCTACCTCCACTCCAGTAGGTGAAATCATTTGAGCATTCAAAATCCTTGCCCGAAAAAACCTTTCTTAAGAATGGATAGCAACCTCTCATTTTGAATCCAGCTAGGATATTACTCAGATTGAGAGAAGCATTATAAGCCGATGCAACTATACCTGAAAGGTCGTGTATAGAAATAGTTTTTCCAGGATGGTTGAGTAGAAAGTTGAGTTCTGGGAAACTGAGAGCTTTTGCTTGAAAGGGCCCATCATTGTTTCCAAAGTGCAATGACTTTTTGATTTTTTGTAATTGATTCGTTTACGTTGCTTTTTGCTACTTTTTTCAAATGTTCCAGAACATTGAGAAACAGTTTTCCCGTTATGCAACCGTTAGTTGGGAAATTAGCAAAGACAATGGACTCAGTTGGATCACCTGTGAGCTAGAATCATGAAAACGTTCTATTTGATACTAGTTCGATAGCTATTCCTATCTCATCTTCGTTGATGCTGTTTCTATCGGTTTCGGTAAACAACAATCAGACACAAATTTTATGAGGTATTAAACAGTGTCCGAATGTGCCCCACCACCATCCGAAGACAAATAATAATTTTATCTAATAAATAGACCTTTATTTCTCCGTTGTGTGCACGTTTTTTTCATTTCATATTAGTTACTAACTGAGGTGGTGTACTTGAATTTCTAAATCGTTCACAAAGGAATCAGAGAAATACTTACAACTTCAAGCTCAAAAGTTTCGTAACGTGTATGATACAGGCACTGTGTTGTTTTCGTAAGTAATAAACGACCAGGAGATGTCAAACCATATGACAGCTGTTGGTGGAGGGGCTGTTAACTTACTTATATTTTCAATTTGGTTGAAAATTGTACCACTTAATTTTCACAAGCGTTGTCCAAAATTGCCCCCCTTTCCCCTATATAATCGAGTCCGACCTGTATTATTAGCGTGGAAAGATAAGAGGACCTCTTTAAGAGGAAATTAATTCCGATCGCAAAGAGTTGATCTTCTGAAAAATTCGAATGTTTTGAAACTTTGTACAATTATTTAAATGTATCTAAAGATGAAAATACCGAAAGTTTTCAGTATGAGACAAGCTCCGGCGGCAACTAGCAAAAACAGTTCGTACACAAATGTGATGTTTTTTAAGTTGTTTTATCCAGCCTGAGGGAATGTATATTCTAACCAGGCCTAGGCAAAGCCATATTCAACTGAAGATAGTCGGGCGGATTATGAAGAAATTCGCCTTCGTATTCAATTGGAATTGAGTTTCGGCTTCTTCCAGCAGTTTCCCCGTCAACATGACTCAACAGTCAGTCGGGCGTTCAGTTGCTATCTCACTCTACGACTCGACTATCGCATTTCATTCTGCCCCGTCAAATGGACTTCAATACATATTGAAGTGGCTCCCCCCAAAATGAATTCTTTTCTCTCTCCCATGTATCACGTACGCATGTATCGATGTTGTAAGTTCAACGTGCTTATACTACAGGTGAGCTAGATTTTTTTGTATCGTACACGAAAATTACTCACACATATAAAATGGCGTGCAGTGTTGTGTTCAGAAACACTGACAAATTTGTGGATTTTTGTTGATATAAACTCGTTTTTTGTACGTTTTTTTTTCACAAAATTAAACTTGGAGACAATGTGAACTAAGAATTTGTTTAGAATTCCTCCCAAACTGCACGCTATTTACTAATACTAACGCGAGTACATTTATAGCATACCTCATAACTGTCTAAGTTCGTTGGTTTGAGTTCACGGTGGGAAGCCAATAAACCGTCCATTAATGGTGTAACTACTTTTTTGCATCCGAAATCAAGTTTTCGTATCACTTCATGTGGACATAAAAATAAGATTGTGTTCATCGAATCGATCTCTAGACAACTTCTTTGAATAACGGATCCTAATTGAATCGAGCATTATTTTAGTTTTTAAGTGTTGGAAAGTGACACGATTTTTCTCACAATTAATCGATACCAATATGAACTCCACCATAACTTGTGGACAACGGTGAACCATCGCAGTTGGTGCCATAATTTAGGGAACATGAACAGAAATTATCCACGCTCATCCACAGCTGTGGTGGTGCAAACAATTTATCGATTTTTATCACAGTGTATGAAAAAATAACAACACCAAAGTGCCATAACCTAAATTCCCTAAAATTTCGTCCAAAAATAACGTACAATCGAACGATTAAATATGTTTATTTGACACCCAGACGGCTCTGTCGGCCCAAGGTGTGAAGAAGTGGTTGGTTGTGTGAGGAGGGTGAAGCTTTTTGAATGGTCCTAGAGATTTCAATTCATAACCTAGACACTCGTTCACATCGGTGATGCCGTGTGGTATGTCCTATTGATGATGATGATGATGATGATGATGGGTGGCGGCGATGGCCATGCTGCTAGCTAGAGCTGCTGGTTGCCGGTGTCGAAAACCTGATATTCTCTGAAAAAGTTGAAACTTTGGCTCCTCTGACAGGCGCGAACCGGAAACGACACCGATTGTGGGAAGAATTGGGTGCCTTGATCGATGCACACGCGATTTGTTTGATTTGTTTCTTTTTTTCCCTGACGAAATCTCCAGCGCGGATGATGAGAGCCCGCGATGAAGATTGGACCAACACAAAGTTGCACCCAAATTAAACTGGTCGAAATTACCAACCAAAAATTTATCTTGTCAATGTTTAGCCATTTTGTTTCGACGTCAGTAGTGAGCCTTTAGCTGTCAAGTTTTTTCGTTTGACAGCAGTAATAGATTTGAAAAGATCGCTTCGTTATACTAAATATCGCTGCTAGGGCACGAGAGCGAATGCATCACAAAGTTTCTAAATTTACGACCGTCGATTGGCGGCGGTGCCGACCGGTGCCAAAACGGAAAGGAAGTTGCATTTTGCTCTAATAATTCAGAGCGCACGTTGCAATCAATTTGCTCATTTCGCTGGTGGTGAAATTGAGAATTTCTGACGTAATGCAAAAAAAAGAAGCCTGGACAACCGATTCTATTTATGTTCCAAGGCCTGTCAAACGCAGGCGGTGATACATTTTGCTCTTTCTTTTTTTTTTCTTCTTTCAAGCCAAAGTTATTAACCTCTAGCCGCAAAATAAATAACGCCGACAAAGGTTAAAGCACATTTCCGCCAGTTTGAATAGAATACTGAGTAGCAGCAGCAGCAGCACCCCACAATGATCAATACCAGGGTGTTCCTATCCCACCGGGAGCGGGCGCTCGGATAGGCTAAAAGTGTCGAACTCGCTGCACACTTCGCTCCTTGAACGCGCCCCAACTGAAACTGCCACATATTGCTGTGAAGCAGCCACTTTACGAGACGACACCCACTACCGAGCGGCATAAAACCTCTCCCCAGCGGAAGGAAGAGGCATAATAAAGTAAACAGGTAAGCAGAATCGAGTCCAGGGAACCAGGAAAGAGCCTGTTTTTAATATGCTCACCACCGAAGAACGACTGTGGTGAGCTTTGGACGTTAGAGCAACAACAACAACAACAAAAAACGCTGACTTCGTCCTTTACACGACAATCCACTCCACTGACACATAAGCTGCTGCTGCTCTCGCCCACAACACAATGGCAGCAGCAGTAGTGATTTCGTTGTGGTGACCATCAATCTATTGAAGCCTCGTTGAGAGTGTGCAGGTGGATGGGGGGGAGGGGAATACTGCTAACCTTGCGGTAAATTTTTGCGGAGCAATTTTTCCGCCCTGTGCTTTCCTTAATCCATGACCACCACCAACTATGAATGAACGATTAATTTGGAACATTAGTTTTTGAAGGACGGAATTCTGGTTCTAGAAACGGTTTCCTCCACCTAGCTTCGCTTGCTTGACGGATGCAATAGATAATTATATGTTGAGAAATGTCAGAGGTACGATTTGTTATGAAATTGCATTACTGCCGTTCTACGCATAGTTGTCCCATGTTACTTTTTGACAATTTTCACTTTTCTTCATAAAACGATGTTTTTATGCATAATCTTTCGGAAAAACACAAAAAACCTTATTGTTTGTTCCCAGTATTTAAAAAAACAACATCAAGTTCAATTGTCCCATGTTGATATTCTAGGCATAACTGTCCCACTATGTATTTTTTGTAGATCAATAATAAATGAATCGATTCAAGTACAGGAATGTTATGTGCATTATTCATTTAATAATATAAACTGCTAGGAGTGCTTTTGAAAGAAAAGGGTCATCCATAAACCACGTACACTTTCAGGAAAAGGAGATTTGGTCAAAGTGTACGATTATTAACAAAATCCAGAAATGTATGCATCAAGAGAGAAGAAGATAAGAACTGAATTGACTGAAAATGAACTTACGTGGTTTATTACGTGGTTTAGCCCCCATTGGTATAATCTAATGGAAGTGTAATGTGTAAATTGAATGTGAAGGCAGCATAATAAACATTGAAATATTTTGGTATAGTTTTTTTAATATTTTTATTTTTAGGAGATCTATCATTTCAAGCTCTATCACATGGTAAATAAAACGCTTTGTAAATGAAGAAGTATATAAGCATTAATTTTTTGGCATGTTCTCGAAAAAAAACCTTCTTGGCTTCTGGAATAACTGGAAGTATTGCTGCCAATAACAATTTCTTCCGTTGCTTTTGAATTCCTCTCGGAGCTTTTTGCCACTTCATGCTGCCATCTAAGGAAAAGTGACCAGCTGCAAGCATCTTTTGCTGTTTCTTAGATAGCAAAACACAATAATTCAGTTGCTTGCTGTCAACAACATCAGAATAGCCGATATCATACCGACCTTTAGCAATTCTGACCCGTCTAATATTCTCAATCTATGCCCGCGGATTTAATTTATTGAGAGTGTATTGAGTAACGGCAAATTCAGTTTTAAAAACATGTATGCTCTGCATGTCCATCACATTGACGCGCTTCTTGGCCCCTCCAACAGCCTTTTTGAAATCTTCGAAATCCACTACTCGGCAGTTTCAACAGCAGCATGAAAACTGTCAGCCGCCATGAACGTATGACCGGATTCGAAGTATTTCAATACAATCTCCTTAACGTCAACTTTATCGTCGTTCAATAGGAGAACAAGATGTAGGAAAAAGTTCCAGTACTAATACTAGGGATACTACATTACTATATACTACACCACGGTGCCAATTCTGTTTACTTTTTTATGCTTTGACACTGTCGTTTTACGCATAGTTCTCAAATGTTACTTTTTGACAATTTTCACTTTTGCTCCATAAAAAAATATTTTTCTGCATAATCTTTTTGAAAAACACAAAAAACTTATTATTTGTTCCCAGTATTAAAAAAAAAAACAAAATCAAGTTCAACTGTCCCATGTTGATATTCTACGCATAACTGTCCCACCATGCATTTTAAGCCCCTAATCCACCTAGATTGCTTCAATTGAGGGTCTCTTCACATTTCATTAAACAATAGCTTAGTGCTTATAAAAAACCCGATGCATTGCTAAACTGAAATGCTTGAAGCTTCTGCTAGACAAATGTGTTAGAAAACTTTGATTGCGTTTTTCTCAGTTGCTGATTTTGGAACATGGGACAACTATGCGTAGAACGGCAGATTATTCATTCTTGTATTTCGCAATATATTCTTTGAATTTTTTTTTGTTCGGAGAAGTCCTGGTCTTTTAGGACAGAAAGATATTTCCATTATTGATATGAAATATTTCTACGCATCTATTACAATAAAAAAATATTTTTCATGAGATAAACAATTGAATAATTATGAAATGTCAAGCATTATCTGAACGCGCCAAATTCCGACCAAAAGTTTCCCCAAAACAGACTACAGAACTAAGGAGCAGGGTTGCTACATATACAGAACATTCTGAATTTTACAGATTTTTCGCCTTTGAGGTACAGAATTTATATATACAGAATTACAGATTTTCAGCAAAGATATAGATTACAGATTTTTTTTCAATTATGTTTCAAATATTATATTTCGCTATATAATAGAATATATAGTCTGTCCGAATATTTTTACAGGTTTCCTTCTCAGGATACCTAAAGATAATATCTGCGGTGTGTTGTGACATATGAGAATTTACATTTCCTCGAGTGGTCGATAGCTCGCGTTTACATAATCACATAACTTACCGCAGTGAATCCTGATTTTCTTAACCATTCCCACTGACAACTATCCCTTCCATGATACACGCTAGGGAACCGCGCTATGGAGGTGACCCTTCTGGCCTTCAGGCGGCGAATATCATACTAACATTCCTTCCCTTCCCCTGGTGACTGTAAGGACATGGCCGGCGTCGTTATTGACCATTTAAAGCTCGAATCACCGAAAATAGCACAACGAGAATGATTTGCTAGTCCCAAGCGTCATTCTGTGTGTTCTTTGTGCAATTTGGTTGGTTCAGGTCAATCACGGAGACCAACTACGAATTGTACAGTCTACCAAGGATCAGGCTCAATTAAGTTTTAAATATTAAATTTATTATAGTGCATTTTTTATCTACCTTCTTACTAATAAACTTTGTTTTTTTTATTCGTTGAGTCATGAAGATATCTTAATTTATAAAAATGTTGAACCATATGCCATTTTTTCATTTGCTAGAATGAGAAGGAACATGAAAACAAAGTTCAACAAAACCATGTATAAATATCATAATTTTTTAAAAGGATTTAAAAAAACCTTTTTTTATGATTTATTTTGTTGTATTGATACGACTTTAACACTTTGAGCCCCGCGTCGCACAGTGGTCCCTGAGAAAATTTAGGCGGCCAAAATCCAAAAAATGAAGTTTCATAAAAACGCAAAAATCTTACAGTCCCTTATTCTAGGATGTTCAAGGCATCTAGGATAACGTGTTTCATCCCATTCCGCGCTCGCATCATTGCATTTTTAACGGAGAATTTGAATTTGTTGTCAGTTTCGAAATTCGGTTAGTTGTAGTACGTGTTAACTCCACACAAAGTAAGTACACTGGAGTCGCTTTTTTACGCGGGGGATGCGTAAAAAATTGGAATCCGCGTGAAATAAAACCGCGTAAATTCCAAAATCCGCGTAAAAATAAACCGGGTGATCCGTATAAAAATTTAACAAACAGTGAATTATTAATTAAAAAAGCAACTCATATTTTAACAATTGATTAAATGATTTTTTTTTGTATGCTGCAATCATGATATCTGTATCTTCTTTTATTTCTCAGCTACTAGTCAGTGATACAATACAAACTTATTTCGTGAAAAGTTACATCAATTAGCACATTGAATTTGTACGCGGTTGATACGTGCTGCGTAAAAAACTGCGTAAATGTCGAAATCCGCTTAAAAAACCCGCGTAAATTCCTAAACCAAGTTGAAAAATGAACTCTGCGTATCCGAAAATATACATTTCGATACCAAACACGATAACAAATTTTTAACTTTGCCCCCTCGCATCTCCCACCTGAAAAATGAACTCAGTGTATCCGAAAACCCCAGTCTACCAAAAATTGGGTTTTTAGCTAAAAAATCTGAGTTTTGGCCGCCTAAATTTTCTTAGGGGCCACTGTGCGTCGGTACATAGGGGCCGGCATTGAGCTTTTTGATAGAAAAGCGCTGACTGTATGTAAAAATCCTCTTGATCCGCATCAATGAAAAATGAATGAAAAGTGCAGCAAGAACAATTCGGATCTCAACGTGTTAACAACCCATAAATAAGAAAAAATCGAAATGAAAATTAACCTTTCTTTTTTTTCGTTATTTTTTAATGCATCTTTGCTACAAAATACAGATATACTTTTTTTTCAGAAAATTTTACAGCATCAAATGTGGCAACCCTGCCAAGAAGCCCTGGGAAATCGGTATTGCAAATACATGCAAGCCGATGGCACTTCTGGTCCCTATGCACAATGGTCCAGGAAGCGCATTTAAGTGGAAATTTGAAATCTGGAGTTATTCTCTAGACAAAAACTATCTGCGACAAAGTTGTTACATATGATAGAGCGCTAATTTTTATGTTGTCAAAAATAGGTCGACCAAAATTTTCGATGAAATGAAAAATCTAACTTTCTTCACTTCATAGATAGAAGTAAACATAGTTCGACAATGTTGCAGCCCCAGTTGTTGTAAGCAACTTTCTAAAACAAATTGTTTTGTATCTCTTAAAATAATCGGTATAGTGCTTTTTATATGTTGCGTTAGGGTCACCATGGAAAAAAAAAGTTTTTTTGCTTTAACTTTTATATTCCAAATTCTACATGCGAACTGTCTTCAGAAGGCTCTTAGAGCTTACTAAGAAAAAACATTTTGCGATGCAAAATTTTGTCAATATTTCGACTTTACTCAAAGTTATTTATATATTCTCCCCAAAAATACGTTCTCTTCATTTGTTTGTCGTTTTTTTCTGGGGCAAGCACATACAATGTTTATTGGCGGCATTTTAAAGAGCATATTTGACTCTACATGATGTGAGATTTTTAAAGCTGTGTTATTATTAATATTTGAGTTAACTAAATTAGAAATGATGAGTTTAATGGTAAAAAAAAATCAATAACTTTGGGTAGGATTAAGATATTGACAAGTTCTGCATCGCAAAATGTTCTAAAATTCATCCGAAGAAAACTTTAATGTAGAATTTGAAATATAAAAGATAGAGAGAAAAAAAAACTTTTTTTCCATGGTAAGTCTAATGCAAATTAGATAGAAAGCGACGCATGCGAATATTACATCACATTATGAATTCAAATTGGATCTTATAAGAATCAAGGAAGAATTTTTTTTTGCTGAGAGTAAAACGGAGTGCTATGAATGATGCTTAGATCGACTCAACTCAACTTAGAACAACTCAAGCAGAATTGTCAGTAGGAAACACAAACACAAACGGAAAATGTCAGTGGGGAATACGATATGTCGGCTCCTTTCAGTTTAATAGGGGTTCAATTTTAATGTCACCCACGTGTGCAACCTTTGATTCGAACTTATTTGCGAAGAGTCTCTTATTTTGCTCTCCTGTATTGCTCTTATATTGCTGTGCGATATATATTATACACAAATTCGCATCTAGCTTGAGTAATTGATGTACCAGATTCTTTCAAGCTCATTTTAACCCTTCTTTGCATGATTTTTTCATTATTGATGATATAAGGTCCAGACACGCTCAACTTAAAATGAACTTGTTTTTTTAATATAATTTTTGGGCATTTAATGTTATGATGGAAATAGAAATTATGTTTTAGGATGTCAAAAAATGTGCATTTTTGGGTGTAGTAAATAAAAACCGATTCAGCTGATTTTTGCTCAAGGTATTTTTTCGCGGGAATCAACATTTTGAAGGAAGTCTCATTCGAAAACTCGAGATAACCATTTTCATTGGCACTCTATTATACAGCAAAATATTAGACCCGTATTTTTTTATTTTTCATTGAAGTGGCTCTTTTCAAATTGATTTTTCGGACCATAGTAAAGGTTCAGACTTTATTTTTTTCACTTTTTTTCCAAAAACTCAATCTTTGAACTGCTGGACGGATTCAGATGATCGACATATCGTATTGAAGCCAATTAGCTAGTCTTCTTCGAAAAAATGCTACTTTAACATAACATATCGAAAAATCTGAGATGTGTTTTTTTCGTTTCTGAGTTATGATTTTTTAAAGTTAACATGTATTCAGTATACGTTCAATATTCGTATGCATTTTTGGAAACAAGAGGAAAAAAAATAAGTTTTCGGACCACCTTAGAATGAAAATGGGTACCCTAATGAAAAAAAAAAAAATACGGGTCTAATATGTTGCAATAGGGAACAAAACTACAAATTTTCATGAAAATCTAAGAACCACTATAGCGGAACAGCTTTGAATGGCTGTTTTACAGTTTCTCCACTGGTCAAACTATCTCTAAAAGTCTTCTTCGGTGATTTGTCATTTGTAGTTCTATTCGTTGTTGTTCACCAGTTAACACATTTTTTTTGTCAACAAGCGCGCTTTTACGATGAACTAGTTTTATCTCGAATTACGAAATTCTATTTTATTTTTATTTGCATACTTTTCTGTATTTTACGTTTGTTTTAAGTTTATTTTGGTTATTTATTGTTTTTCTCAGTTTTAAAGCAAGTTTTTTGAGACATTTTCGGAAGTCAATTGATCCACATTCAGACCTTCGGATCTGAGGCAACAGAACGCTTTCCGTCGAATTGGACGAAACTTCGTGAGCCTTTAGGTGGCTCTGGCGATATCCCTTCGTAAGGCAGTTGGTCAACTGATGACAACAGCGAAAGTTACCTCGTAGAAGCTGTTGGTCGATGAAGGTCATCAGGTATGAATTGTTATGTCCGTCCGACTCTGGTGGTGGTGGTATCACGGTCAAATTTCTTCTGTTTGACCCTCCTATACCCGTGCATACGGTCTCACACACCGAAAAGCAATAATTTTATTTTGAGGTGGCTGAATTAAATGACTATTGGAACTGGGTGAAGTTGAAGAAAAATATTTTCTGGAGTTTTTCCATGCAATTATATCTTGCTCCTTAAATAAATACCAATAACGCCTAAAAATACATAATGACGGGTACAGGAAGGATAAAGTTCCGGAGAAACACGGTTTCTATCCCCCGCACAAAAAAAAAAGGTTTGCCTGTATTGACAAATTTAAAAATGAGGTGTTTTCAAATAATTCTCGAAATAAAAAATAAATCATAAAATTAAAAAAGTTCACAGAGAATTCAGAAATTTCACTTCATTGATAGAAAAAGCGAAAAAAATCAAAATTAGAAAAAAGCTAAAATAAGAAAATACCAAATTCAGAAAATGCAGAGTCGAAAAAAAAATTTAAGGAAATGCAAAATTCAAGAGATGCAAAATATTTGTTCAATAAGTTAAAAACTCAAGGAATTGAGAAAAAAAATAATAAATTCAATTAAAAAAAAACAATAAAAAAACAATCAAATTAAAAATTTTAAATTCGAAAAAAGTTAAAATTTAAACAAATTAAATTAAGAAAATATAAATTTAGAAAATAGAAGAATAAGAATATTGACAAAATTTTAAAAATGAGCACATTTCAAAAAAAAATTAAAATAAAAAAAAATCATGAAATTTCTAAAGTTTTACTTCATTGATCAAGAAAGCGAATTAATGCAAAAATTAGAAATTGGAAACTTCAAAAAATGCAAAAGTTTGAAAAAGCTAAAATTAAAAAATACCAAATTCTGAAAATGCAAAATTAAAAATAAACGAGATTTAGAAAAATACAAAACTCAAAAAGTTGAAAATTCAGAAAACACCTAGTTCAGAAAATGCAGTATTCAGAGAATGCAAAGTTCGGGAAAAGCAAAATTCAGAAAGTGAAAAAGAAAAAAGGGCAAAATTCGAAGAATACATAATTCCGAATGTTAAAAAAATGCGATGTTGAAATTGAATGAAAATTTAGAAAAATAACAATTAATTTAGATAAAATAGAGAAATTCAAAATTCATTAGATAAAAATGCAGCTTAGCAAATTTAAAACTCAAGGATTTAAAAAAAATAAAAAAAATAATTCATTTGAAATTCAAAAATAGAAAGTAAAAAAATCCAATAAATTAAATTTTCAACTTTCTAACAAATTTAATAAAAGATGAATTCATTAAACTAAATAATTCAAAATTCAAAAAAGTTTAGATTACAAAAAAATGATCAGAAAATTAGAAAAATACATTGACAAATTTGAAAATACACCCAGGTTTTTTTAACGGGAATTTTCCAATTAACGCGGCTTTTTTTTACGAGGTACGTATCCACCGCGTAAAAAAAACCTGGGTGTATGGAAATTTCAAAAAATTCTTGAAATAAAAAAAATATATATAAAAATTGTGCAGAGAATTAAAAAAACTTCTCTTCGCTGAACAAAAAAGCGAATAAATGCGAAATTTAAAAAAAAATGTTGAAATTTGAAAATATTAAATATATGAACAATATTTACAAAATGAAAAAAAAAAAAATACTTTTTTATTATCATCTAATAAAATTAAGGAATACTAGATTCAAAAAACATGTTCCGAAAATGCCTAATTTAGAAAATTCAGAAAGTGTTAGATTTGAAAAAAGAAAAAAAAATTAAAAGGCATAAATACAGAAAAAAAAGCGAAAATTAGAAAAAAAATCGAAGTTTAAAAGCAAAATTCAGAAAATAAAAATTCAATCCAAGAAATGTGACTAATTAAAAATTAAATTAAATTTTAATTTTTTTATCAAAATGAAAAATTTATCAATTTTAAATTCCGAAAAATTTTGGATTTAAAAATAAATTATTTTTTAATTATTCAACAATACTTGTCTATGACCCTTTGGCTCTTAAAGACTGGCTAGCTTACCTAAATAAATTAAAGAAATAAGTTTCAAACAATTAAAGATAACAAAAAGACAAATTTGAAATTTTGAAAAAAATTAAATTAAAAAAAAAACAAAAAGTTTAAAAATTTCACAGAGAGTTTAGAAATTTCACTTCACTGAAAAAAGCGTGTAAATTCAAAATTTAGAAAATGGAAACTTCAGAAAAGTCAAAATTTAGGCAAAGCTAAAAAAACAGGAAATGAAAAAATCTAAAAACTATAAATTTAGGAAAGGCAACTTTCTGATATTCTCCTATCGTTTCAAGTTCATTTTTTCATTCTTCACACTGAACCAAGTTTCTCAATCGTCATTCGCTCTGAAAATGACGATTGAGAAACTTGGTTCATCATCATCGATTTATCATCACCTTAACTCACTTTTATTAATTTATTCGAATGCAAAATTTAGAAAATGCGGCGTTAGGTGCTCGGTATTGATAGCTTTATTTGGGATGTAAAGAGAGTTACAGAACAACTATATGGGAGAATGGCAATGCCTCCAATTCTCGTCAATTCGAACCATTTGCGAACCGAGAAATAGTTATTTTCAGCATACCAAACGAATTTTAGGAAAACATCTTGTTTGATAGGAATGCAAATAATTAAAATCCGTTTGCCGCAAGCACGATTTTAAATTTGAAATGAAAACATGACATATTCTCTGTTTTGGCACCAGGGATGCCAGGTGATTTTTTCAAATGTCTTCACATGGTACGAAAAAATGTCTTCCACTGTCTTCACAGTCTTATCGATAAAACAAAAAATCATAGCTTACATTTGGACAAAGTTGATAGCTTATTCAATGTTCATATTAATTGGCATTATTATATAGCGCATTTTACTAAACTTGCCTTGATGTTATGAAGTTTATTTCAATAAATGTGAACAAAGAATATATTTCACAACTGCGAACTAAATTTCATGACTTTAGAAATGGTAATTAGCCTGATGTACTGTTGTTTGGGTGAATATCGCCCCGGTTTTTCCACAAAAACGGAACTGTGATAACAGCAATTCCAAATGAAATCGTCCTAAAAATGCAAATTTTAATAACTTGTATTTTTGATTCCAATGAAAGTGTGTATTCCAACCCAAACGGGTTGGAGGAAATATGAGTTTTTTACAGCAATTGGGAATTTTTTGACTCAAGCGTAACTTTTGAAAAGGGCGTATCAATTTTAGTAGTTTTTTTAGTTAGTTTATTTTTTAAATTTCTCGAGAATGGTTGCATTTAGAAGGAGATTGATAGTAACCTTTTTTATTTTAAATCACATCAGAATTCATAATTTGTGGCTAAGAATGTTTGCTAACATACAAAAATTCGAAGTTTCGAAAATTCCTAAAAATTCGATGTTCCACAAATTTCGTCAAAAATAGTTTTATCATCTTGGGCCCATTTTTTAAATTTTCTTCATGACTTCTATTTTATATGAAAAAATTGAAAAAAATATTAAAAAATACATATTTTTTGATATCGCAAATTAAAATTTTATTTTGTAAATAAAAAAAAGATTACTAATTTTTATTCTCAGTGTATATTTTTTTCAAATTAACTATTTCGGTACGACTCATATTTTTTGAGATATAAATTATCAAAGATTTCTCTTACTCAAATCGATACGCCCTTTTCAAAAGTTGCGCTTGAGTCAAAAAATTCCCAATTACTGTGGAAAACTCATATTTCCTCTAACCCAAACGGAATACACACTTTCATTCGAATCAAAAATACTCATGTTTTGACATTTGTCGATTTCATTTAGAATTACTCATAACTCAATTTGTTTATTTCAGCTTTGAAGTTTTGGTTTTAGCTCAAACCATATCCATAAAACTGATTATTGAAACAGTGTGTAACTGGAAAACCTTCGTTTGGTGAAGTGGTAGTTTGAAAGATCTAAATTAATCTATTGTATATACTGAAATGTCTTCATAATGTCATAATGTCTTCAAAATGTCTCCACAAAAACAAATTTCTTCACAGTAAGTCAAATGTCTTCAAAATGAAGACATGTCTTCAAACCTGGCACCCCTGTTTGGCACCCTTCAAGATAAACGTCAAACCCAACGTCAAAAACTTTTAATTCTGGCAACACTAAGTTTTATGGAACAAATTTAGAACAAATGTTAACGCTTAGTACAACGACGCAGATGACGCAACACGTGATTGCGTTTGGCTGTATTGAAAACACATTTTCGCATTGAACTGTCAACGTTATTTCTTGATAGAAAATCATTTTTGGAACTAAAAAGGGGCTGTCCACATACCACGTGGACAGAAAAATCACGACTTTACACTCCCCCCTCCCCCTCCGTCGACAAGCGTGGACATTTTCATACCCCTCTCCCTGTTGTCCACGTGGACATTTTTCCTTATTTAATCAGTATAATTTTAGGAAATAACTGGATTGCGCTTACATTAAATTTTAATTCCATTTAAGTTTTTTCAAATTTTACTAGCTGTACCCTGTCACGTTTTGGCTATCTAGTATTCCAATACAGAAACGCGCAATATACAGTTGAACAATCCGCACCCGAATCTACATCACACAATTCCAAAGATTGATCTTGAGCAACGCCAATTGAATAAAATTAAATGGATTTAAAATCATTATCGGATACAATTTTAGTTCACGATTTTTTAAACACATGCAAAAAAATGTGTTGCTACCACATAGATTACGTATTCAATACAAGAAAGTTGATTTAGGCTCATAGTTTTACTTCAGAAGTGTACTCATTCTATCTGAAAATCTTAAAGCTTCCTGAGGGGTTGGCAACTTCCTGAGGGGTTGGCAATCCTTGAAGTGAATTTTGTATTGATATGAGCTCCATCAGTGGCGAACTTTTCGAGTTAATGAAGCTCACAAAAACAAACAGAATAATTTTAAATGCTATAATTTTTCTATCAATTAAACAAAATTTCAAAAAAAGAAAAGATGGACTGATGCACTGATATCTGAAGATCTTCATTTGATAAAGGATTGAGGAGTAGGGTCGAAATTTCTAAGCGATGTCAAAACGCCTGTACTTTCGATATAAATCATGACATGAAGACAAAAAAATCAGCATTTTCAAACTTTCAGTAGAACTATTTTCTACAGAGGTATTCTCTATCGAGTGATCCGTTTATTCTGTAATTTTGAATCATGAATATTTCTTGAAATAATGAACGCACCGCAAATCGGTGGTCAAATCTGCCCACTGCAAACTTGAAAATATTCTATACAAGGTCCAGTTGTTGCTTTGACAAATGCATTATTTTATATCAGAGTTATAGCGTTTCAAGTGCTCCCTTGGCCGAGTGGTTAGCGTCATAACTAACATGCCGGGTGTTCGGGTTCGATTCCCGTTCTGGTCGGGGGAATTTTTCGTCAAAGAAATTTCCTCCGACTTGCACTGTGATCACGCGTATTCTAGAGCTTGCCACTCAAAATGCATTCAAGGCGTGTTATTTGGCATAGAAATCTCAACTAAGTACTAATAAAAATGACGCAAGTAATACTACGTTGAGACGGCGAAGTTCCTCTAGGAACGTTAGTGCCATTAAAGAAGAAGAAGCGTTTCAAAAATCATTAAAAATTTTCGATGTCGCATTGCATTTTTTATTGGACAATAAATTCAGATTAAAGCAACTTTGTGCGAAAGGTACATAACCTCATATAACCTAATAAAAAATATGTAAAAAACAGTATTACTTTGATAAAAGAACAAACATTATGATGTAGAAAAAAAAACCATTGGATTGAACATTCTACAGGATCATAAATGTAGGTTTTAGCCAATGTTTTTGTTTGGAGATTTCTCGGTTTTTTGTCATTTTCCGGAAAACGGAAGGATGGAAAAAAATAATTCTTGGAGATTTGGGTTTCTGTAACTCCAAAAATCATCAAAATTACACCAATGGAATTTGTTAAAAAAATAATTTTTAAAGCTTGGTCGCTAATGACTTAAACTGCTGGGAAAACTTTCTCATAAATTGAATAGAATATCGAAAACTATTATATCTGTTTGAAATATTGTTATATACAAGTTGTTAGGTAGCTGATCCGAAATATTTCAGCTCTATTACCTGATCGTATTTGATGAAAAAAATCTTCCACGCATATGATCAAATCTCATCTACGAAAGAATTATTGAACTTTTCCTTGAGACCTTTTTTTTTGCCTTAACGGGTGTTAAATAAAAAATGAGAATTTTTTCAATACCTTTCAGTAACTCAAATAAAGAGCGTAAAATTTTCTTTCTCCAAGAAAATTTCTCTTTGGGCTCCCTAGAAACAGTAGGCGTGTTTGGTTTTGTTAGTTTGAATTTAGTCAGAGCAAAGACAAATCTATCGAGAAGAGTGCCTCGATAAAATCCTGCTGCCGTTCCTGAACGAGCATCACGCGGATGGGAAGTACGTCTTCTGGCCGGACAAGGCGTCTTCCCATTACGCCTAGAAGACGCTGGCGTATCTTGAGGAGAAAAAAATACCGTTCGTGCCGAAAGATCGTAACCCAACAAACTTGTCCCAGTGCCGCCCAATAGAGGATTTCTTTGGCTCACTCAGTGCCCTAGTGTATAGAAACAATTGGAGGGTCAAGGACACGAAGCAACTGACTACAAGAATCCGAAATTGTATCCGGAAAATGGACGTAAGTGCCGTACAACGTTCTTGTGAGAGCATCGCGACAAAGTTGCGTCGAACAGCAGACCACGGCCCTTACTCAAACATTCATTGACATTTTTTTGAAGAAAATACATTATGTTATTAAAAAAAAAATCTTGAAATCGATGAAAACAAATTTTTTTTTTTTATATGTGATTGCAAAAGTTCTCATTTTTTATTTAACACCCGTTAAACTGACTTGAATTCAAAAATTACGCTGCATAGCACATTTTAGTTGCTTTCATTTGAGAAAATTGTGCATAAATTATGTTGTGAATCATTTAAATTTTTGTAAGATAAATGTAGAATGGTTGGACAGCTTCAATTTGCTTGATAGAAACAATCCAGTTTATCATGCATTTTTGGAAAATTTATAAAAACCAATAAAAGCACAAACATTTAAGTTTCATCTTTACCTCTAAAAGTTACTTGGTTTCATTATTTTAAATTTTTTACAACTGCTTTCTACGTAAAATTTTCTCATCTTTCAAATGAGTAGCATAATTATTTTAGGTAGCGTACTTTCTAAATCAGTAGAGTAGAGTCAGTTCAAGACATAAAATTCGACTCAAGAAAAGTTCAACAACTCTAGTTGAGAATAGACCAAATGCGTAGAATTTTTCATCAAATATGATCCTCTATCACCTCCTGAAATATTCCGAAACAGCTACCTAATTCCACGTATATTTTTATCAGAACACTGGTGGTTGTATAGAATAAAATACTCCCTGTCCACGTGGACTCGATCTATACCCCCTCCCTCCTCTCCGTGGACAAGCGTGGACATCGTCTTACCCCCTACTCCCCTAAAGTTGTCCACGTGGTATGTGGACAGCCCCAAAAAAACAAAAATTCAATCGAATTGAAATGGTTATTAAAGGTGATTAAAGGGTTTCACGTTCATGTCAGTTATTACGGTCACCTCTGAGCAACAAAAATACGAGTAATTAAGGCTTCGCTTCTGTTTAATTTGAATCCATTTGTGCACTAACAATGTAAAGTTATGTAATGCACTGGACTAAAATGGCAGGAATGTATCATGTATGCATGTATCAACGTAAATAGTCAGGGTCGAGTAGTAGTGGTGAATTGAAGTCAGGTTGAATGAAGAGGCAGTGTAGCGGACCGGGTTTTAAAAGACAACCCGGAACCTACGGCCAGCTCGAAGAAGGCTAACAGCTCAGCTTTCCCACCCGACCTCTCTTAAGCGATTGGCTTAAGCGCCACCTCTTTCGAGGACCAATCGCCGCGTTAGTTGCCCAGCTAGAGGCCTGACAGGCAGGCCTAAATCGTATCCTTTTATCAGGATCGGGGGACGATCGAGCTGTACCAATTCCAACCAGCGAAGACTTCTAGAAGACACCCGTAGGGTACTCCGAGAGAACCATCAAACGACCAAGAATCACCCTAAAAGCACAGAATACCACAACAGGTTTTTCTCATCACAGGCAACGTTACTCTAACAAATTACCAGACTGGCACGGCCATCTGGGAAACAAAGGAGGACCACAAACAACTCCAGACATCAACTACGAAACACGGATAACGTGAAACCTTAATAAAAATAAATTGAATGTTCACAGGACATGTATTATAGCGACTTTTACTCCTAGACAACACTAGACAACTTTCTGCTTTTGGGGTAGACTATGGTTTTACATATTTCTACATTTATTTGTACATTCGCTTAAATCTAAGGGACATCACATGTGCACATGGACAAACAGGGTACCTGGGGAGTGCGGTGAGGACACAAATTTCCTCACCGACTCCTTCTGCTTCTTTGCGGCGGATTCTCCACCGGTTGATAGCTTCCAGCGGGTCTGTTGAAGGCGCGATGGTAACGGCGCAGCCTTTTCTCCGACGCGTTTTGGTTCGTCGGGTTTAGCCAAGAGGAATTTCCCTATTTTAGCAAATTGTTCACAGTTAGAAAAATGTCCCTAAATTATACAATATATGTACCTGTTGTAGTCGCTTTTTTTGCTCGTTAAATTTTATTGAGCGTTTGTTTGCTAACTAGGAACAAATGATGGCACTGAAACAATTCAACTTTATCACCACAAAGACTTCACGTTATATAAAAAGAACTTACAATTAGCGATCGCGAACAAAACACACAATGGTTCCGCGATGTCGGACAGTTCTTGGCAAAATGGTCGAAGAACATGGTAGTCCTCAGATAAACCGCAGGGTATCTCTCGATTCAGAGCTCAAGCTCAGCCGAAGACAATTTCCCCAAAGCATCCCCTTGTGTGCATCTTGCTTCAACTAACCGTCCTTAGATACAGCCTTCTCATTTCCCTCCCCAAACTCAAGGCCACGAAAGTAAGCGCTGCGCGAACAGACACTCATTGGCCGAACAACTTTGGCGATTGAGCTTTCGCCCAGCTCCAGGGAGGTGGGATGGGAAATCTAAGCTCTTAAGTATACTTTCTGGAGTATCTTTTAGTTTACTTTCGGTTGTGACTTAGTACAGGTACACTCCAAATGTTTCAGTGTGAGTTTTTGAATTTAAATTTTTATATTTGAATAATTACTAACTATCCTAACCAATAAATAAATAAATAAGTATATAAATAAATGAATAAATAAATAAATAAATAAATAAATAAATAAATAAATAATTAAATAAATAAATAAATAAATAAATAAATAAATAAACAATACTCAATAAATATGTACACCAATAATAAATAAGTAAATAAATAATCCAAAAATATCACATGATGAAAACAGTTGTGGCAACTGTTACATCACTCCATGCTTTAGTTACGAAAATTTAGTTGAATTGATTCAACTAAATTTTCGTAAGGGGATTCCTTACTTCCAAAATATTGTAAGAAACAAAACCGAATTATAGATTAACTATTGTCATCACAAATATTGATGCGATTCGGGGTCATATGTGTTCATCATCAGCAAGCTGACTCCTCCTCTGTTTACAGTCTACGTCCCATCATAGGTCGTATCTGCCACTGACCTTCACCGTCGTAAGACTCAGGTCTCCAGCGAATGCATATTAAATTTGATTCGACTATGTGTAATCTTTACGAAAATAAATCTGATCATCGTTCCATCCCATTATGTGTAGCACTAGCAACTCTTCGACAACTGCTTAATGAAGCTCCTCAACAAAACGTCCATTCCCAACTCAATATTTTTTTCAATATTGTGTGAATGACGAGTGTGAATCCCAATTCCCCATTTCCCAAAACAGGTTCATTCAGTCATAATACTAATTCCAAAATTATTGGACAAGAGAATATTCCCGAACTCACCGCAAACTAAACTATTGTGAATAGATTTGGATACCCCGAGTTTTACTCGAGCACTCAACCATTTCCCACCCACAATGCACCCCAACCCACTGTACTGAATGTTTACACCAGAAAAACTGGTCACCATACATTCACAATGATATACCGAAACTGTTATACAACATTCACAGTATATTTTTACATCGAAGAGTTAATTGTGCCTGTGCTTTAACACTGGGTTAAATATCGAATCTCGAAACAAAGTAAGTGTGATCTGCAGTTCTATTGTGCACGCTGAATCAAAGAGATCAGAAGCTGGATCATCCGTTGGAAATTTTCCTTGGCCGGAAAATAAACGGGGGGAGTATTAATATATTTCTTTAATATCTTGAATTGTTGTGCTTTGTGTGTTTTTCCTTTCCTTTTTCCCAGATAAACTTTCGAATTTATTCTAAATTTCGACGGATATGGAATGATGAATGACGAACAATGAGGACAATGTGGACCACAAGGATCACATTTCAAAGATGGACGAAATTTTTCAAGGATAATGGAGACAATTACTTAACTAAATATTCTGGAATTGATGATGGAAGAACTACTGAAGGACATTCATTGGATTTGAAGGATGGACGGAAATACTTACATACCTAAAAGGACATCCATCTAATCATAAGGGAAGGACCTAATATACTTAAATTGATGAAGGAAGAACTACAATAAACGTACGTGGGAAATACCATGAAGAACAGGAATAATACGGTATACAATTCGAATATTGCTAATCTAAATACTATCTTATTCTACAGTTATGGTTACTATTCGTGGAAATGTGTCGAGTTAGGGATGTCTATTTTTCCTATTTCTTCACTCCCTGACATAGTCCTATAAGGATTTCTTTGATCCTTTCTATCCCATGTCGTTGGGGTAAAATGCTAAATGCTCATTCATAATGTCACCAGTAGATTGTAGATTTTGTGGGACGGCTCGACTCAGTATTTGAGGAGACTTGGAATGGCTATTTAGATTTTTGTGCAAGCTGTTTGCTGCGTGGTCCACTAAAAGTATACATAGCTGAAATATTTTGAGGCATGGCTATTTTTCTCCTATTCTTTCATTCTTAGACATTGTCCTGGAAGGATTTATTTTATCCTTTTTCTCCCAGGTTGTTTGATTTTGATACTAAATGCTCATTCTTAACGTCACCAGTAGATTGCTTATTTTGTGGGACGGCTCGACTCAATAGCTGAGGAGACTTTGAATGGCTATTTATATTTTTGTGCAAACTAATTGCTGCGTGGTCAACTAAAAAAAAGTCTACATAGCTGAATATTTATTTCTGTTAAGAATTTGGAAGTGTAAGTTTTTTGAGATATTTGCAATGAAATACACCAAGTCTTTTCCCATTTTCATCATCTACTTCGTAGCAATGGTCACCTATGCGCCTTTTGATTTGCGCCCGAACATATTTCGGTGCCAATTTCGCACAGTATCCTTTCCCTTTGTCCGATAACTCCGTGTTCTTTTTAAGGACTTTTTCACCCACAGAATATGTTGGACAGTTGGCGTTCGATCTCAAATTGTAATATCGAGAGTGTTTTTCAAAAGCTTTCTTGATGTTTTCTCTAATTTGCTGGTATAATTCATTTCTTTCTAGAACACCTAAACCGTGAGTTTCGGAGGAATTGTCTCTCATATGACGATACTCTCTTCCGTCGGAGATCATATTCCTTCCGAACATCACAAAATATGGTGAATATTGGGTCGCCTCATGGACTGAATTTCTCATGGCACTCGCAATTGTTTGGATGTTATTAGCCCAATCTTTATGCCTGTTTTTGATTGTGGCTCTTATTGCTGTAGTCATCACTCTATTCACCCTTTCAGAGTCATTTATTTGGGGGTGGTAACTAGGAGTTTTCCAGTGCGTAACATGGTATCGGTTCAAAAGATCTTCAAACAATTTTGACGTAAATTGAGTCCCATTGTCGGTCAGGATCACTTCCGGAACCCCAAATAACAGAAAAATCATGTTTTCCACGAATGGAACAAGAGACTCTGCTGTTGCTTGCCTGAATGGCTGGATTAACACGAATTTGCTGAACACATCCGTGACAACCAGTAAACAGGTGTTTTTACCCTTCCCCGAAGCGGGTAGGGGCCCAACATAATCCATCGTTAGAAACTGCCATGGATGGTCAGCTATTTTTTTCTGCGTTACTAGAGGAGTTGTTGTATTGACATTGGTCGCTTTGCTAGTTTGACAAGTTAGACATTGCTTACAATATTTTTTTATTTCCGAGTTCATTGATGGCCAGTAATATTTTCCCTTAATTGCATTTAGGGTTTTCTCGAAACCTAAATGCGCTCTTTCGTGAATTTCTTTCATAATTTCGGTCCTTTGAGGTTTGGGTGGATATTGCTTCCATTGAAACCTGTGATCTTCTAGTTTACTCCTATGTTTTACAAGTTTGTAGATTTGGTTATCAACCACGCGAAAGTCGGAAAATTTTTGAGGATCACTAGAAATTTTCTTTATGAGATCCTGATAATCTGGATCAATTTGGATTGTGGAAATTGTTTCTAATGAACGTGACAAGCAGTCAGCCGTAATGTTTTGTTTCCCTTTTCTGTACTCCAGCTCGATATCATATGCTTGTATCTTTAGAGCCCATCTCATTAGTTTCGAATTTCCGGACTCGACTCCAATGGTAAAGAGCCATAATAAGCTTCTCGCATCTGTGATAACCTTGAACTTTGTACCTTCGACGAAATGTCTGAAGTGCTCAATCGCGAGTAACACACCCAAACACTCCTTTTCTACGCTAGCATATTTCCTTTGTGTGCTATTCAGTTTTTTGCTGAAATAGCCAATAATTCGAGCTTCCCCCTCAATATGTTGAATGAGCGCTGCTCCAACAGCGTTATCGGATGCGTCTGACTCGATCACAAACGGCAGACTAAAATCCGGATTGGCTAGAATTGGGGCAGAGATTAGAGCAGTCTTTAGCTTTTGGAATCCTCGTTCTGCTGCTTCTGTCCAAACGATTTTCTTTGGTCCCTTTTTGAGCAGATCAGAAATTGGAGACACGATCTCGCTATAATCGCGAATAAATCGCTGGTAGAAACCCGCGAGACCAAGAAGTCGTCGTATGTCCTTCACATTTTTCGGTCTGTGATAATTTAATATTGGCTCTATTCTTGTGTTGTCAATGGCAACACCCTCACTTGTCAGTAGGTAGCCCAGGTAGTTAACCTGCTTTCTACAAAACCGCGATTTATCCAGTGAAATGGTTAAATTTGCCTTGGTTAGTTTTCTGGCAACTATTCCCAGTAGTTTAAGATGCTCTTCTAAAGTCATTGTCGCTATCACAATGTCGTCGAGGTATACAAATACCTGTGGCTCAAGGTCAAACCCAATGACCTTGTCCATAAGTCGACACATTGTAAAAGGGGCATTCGTCAGGCCAAAGGGACACACTTTAAATCTGTACAGACCCTTCGATGTTCTAAAAGCTGTGTAGTCTCGGCACTCCTCTTTAAGAGGAATTTGAAAGTACGCATCCTTCAAATCTATCACGGAGAAAAATCTAGCGCTACCTAGTCTATGAAAAATACCTCTCATGTCCCGCATTGGGTATGAGTCTTTTTTAGTTACTGCGTTGATGCGCCTCGAGTCCAAGCATACCCTTAGTTTGCCGTTCGATTTCCGAACCGGAACAAGGGGATTGGCCCATTCGCTTGCGCATTCTTCGATAGCGTCTAGTTGTTTATACCGTTCAATTTCTTCATTCATCTCTGCTTGTATTTTTGGAGAACATCGATACAGTGCTTGTCGTCTCGGCAATGCACCCTCTTGAAGAACGATCTCGTGCTCGATCAACGACGTGCGTCCTAAATGGTTCTTTGATGTACACGGGAATTGTTTAATGACTTCGGTTAATGCATTTTTCTCTTCTATCGTTAAATCGTGCTCAGTTTCTAATGACTCAGGGCTTACCTCTGAAGCTTCAGGGAGATCTAAACCAGGAATATCGAGTGTTTCGTCTGGTTCTTGTTTTAGAGTTACAGGTATAGTCTCAATGGGATGGACGTAAAAATGGTGAGACTCAATAGTTGATTTCCTATTAATTCCTATTTGGTTTATTTCCTCTATACCATCGACTCCTCGTATCATTGGTTCTATTCTAAACGCTTTCCAGAAATTTATGCCCAAGATTAAATTGCGACTAATTTCTGGAACTATTGCTATTGGGATTATTTTGGTTACTCCCCGGAAAGTAACAGGAATGTTCGCGTAGCCTTCGCATGAATATTGCGTTTCATCAGCAGTGCAAATGCGAATCGGAGACGGTAAAACTTTGAGACCATATTGCTCGATTAAATTTTTGGAATTTGTGACGCTTATGCTCGCACCAGAATCCACTAATGCTTCTATTTCCGTTTCAAAAATTTTAATTTTAACATGAGGACACTGGCTTGGTTGAATGTGAATCTCGTGTATGGTTCTAAAAGGATTAAAAAATAATTCTGATTTTCTGGGAATCTTTTTCATAACAGGGCTGCTAGACTTCCCATTTCTGCATCCCGATTTCAGTTTCCCGAGGTCGGAAATGTAGAATGCCGTTCAGTCGTAGGCCTTCTTGGATGAGCATTGCAATTCATTGTTGTTTTCCCTTGGTTTCCGCAGATGTAACAAAAAATCACCTTCGCTTCCCTACACTGTCTCCAAAAATGCCCTTGACCTCTACAATTCCAACATAGCGGTAATCTGATCATTTCAACTTGACTATTCTTCTGTTCTTGCTGTGGTGGCCCTTCTTGGTTTGTTATTAGGTTTCTTCGCTGCCTACTCGTTAGAACATTCAATTCTTCTTCAATAGACCCCTCATCACCTGATTCTGCTTCAATATGGTGAATCGCATGCCTTGTTCCTATGGGATGTAATGATGGATCACTGGCATCGATTCGGTAATTGTATTGCATTAGTTCTTCTAACGTATTTACAGCGAAACATGCCAATTTCGACCGGTAATGTTGACGCATGTTTTCCCAGATCACTTCGAATTTCCTTCTTGGTGACATGGGTTTCGTCAAAAGTTTGTTCAGTCGTTCGATATCCGTAACGAATGCGATAAACGTTTCACCTTTTTGCTGTTTCCTATCGTAGATTTTCTGCCTATTTCCCTGATCCTGATTGGGATTTCCAAACCTGTACCGAATATTCGTTTCGAAAATATCCCAGTTCCAAAATGCTTCGTAATAAGTGAAGAACCAATTAGATGCTTCACCACGTAACAACAAGTGGATATGGCTGAAAAGATTATCCCTTGAAATCCCATTCATGCTGGCGAGAACTTTAGCTTTATAAATGAAGTCTTCCAGTGTTGTCGAACGTGTATCTCCCGAAAACGAAAGATTCCATTTTTCAATTCTTCTGTCGTAATTTTTTCGATCTTCCCTGTAACCGTGTTGCATTGGTCTAGGTGGCATTTCCCTACTAACCTCTTCTTCATCACTTCTCAAATCATTTTGCTGCCCATTCGGAATGAATGGACAAAATTGTTGATTGAGCTCTATCCTATGCTGATTTGAATTAGTGATCCCAACAGGTTTTAGTATCGGTCCAGCATTTGAAGAACGAATTTGTTCCAAACAGTTTACTTCAGTTTTTCCTCGCGGCATTTCTCTTTTCGTTTCGCCTACCATGCTAGTGGTCAACTGTTGCACCATCCCTATCAGTTGTTGCATTTGAGTTTCTAAATTCTGTACCTTCAACTTCAAATCTTCGTTCGAGGGACCAACGTCACCTTCTTCCCTAGTCACACTATCAGTTTTTTCCAATAATTTTCCCAATGGATTGCTTTTCGGAATTGCTCCTAAGCTGTCATATGTTTTCGCGGATACATTTTCTTCGATGTTTGTATTTATTATTTTGGGACTCACAACTGTTACTTCTCTATCATCTCTTTCAGGCGATCCGATTTGTTCTGGATCCTCGGCTGTGAAATGTGTCTCTTTAAGATTTTGTACTAATAAAATATCTTTGATATTCTTACATAATGATTCCTTCATACTATTTGATCCTTCATCCGGAGCATTGCTACGTTCTGCCCTCAAGTAATAATGCTTGAGGCGCGAAACGAATCGTGCATCCGGAGCTTTATCCAATGCATTCCTAATGCTTTCGACACGCGCTGTAATTAAATCGAATTCCTGCTCTATCGTATAAGGAGAACGATATTGTCGATTTTCTTTTGCATCTTTATGGAAAAGTCTCCTCAGTAATCTTTGTTTATCATGCAATTCTTTATCCAATTCGTCACCATAATTTCTTAATTTTAATTCGTAATTTACTTCATCGTCAAGTAAATGTGACGCATACGGAAATTTAGAAGACATATTTTAATATTTAAATAACACACAATAAGCAACAACAATATAGTATAAATAGTAATAAATAACAAATAATTGTAACTATAATTTGTAAATAAATAGGGAATATATAATTTGTAAATATGAAAAAATAAAAATAATTCAGCACAATATTTTGCACATGCAACTCTAGAACAAATACAGCACAAATACTTTCAGAAAATACTTCAAAAATATTCCAACACTCCGGAGACTATAATAATTCTATGTACAACTATATTACCAAAATTAACCCAAAAAAATGTATAAATATCACTAGAAATATCACGAAAAAGAAAAATTCTCTCCTCAAAAAAAACCTAAGTCACAACGAAAAAATACTAAATTTGAATTTATTTTTTTCCAGGTTCGTACTTGTCGTTGGGCGCCAAATGTAGCGGACCGGGTTTTAAAAGACAACCCGGAACCTACGGCCAGCTCGAAGAAGGCTAACAGCTCAGCTTTCCCACCCGACCTCTCTTAAGCGATTGGCTTAAGCGCCACCTCTTTCGAGGACCAATCGCCGCGTTAGTTGCCCAGCTAGAGGCCTGACAGGCAGGCCTAAATCGTATCCTTTTATCAGGATCGGGGGACGATCGAGCTGTACCAATTCCAACCAGCGAAGACTTCTAGAAGACACCCGTAGGGTACTCCGAGAGAACCATCAAACGACCAAGAATCACCCTAAAAGCACAGAATACCACAACAGGTTTTTCTCATCACAGGCAACGTTACTCTAACAAATTACCAGACTGGCACGGCCATCTGGGAAACAAAGGAGGACCACAAACAACTCCAGACATCAACTACGAAACACGGATAACGTGAAACCTTAATAAAAATAAATTGAATGTTCACAGGACATGTATTATAGCGACTTTTACTCCTAGACAACACTAGACAACTTTCTGCTTTTGGGGTAGACTATGGTTTTACATATTTCTACATTTATTTGTACATTCGCTTAAATCTAAGGGACATCACATGTGCACATGGACAAACAGGGTACCTGGGGAGTGCGGTGAGGACACAAATTTCCTCACCGACTCCTTCTGCTTCTTTGCGGCGGATTCTCCACCGGTTGATAGCTTCCAGCGGGTCTGTTGAAGGCGCGATGGTAACGGCGCAGCCTTTTCTCCGACGCGTTTTGGTTCGTCGGGTTTAGCCAAGAGGAATTTCCCTATTTTAGCAAATTGTTCACAGTTAGAAAAATGTCCCTAAATTATACAATATATGTACCTGTTGTAGTCGCTTTTTTTGCTCGTTAAATTTTATTGAGCGTTTGTTTGCTAACTAGGAACAAATGATGGCACTGAAACAATTCAACTTTATCACCACAAAGACTTCACGTTATATAAAAAGAACTTACAATTAGCGATCGCGAACAAAACACACAATGGTTCCGCGATGTCGGACAGTTCTTGGCAAAATGGTCGAAGAACATGGTAGTCCTCAGATAAACCGCAGGGTATCTCTCGATTCAGAGCTCAAGCTCAGCCGAAGACAATTTCCCCAAAGCATCCCCTTGTGTGCATCTTGCTTCAACTAACCGTCCTTAGATACAGCCTTCTCATTTCCCTCCCCAAACTCAAGGCCACGAAAGTAAGCGCTGCGCGAACAGACACTCATTGGCCGAACAACTTTGGCGATTGAGCTTTCGCCCAGCTCCAGGGAGGTGGGATGGGAAATCTAAGCTCTTAAGTATACTTTCTGGAGTATCTTTTAGTTTACTTTCGGTTGTGACTTAGTACAGGTACACTCCAAATGTTTCAGTGTGAGTTTTTGAATTTAAATTTTTATATTTGAATAATTACTAACTATCCTAACCAATAAATAAATAAATAAGTATATAAATAAATGAATAAATAAATAAATAAATAAATAAATAAATAAATAAATAAATAATTAAATAAATAAATAAATAAATAAATAAATAAATAAATAAATAAATAAACAATACTCAATAAATATGTACACCAATAATAAATAAGTAAATAAATAATCCAAAAATATCACATGATGAAAACAGTTGTGGCAACTGTTACAGCAGATTTGTGTTCATTCGTTACGTCAATTGAAATAACCATTTGCTGGAATAGTTCATCAGTCATCCTTTCTAGTCAATTCATGTCATGTTGACAGTGAATGCCGAAGTAGTCCTAGTCGACGCGAAGCGACAGAGAGGAGAGTCGATTTTCATGTTTCGTCTTCGAAAATGTTGGACCCTAGTCACAATACTACGAGAGTATTTTGAGAAGTTTTGAGGCTCAAGTTGTAGTGAACCGTTATATAAAACACAATTTGGAGGTAGAGAAAGGCTTAAGGGAGACAACGAGAACTGATATATCAAAAGAAATGTATTCAGAGAAGGTTGCTGCCTTTTCCAGAACATCCTGAGGTTGATTGCCTATGCTACCCCGACTTCGCAAACTGTCACTTTTCACTCGACCTAATATACTTGGTTCTTTAACCTCTTGGATGGCTGTCTGTTCCAGGGTTCAAAAAAAAATCCGAAACCACCGCTGACATTTGCGTTTGTGACAGGTAATAATGGCGTAAGCTGCGAGGTTTGTCTAAACGATGAAATGATGGTTACGGTTTCGTAGACATTATTTTGATTGCCTCGCTCTACTGAATATACTTGGGCCTTTAACCTCCTGGCTGACTGTTCCAAGGCCTGCAAAATCCGGCACTGTAATTGCCTGACAGGTTCTGGAAAATTGTCAAACTGCTTTTTTGTCTTTAGTAAAAAATTTTACCTGTCAACAACTATCGCACCACCGGGCGAGAAATAATGGTTCCTTATTTAATCAATAAAACAAAAAAAAAGGATAAACTCTGTGAAACTCCGAAATGTGTTTGACGCATTTTTGTAGTCTGAATTCGACCGAGTTGAACATCGAAACTCATTATCCTCGGCGGCCCTATCCTATCTTTCTGTGAATTAAACACAGAACAAACAAGTTAAAATGTCTCGTCAATAGCGTGGCGCAAGGAGAATTCTGTCAGAAATTGTTCGCTGTCATTTCGTCACTTCGAAACGAAACAACTTTTGGTCGCTTAACTTGGGATTGCAAACACCAGCTAGCCAGCCGGGGAAAACAGGACACATTGGGGGGTCGAAGAAGGAACAGGAAAAAAATGCTTTTGGTTTATTTTTTCTCCAGCTCCGATGTTGCGTTCCGTGGAAAAAGGTTTGATCGAAAAGGAGCTTTTGTATATTTAAATAATATATTTTCGCGTCTGCAATTATTCCCTCCCATTATTATAACTTAAATTAAAATTGAACAATTCACCCCACTTGTTGGGGAATTTTAATAAGTGCTGATTTCTGGCAGTGGTTCCCACCGCCGACCGGCAAGCAATAACTCGCAAAGAATAACGACGGGCAACTTGTATCCAATCCAAGCAGGCGAAATGAAGAAAACCCGGGAATCCTTGAGTTGCCAAACGCTAGCCCAATGACGCTAGCGCGAGGCAAGGACTTGCAACCCCTTCCGGTTCTCGGTTTTTCTTTTTGGGATGAATAGAGCCCACTACTACTCGCGGAGGATTGCTCCAGAAGAAAAAACTGGCACTGGTTTGGCACATCAGGATACCCAGTCGGAAGGGTTCACCCGGGTTTGAATGCAGACCAGCGTGTATCCGGTCGGCAATAAATTTTCCTACTTGCTTTCCACTCAGTATTTCTTCTGAGTACACCTTGAGAGAGAGAGAGCTCCCCATTGCAGCAGCGAGTACCTTCTGTACACTAATTCGAACGACTGTCGTTCCAACGGAAACAAAGCAGTAGGACTCGTCATAATAAATCAAAGCGTGCGTTGACAGGAGCCGTAGGAGCGAAGGAGACAAGGGAGACGAATATATATGGGGTGGTAATGGGGAAAAATATCATCCTGCTTATAATGGGGCACGTTTTTTCTTTCAATCCGCCCACTTTCCCTCCCCCTCCTTCAAGCCGACACCATAAAAGACAGAATAAACACCACACTTGCACTTCCACGACACGCCACAATTGTCTAAAACGAAGCGTCCGGGAAAAAACAAAACACAAAACAACATGGCTTGCTATCGCCGTTCGTGCCATTGTGCCGAGGCACCGATTCGCACACCCTTCCTTGCCGGGCGCGCCATCGAGAAAACAGCGGAACCCAGCGTTGCCAATGTTCCAGTTTAAACTGGATTCTTCCAGTTTTTTTTGCTCGATCCAGTCGAACAGTTAAACTCTAAAATCTTCCAGTTTTTTTATAATATAGTCCAGTTTTATCCAGTTTTTTTATATGTGGGCTTCAGTTTTACCAATTTTATATGAAATAAATTCACAAAGCATAAATATTATCACTCCGTTACCTTTCCTATTCCTTGGCCATTTTTTTTTTTACAATTTTCGTTCGATCGATCCATGGTGTATTTAACCTGAATCGATTTTTCTTTTATTACACACTCTCAGTGTTATTTTTCTCCTGCTTGCACTTCCGAATTCTACAATTTAAACAACGACTGGTGCAATGTTCATAACAAGAAATTTTACCCAAATTGGTTCATAGAGCCCGCGTGCTATGCTGGCTTTGAGTTTATATAAACCTCAGATGTTATAGGTCCTCCAAATCAATCTCAAAATTAGAAAATCATAGGGTCAATGTGCTCTATTGACTATAATTGATATGAATATGGAACTCATGTAATTTTGCTTCCGTTTACATCCGTTTACAGCAATCGACCATTCGATGAAATGAAAATCTAATCCATGAAAATTCACAGCGTATACACTTTATAGAACTCAATTCGTGACTGCGGAGAGTTATCTTTGGAAATCTGAAAATATAACCGAAAGAACTCTAAACCCAATCGGTCCGGGGATATATTCCGTTATGTATATCGAACTTCAATCCCGAAGGAGGTGGGCGGTGTTATCTTCTGGAAATTTGAGAAACAGAGAGAGCTCCTCTAGAAACAATCGTCCTGAAAATATGTTCCATTATGCGGGAGGAGAGTTATTTTTTGGTTACCTTGAGAAGAGTTATATAACCAATATTTCCGGTGATATTTTCCGTTGTCAATCGCGCGTACTATGTAGCGAACTTCAATCGCGACGGTGAAGTCATCTTTCTTTACGTAAAAGCCATAGATAACAGCTATTACAACCGTTCTCCTTAAGGACTTTGGGCCCTCTGCTATGTTTTAAGTTATTTTCCGGACATGCTCTTATAGAGATCCGTCATTTGCCGTCGTAGTTTTTCTTATTCCCCATTATTCGTGAGTGCGAAAAAGATAGTAACCGAGAGCGACACTACATAAATGTCAAAATTCGAGTTAGAAGTAAAAAAAAACGATGATTTAGGTTAGGTTTGATGTAGTGATCTAGAATCAGAAACCATGTCTCCAAGTATCTCTGTTAATCACATTGTCGAGCAATAAATACGAGATTATTCAAGTTTTATCCAAATAAAACTGTATTTTCTAGAGGATCAAGAAGACAAGATCCTCAATTATTGTTTTACTGTAATGCTCGAGTGGTGGGAAAAGAATGGTTAATAAATGGTTAATTTAGTTATTTTATGAACTGAATGTAATACGACAAGATGCTTCGAAGTGAATTCTATTTCTCAAGCACTGGAGTAGGCAAAAAATGTGATTTTAAATAAATCAAAGCCGAACTTCTTAAAATGAAACAATTTTTCCAGAATCCAGTTTTCTTCCAGTTTTTTTTAAGAGCAATCTTCCAGTTTTTTGAAAAAAAATATTGGCAACTCTGGCGGAACCGAATCACGCGGAGTGTTTGAACAAAGAACAGAGCGAGAACGAGAGAAGGAGAGCATGATTTTACAATTTAGGAAATTCCACCACTATCATCGTGCCGAGAGCAGAATGAGTATCTTTCCTCGATTGATTTCAATGGAGAATGGTGGAGGGGTGGGAAATTTTCAGAAATAATTGAGTTCATTACAATATAATAAGAATTTGTTCATGCATATATTGAGCTCATAATTCCTTTAATTTCCAATGTATTGGAATGATTGGAATGAAAAAGACATGAAAACTGATCCTTTTTTGTAGTGCGGTGAAACGGACATATGGCTATCCGTTGAACCTCGCCAGTACAATTAGGGGAAGGGTGGTAAAGACGGCGCCCTAAGCAAAAGTTGAATTTTTTCATGAACTTCACAAAAATATATAAACTATCAACCACAATTCGAAAGTCTGGGTCTCTTCTTATAATAAAATTTATCTTTCAGGCAGAAATTATGAAAAATGAATGTGTCCAGCATCTTTGAAAAAAATTATAAGAGGTTGTGTCCAAGATACGACCGCTTTGTTGACGTAGAACTATGCTGTTATTTTATATAAGTCGCTCATTTATACCTTCGGATATTATTCTATAATGCTGTGAAATTTTAGAAACAACTGCTTAGTAGAATAATCTCTGAAATGGTTTTTTCATTATAGAATCAGTTGACGATAATTGATTGATGATTCATTCTTGCACTCGCAAAACAATACACTAGCTGATCGTATGTCGCAATTTATTTCTTGTCAATGCATTGAATATTAGCGCAAATGCAATCCTAGTTGAAGGCAGGTTTGCGACTGGCACGCGAACTCAAATAACTTATAACATTCCAGTAAGACATTCAAGATGCATGGTATTCCCCAAACAATTGTTTGGCGCACAACCTTAACGCCTGCTTCGCCATAACGTCAGTTTAATGCATTGATACATTCTTAAAGGCATCAACAAAGCCCTTATGATGACAGAAAACAAATAATGTTAATGATTTTGGTTGCTGCCTGGGTAACGGCGTTTGCATTTTCGACCGACGCGCCGAAATCGCCTACGTCGCTGTTGTTCGATGCGGTGTCACACTCGCGAAGCCTCGTTTCAATGCGAGCGCTTTTCACTGCACCAACATCGCGTGCATCATTAGATGACGCTTGTCTCGAAATTTTATTGCCCCGGGCAATGCGTTCGTTTTTTACAGGGTTCTAGCCTGCCTTCCTCTTCCTCTTGCTCATCACACACTACGCGAAGCGTCCAATTTATGATGCGGAAAGGAAAACACACGATCCGAATAACGCGAAAAAGGAATAGAAAAATCAAACGACGATATTCAAGTTGGATTACCACTGGTGGGGTCCAATATTAGATCGAAGCGCAGCGAAAGCAAAGAGAACTGGATTGCTCAATAGTCCAATGCCAAAGTTTGCCTCAGAGAGATCCACTGTTTATACTCTAGGCAAGTATTCCCCTTCATTCTTCTACTTTTCCTTTGTACACGGAGACTTTTAATCCTTCGATTTCCCCTCCGTTGGTCGTCGATAATTGCTCGTTATTGACAGCTCTGTTCGAGAATGCACATAAATGGACAGAACAAATATATAGGAAAATGAAAACGCTTAAAGTTTTCATGAATTTTAACCATTTACAAACCAGGGGATTCTAATGTATACCATATTAAACAAATCTTACGGAATTTCCGATTCGTTTAGTATGTAAATCGGCACAATCCGTTCGCGGCAAAAACAGTTATTAACGTTAACTTTATTTCATAAAAACGTGACCTGTTTTCTGATTTGGCACCCTTACGGAAAGACGTAGTTCTACGTCAAAAATGAGATTGAGTCGGAAAATACGGACACTTGGCGGGAATGAGGGACACTAACTAAAAATTCAAGTTTGTGTACTCGATAAGTTTTGGAAGTCTTCAAATATGTCTTAAAAATGATCTAACAAAAAGGCTAGACTAAAATCACCTAAAAGAACTTGTAACTTTTTTTCATTTTTTCATGTCTAAAATTGCTTGCAGTAAATCGGAATGACAAATTCGGATTACGTTTAAAAAACCACTCGGCTGATTCGTCCATGATATGTGCTTGCACTTGCAAACGTTAGTTAGTGAGCATCTGTTAATAAAAGAAGGAGGAGACAATCAAATTGTTTTAAAAACAAAATGTTTGTCTTTTTTCGGTGGAGTGTCCGTCTTATCCGACTTGATTAGTATTTTATTTTCGTTATTTTTGACGTAGGACTACGTCTTTCATTTCTATACCGGGGTGTAAAATCAAAGTTTCGAAAACGAAAGCGTTACGCCGGACACCGAGATTTTGAGCGTTAATAGCTCTTAAACAACTGAACGAAATGGTATGATAAACACTTCATTCGAAAGATAAAATGTCTACGCGTTATATACTTGTTACTTTTTCATCTAAAAACTTGTTTCAATAGCCTTAAAATTGGTTTCAAAACAGGCTATTGAAATCACCAATCGGTATATAAGCGAGCGCCGCTCGTAAACCCACTCAGTTATAATTGAACAGCGATTGGAGCATGTTGTCGCTGTTGTTGTGAAGCTCTTCGTTTATCATGAAAGCGCGGATGAACGGTGTCACCAAGAGCCTGTTTGTGCACCTTAGGCCAGAAGGGAATCCACCAGAAGGAGAGTGATGCCACGGTTCCGCTTGAAACATCGGAGCAGCCGCCACACATACATACACGCGCGGAACCCTCGTTCCGCGTTCCGCGTACCAGTTCCCCTGGGAATTGAAAAATACATTCATGCGAAAGAGTTTATTTTAATGTTTTCTATTCATACAACACTGCAACCAAATACATTTGGTTTTGTGATTTTTCAATCAATCGCAATTGACAGGAAAGTTTCTGAATATTATTTTTCCCCATCAGTAGATAATTTTCGTATCCAATATTGGATGCATAACATGAAAAACGGAAAATGTTACACATCGCGAAAATCATGTCATTTTCGAGCGATTATTTGCATCCTACTCATATATTGCTGCGACCAAATACATTTCGTTTTGGATTTTTCAATCAATTGCGATCAACGTAAGACCACGTCTTTCGGCAATTTATTAGAGGTGCAATGAATCTTTAGGAATTCCCGCTCTACGCGCACTGGCAAACGATGTTTACTCAACAGTTTCTCAAACGAGAAATGGGTGTTGTGAGAAAGGATTAGCGAACGCAAAAACGACAAACGGGAGAAAGAGATGTTTGAAGGTTGAAGGAAATTAGCAGAAAACATCTTCATTTTATCTTCCGAATAATGTGATTATCATAGTACTTCCTTTTGCCGGAAACAGATTAATAACGCTCAAAGGAGGAATCGAATCCTCCGAGGAAATACCCAGCGCAAATTAGAATCGACTATAGATTGCGCCATTAGTACACAAATAACTTTATAATGCAGTTTCATCAAAGTGATTTCTTCGATATGGGGAAATATTCACTGCATCATGTCATGTATTTCATATTCTTCACTATCAAAATCCATATCCATGGCACCTATCGGTATCGAATTGTCATCGACAACACGATTTTCGTTAAATGCTCCCTTCAGTTCGGCCCGCAAAAAACTTTCCTGAACTCTAATACATCAAATTAGGAGCCCTGAAAAGGGCTGCTGATTATATGCTAAGCTAATAGCACGCTCTCCTCGGATACGATGGGCCAAGGACATCCTTGGGCATAATGTGACGCGCTTTGCGTGGATAGCACACAAATTGGTATCTTCGAATAGGCCTCCTGCAGTACCATAACCGCGAAGTTTGACGAGCAAGTCGGTTTTGAAGTTCCGGGCAATTCCACAAACCAAACGCTGCAAAGGTAGCTTGCGGATCAGCAGTTTGTTCGACCTCTGAAAGCGACGAATTTCACTTAAAGTTCCCGGTCGATAGCGATGTGGCTTCTTCACGCTTTCTGCGGCTGGTGCGCTTATCCGAGCTGCTTTCATGGTGCCTTACCACCGAAAGACTAACGAGCTGTCTTCTTGGTCCCAAACAAACAAGTCCTCACGGTGCGAGAGTAGAGTAAGAAATGAACGAAAGCAAAGGAAGCGTGATATTATATACCATAACAGACTTGAATGTAAACCCCACCCTCTTTATTATATTCTTAGCTTAGCCTGAGAGAGAAAAGAATAACATCGAAGTAATTATACAGTAATGTATTTGAATCCGGACACTTTGTGTTACATTCAATATCATACCGCAGACACAACATTTCGTGCATGCTGAATTAATACGATTGATTAGTAAGTATCAAGTAACTATCAGTAACTATATTAGTAACTATTAATCGCATAAATTGAACATGAAAAAAAATGTTATGGCTGTGGTATGATTTTGAATGAAATGCAGTGTCCGGATTCAAAAGCATTACTTCTTTTACAGTACAGTTAACTCAACTGAAAATTTTTCAGTTCGGCCTGCAAAAACGAAATTAATTGGAAGAGTACAGCATAATGCATAGACGTGAGTATGAGCTTCCCCATCTCACATTCCAATAGGATTAATGGGCTTCCAAGTGGGCGCGCTACATACGGATACGTATGATTTCAATAACCTGTTTTCGAAGCTATCATTAAGCTATTGAAACAATTTTTCGAGTCAATAAATAGCAATGATATAACTCTTGGACATTTTATCTTTTGTATGAAATGATTATCATACTGTTCCGTTGATCCGAAGCAGAATGAATCACGCTTAAAGAAGGAATGGAATGGAAAAATCTAATCGTTGCTGAAAAATAATCTGCCAGTTCCCGTAGGAATTGAAAAATACATTCATGCGAAAGAGTTTACTTTAATGTTTTCTATTCATGTAACACTGTGACCAAATATTGTTTAATCAAGTGCTATTAACAGGTGGTTATCGAGTTATCATTAACCACCGGTGGGCTTCAAGTATCGAGGAAAATCTGGAAAAATCTAATCGTTGCTGAAAAATAATCTGCCAGTTCCCCTGGGAATTAAAAAACTACATTCATGTGAAAGAGTTTATTTTAATGTTTTCTAACCATATAACACAGCGACCAAATACATTTGATTTTGTAATTTTTCAACCAAGTGTAATTAGCAGGAAAGCTTCTGAAGGTTATTCTTCCCCATCAGTAGGATATTTTCGTATCCAATATTGTATGCGTATGCAACGGAAAATGTTTCGTTTCGCGAAAATTATATAATTTTCAATCGATTATTGCTCAGTCTCCGAAAGTTTCAAACTCAGAGAGTTCATTCCCCTCTAGTTTGCCTTCCAAATTGCTATCGTAAACCATACCTTCTCTCGATTCAATCGCGCACAGAAAGCATTTATTCTGGTGGTGAAACGATATTCTGGTGGTGAAACGATATTCTGGTGGTGAAACGATATTCTGGTGGTGAAACGCATTCGATTAGAGGCGAATGAACTGAAAAGTTTAAAGCCTCTTTAATCCAACATCATCATCATGAAACGCATTCATTTTCCGTGAGGACATCGACAAGACAACATCGTTACTGAACGAGCTGAACTAGCTGGACGAGCTGAACGAGCTGAACGGCGAAGGATCGAGGGATCGAAGGATTCATTACCTGGCCTGACCTGACCTGAAACGCAATCAGTTTGTTTTAACTGTGAGGGAGCGCAGAAAAGCCGATCGATCAGAAGGAGAAGAGAAGGTGACCAGGAGAGTATCAGCATCGAAAAACGGTTCCCCGGGAAGACATCGAAGCAGCCGCCACACACACACATGCACGCGCGCAACTCTTTTCGTTTGCTGGTTATCGAGAAGAAACCTGGAAAGAAATGATCGTTGCTGAAAAATAATCTGCCAGTTCCCCTTGGAATTGAGAATTACATTCAAGCGAAAGAGTTTATTTTAATGTTTTCTATTCATATGATGCTGCGACCAAATACAATTGGTTTTGTGAGTTTTCAATCAAGTGAAGTTAGCAGGAAATCTTCTGAAGATTATCCTTGTGAAGAACCTTGTGCCTCCAACGAAACGCTCTCGTTTTCGAAGTCCCCCAAATATTCATTTACACATTCATTCAGAATGGATTTAGATTCAACTTCAAACAAATGATCTCTAAATCAACGATAGTCCTACGTCACCCTTGCGGTTATACCATAGATATAACCCACTTCCTGTTTTTTGGAGTAAAAATGAGAAAACTTCACCGCTGATTCGATAAACTTGAAGAGAAGTGATGGTACGAAACGTAACGAAAAATAAATCAAAAAATTACTCGATAACAATGAAAACCTTATTTTCTGCAGACGAAAATTGACATCGAGCTGCCCTTTGTAGATTACTTTTTTGTTTTTATCAACTACTACTTCGTTCCGCCCAAAATTTGTTTTTTTGTTATCAATACCTTCAAACATTCACGTTTTCTTACTAAGTGCAAGTTCATGAGTCCAATCGCAGAACTGTTCATTGATTGATCTTCTAATCGACCCCGTTGAATTTACCTTCTACTAAAAAAATCCTAGTACTTCTACCAAAACTCATCATTATGATATCAGATTATTTTCAGACACAATTCTCGTTCAAGATTTTTCAACCACTTGCAAATAACATGTTTCTCCGTTACATGGAATAAATGTTTGATACAGAAAATATGATAGAATGAAGACAGACTTCCCCTCTCTTCTACCCTTAGAGAGAGGGGAGGAGTGTCTATTCACCATAGGAACGTGTCGTTCCCCCTAAAATCTTCACATGCCAAATTTGGCTCCATTTGCTTGTGCTTGATTAGTTTTCGAGTTATGCAGAAATTTGTTTTTCATTTGTATGACAGCCCACCCTAAGAGAGGGGAGGGGGGAGGAGTGTCGAACCACCATAGAAACATTTATTGCATCCTAAAACCTCCACATGCCAAATTTAGTTCCGTTTGCTTGATTAGTTCTTGAATTATGCGGAAATGTATGCTTCATTTGTATGGTAGCATCCCTCCCTCCTCAGAGAGACGGGGGGGAGTGTCGATTCGCCATGGAAACGTTTTGTGTTCGCTAAAACCTTCGCATGCCAAATTTGGTATTTTCTTGATTAGTTTTCGAGTCATGCAGAAATTTGTCTTTCATTTGTATGGAAGCTCCCCCTAAGAGAGGGAGGAAAAGTATCTAACCACCATAGAATCATTTATTGCACCCTAAAACCTCCACCTGCCAAATTTGTTTTCGTTTGCTTGATTAATTCTCGAGTAATGCAGAAATTTGTGTTTCATTTGTATGGCAGCCCCCCTAAGAGAGGAGGGTGGAGTGTCTAACCACCGTGAAAACATTTATTGCACCCTAAAACCTCCATATACCAAATTTGTTTTCGTTTGCTTGATTAATTCTCGAGTAATGCAGAGATTTGTGTTTCATTTGTATGGCAGCCCCCCTAAGAGAGGAGGGTGGAGTGTCTAATCACCGTGAAAACATTTATTGCACCCTAAAACCTCCATATACCTAATTTGGTTTCGTTTGCTTGATTAATTCTCGAGTAATGCTGAAATTTGTGTTTCATTTGTATGGCAGCCCCCCCTAAGAGAGAGGGGAGGTGTATCTAACCACCATAGAATCATTTATTGCACCCTAAAACCTCCACATGCCAAATTTGGTTTTGTTTGCTTGATTAATTCTCGAGTAATGCAGACATTTGTGTTCCATTTGTATGGCAGCCTTTTATAGAGAGGGAGGAGTATCTAACCACCGTAAAAACATGTTTTGCACCCTAAAACCTGTCCCAAGTGTCAAATCTGTGATTGTGTCCCATTTACCCGAATACTATTCACCCGAAGCACATTTATCCGAATGTAACACATACCCGAATGTAACATATACCCGAATGGACATTTACCCGAATGCGACAAACACCCGAATATGCATTTACCCGAATGCAACGTTTACCTGAATGTAACAAATACCCGAAAGCAACAGTTACCCGAATGCAACATTTACCCGATTGGAATGTTTACCCGAATGAAGAAGGAATAATTTCGAATAATAAGATTATGAGTTCTGTCGAATCTCCTGTTACAAAGTTACGAAGTAAAATGAGAAATTTAATGAGGAAATTCAAAAAAGGTGACGAAAACTTCGCTTTGTCTTTTTTAGAAATTAGTGTAGGCACAATTGATATGCCGCCTTCGTTCCTTTCCGCTTTCCTCTTCAAGGCCGAGAGATCATTCAGAAATGAGCATGGGTTATGGAATATTCCGACAATTAAGCAGGTAACTTTAATAGGAAAAACTAGATGAAAATGTAAAAGAATAGATTATTTCGTGATGAAATTTGTTCTGAGATCAATGTAATGGGGGCGAAGTCCCCATTCAACGAGGATAAGGAACCGAGGCGGCACCAAGCCTAGCCTAGTATCCTAGTCGGCTGCCGATCCGCCGTCGAAAACGGCGGCCTCTCGCAGGCAAACCTGTGTTCCACCGATTGCCCGGTCTGTTTGGAACAGGGGAGACGATCCTTTAGTTAGGTCCGACCATACTTACGGTAATGAACGTACGAGACTAATATGAACACTGATCAAAAATAAATATACCAATACTTCCTAATAGTAAAATTTGCGTATTATTCGAATATATCCTTCTTTTGGGCAAGTCTCGCATTCGGGTAGATGTTACATGCGGGTAGTTGTTACATTCGGGTATCTGTCGCAATCGGGTAAATATTACATTCGGGTAATTGTTGCATTCGGGTAAATGTCAGTTCGGGTAGATGTTACATTCGGGTATTTGTTACATTCGGGTGAGTGGAATTGTGGCGCCATCGTAACGATTTTGGTATCTAAGGTTCATAAGATGCTTGTGAACGACGGTTCTAGATGTAGTGAATTTGCTTATCCACGTGTACCGAGAGTCATTCTTGATCAGTGTCTCGATTCGGTCATCACCAGTGGCGGCACGAACTTCCGAATCTCCTCAATCCAATTCATTATACCGTTTTTTAATTCAAAACTAAAACATGTTACATACAAAAATATTCGCAACCAAAACTATTTAAAAAAAAAATAAAGAAGTGAAAAGAGTGTCGTAAAGCATTGACAGTTTTAAGGGAAAGTTCACACTAAATAAATATCAATGGTACCATCGGTAGAAAGCGGTTTATTTTTGAACAGTGGTTGTAGAATTTATGAAGACACCTTCAGTTGCTTTCAATCTACGGTAATCTTAAGCGTATGTAAACAAACCAATAGATTTGTTAGTAATCATTGACGCTTGGTATCCAGTTTCGAAACTAACTTAGCCACAGAAACAAAACTAGACAGATTGAGAGACGCCCTATGTCCCGGGAAAACGCTATGCCTACTCTTTTCCGCATCAACAAAACTCGTGACTCAGAAATCTAAGAAATGAAAAAAAGAGGCAGGTACTTATGGGAACAAAAGAAACCAAAAAGAAATATTTCATGAATGATACAACACCACACTTACACAGTGTGGAAGTGGCGGTATTTTTTTTTTTGTTGATTTCGAATGAATCAAACGCCAGAGAAGGAACAGGAGCCTGGTGGGAGGAGGGTTGGTTTCGGATGGGTATATCGCGCCGAATAGGTAATATATTTAGGAAAATTTATCGCACAGGTTGACGCCGCGGTGAAATGTGTTTGCGCCAAATGGTGACACAGGGTTAAATCGCGAAATGTGTCGCGCGTTCTGGCATTCAGAATATTATTTTTGGTTTTGGTTTGAGTATAGTTTCGCTTTGAAGTCGGCGCAAAAAAAAAAAACTCAACAACCAACAACTATCGGGCAAATGAGTGGATTGGCAAACAGCGCACGGTCAGATTTCCTCCACATGTGGCGTACTGAATGCTGATTGCGGAGCGTGTCAAAAACTGCTGTTTTCCACCCTGGAACGAATCGAGTCCGGGGTACTATGCAACAGGGAAGTGGAGGAGTAGCAGGCAGGCAGGCAATGCTTTGTTGCATAACAATCGATGGCATCGGAAGTGAGTGCAGCTGGGCGTTGCTACGCATAACTTTTGGGGTCGGATCCTTACTGCTATTATGGTCTGATTATATTGCCATTGCACATTGCTACGGGTTCATTGGATGCCTTCCACTCCATTACCCCAGTAACCCAAACAGTGGCCCAAGGCAAACATTCGCGGCGCTTGTTGATCTGATTGGGTAATAAATGTGATGCCTCGTATAAACAAACATACGGATTGCGTGTCGGGAAGCGAAAAATACAGAACAGACAACCGCCCACAACACACTCCCCATTCACCCTCACATCCGCGCCCCCTGTCACCTGGGTGATGATATCCACCGTGTGGAAAAAAAGTATCAATAGAACATTACGGAGGAGAGCTTCTACGTGTATAAACACCCTCCACCCCCTCGGTAGACAGTGTGCGGCGATACCGCCGTGAGTTCTATTTCTGCTTTCCTAATCCTATCCTACCGATATTCGGTTTTCCCACACATCGTGTCGAGTCTACCTTCACCCCTTTTTTCCCATTTGTTGTGTGCTTCTCAACTTCGATAAATTCCGGTATATGTGGGAGGATAGTCCACGTGCGATTACGACGTTGTCGCACGATGTTCTGCTGCGAATGAAATCCAATTTTCAGCGCATTCGGATTGTTTGATACCCTCTGATATCCTCGTTACAAAGAGCTAATGCTCTTCAAATAATCACTAGGAGCGAGAATTGGGTAACGATGTCAGCATCTCGATACAGTAGACACAACATAACAACAACAAACTAAACGCTGAACTGAAAATGAACAAGTTCAGACTCGGACTTCCAAAAATACGCAATCGACGAGAGACAACGATTTATTTACGTGCGCTTGATGATCTTCTCCCACGATTTATTCGGAGATGCTGACGCTGACGGGATGTCGTAAACACTGTGTCTGTGCATATGTTGGACGATAAATCTGTGCTGTGGGATGGAAAACAGGGGGGGGGGGTAAACCCAGTAACCAGAAACCACGCGCAAAATGAACAAACCACAACCAAATAAGAATATACTCCAGCAGAACGAGACACACACTCGCACATACACAGTAATAAAGCCACCAAAATGTTCCCCGAAATTCCCAAACGCGACGTGTAATCGATCATTTTTGTTGGCATTCTTCGAAAGAGTTCCGAGGGTGTTAATTTGACCGCTATCGTCACTCGAGCGAATTTCGAGATGCTCTCGGAAATGATACTTTCCTTTTTAAATATAGACCACCCGCCCGATTCCATAAAAACAACAAACATGTCTCTCAAAAATGTACACTTTGGTGAAATTTACCTTCTTGCAGATTCTGCAGTACTTACTTTTACTCGACCAGTATTAAATTTTTTTCAATATATCCACAAAAATCTCATCATTGTAATAAAAAATCCTATTTAAAAAACCGGCTAGGATTCCTTGCAGAAATTGAATCATTGTTCATCATTTTCATGTAAGAATGTGTTTATTTGTATCTAAAATTATTCCCTTATTCGCTTCATGCACACAAGTAATTTCTTCCAGTTTCGTATTCACAAATAAAAAACCTAATATTCGGCGGCCGGATATTCGGTTAGCCGGATTTGAAGCTTGCCGGATATCCGGTATCCGGCCAAAATACTATCCGTTTCATCCCGTCTTTTTCCTAAATAAACAAGAAGAATGAAAGATAAGGAAAAAATAATGTAGAAAAATTTAAAATAAAGAAAGATAAATAACGAAAAAAAATGAAAAAAAGAACAAACATGAAAACTAAATTTAATTGAAATATGTAAAGATCGAAAAATGAAAAATGAAACACGAAGAAAAATAAAATGTAAAGAAAAATGAAAAATGATAAATTAAGAAAAAATAACAAAAATTTAAAAATGAAATATAAATATAAATGAAAAATTAGGAAAGAAAAAGGTAAGAACAATAAAAAATGAAAAATGTGAAACAAGAAAAAAATTTAAAAAAATTAAAATGAGATAACAAATGAGAAATGAAAAATGAGAAATGATAAATAAGAAATGATAAATGAGAAATGATAAATGATAAAAGAAAAATGAAAAATGAAAAATGAAAAATGAAAAATGAAAAATTGAAAAATGAAAAATGAAAAATGAAAAATGAAAAATTGAAAAATGAAGAATGAAGAATGAAGAATGAAGAATGAAGAATGAAGAATGAAGAATGAAGAATGAAGAATGAAGAATGAAGAATGAAGAATGAAGAATGAAGAATGAAGAATGAAGAATGAAGAATGAAGAATGAAGAATGAAGAATGAAGAATGAAGAATGAAGAATGAAGAATGAAGAATGAAGAATGAAGAATGAAGAATGAAGAATGAAGAATGAAGAATGAAGAATGAAGAATGAAGAATGAAGAATGAAGAATGAAGAATGAAGAATGAAGAATGAAGAATGAAGAATGAAGAATGAAGAATGAAGAATGAAGAATGAAGAATGAAGAATGAAGAATGAAGAATGAAGAATGAAGAATGAAGAATGAAGAATGAAGAATGAAGAATGAAGAATGAAGAATGAAGAATGAAGAATGAAGAATGAAGAATGAAGAATGAAGAATGAAGAATGAAGAATGAAGAATGAAGAATGAAGAATGAAGAATGAAGAATGAAGAATGAAAAATGAAAAATGAAAAATGAAAAATGAAAAATGAAAAATGAAAAATGAAAAATGAAAAAAGAAATAAGAAATAAGAAATAAGAAATAAGAAATAAGAAATAAGAAAAAAGAAAAAAGAAAAATGAAAAATGAGAAATAAGAAATTAGAATTGATGAATGAGAAACGAGAAATGAAAAATGAAAAATGAGAAATGAGAGAATGAGAAATGAGAAGTGATAAATGAGAGAAAAAGAGAAATTAAGAAATTAAAGAGAAAAGAGAAATTGAAAACTGGAAACTCTTGAATGGATTTTTTTTTCCAGAGAGTAAGAAATGTGGAAATATCTGTCTCTGAAGTTCAACGATAATGCTTTTTCGTCTCTCATTTAGTACTGAAAATATTAAGCGAAAAATCAAAGCTTACTTTCCCAACGTTAGTCTGTTTGGACAGCGTCTGAATTGTACAAATATTCACCCATCTCATGTTGACTTCACGATGAAACCCAATGTTACCGCACGTTTTCAGCTGTACTGAAGAGGTATAAAACCATTATCGGTATCAAGAAATCACTAAGAACGGAACCATTTTTCGGTTTATCAGAACTCGCCGAAAAATGAAAAATCGGCATTGCGTTTCTCGCGAGAATCAAAGGGAGCGTAGAACATTCTCTCACCTCTCATATTCCCAACTGTTTTTCCCAGTGGGTGAAAACGGATTTGAGATGAATGAGAAATGAGAAATTGGTAATTAGAATTGAGAGAAGATAGATGAGAAATGAAAATGAAAAATTGGAATTGGTAGATAAGAAATGAGAAATGATGAGGAAGGAGTGATAGATGTGAAATGATAAAAGAAAAATGAGAATTGAAAGATAGAAAATGAAGAATGAGCAAAAGCAATAATAAATAAACAATGAGCAATGAAGAATGATCTTTGAGAGTGATAAATGAGAATGATCACTGAAAATTATCACTGGAGGTACCCAACAAAGGATTTGCCAATAGGATTTGTTTAATTGCGAAAGAAATACAGTTCTACTGCGTGGCCGCGACATCAATTATTGATATTTTAGTGAGAATGATCAATGAAAATGATGAATGAGAACGATAAATGAGAATGATTAAGAAGAATGCGAGTTAGAATGACAATGAGAGATTGACAAAATGTGAAAATAAGAAAATTAGAGAATCCCAATGAAAATGATACATAAAAAACTTGAAAATCAAAAATTATTGGAATCATGGAACTATAGAAACATGAAAAAAAAAGAAAAATTTACAAAATGACAAGTTCACAAATTGACTGTCAAATTGTCAATTATCAATTGTTAAAAAATAGAAAAATAGAAAGAAGAGAAAAATGAAAAGGTAGAAAAACAAAAAATAGAAAAATTAGTAAAATATAAAAATGGAAAGATAGATGAAAAAATTGAAACTGATAAATGGAAAAATTAAAACAATGGAAAGATATTTTTCCATCTTTTTATTAACACTTTGACGTCTGCAAAATTTTAAAATCGCGTAACTTCGAGCAAATTACGTAAAAAAACGCGTAATTTTGAGAGAAACACATAAAAAACCACGGAAGAAATATCGCGTAAGAAAGGATCTAGTGGAAAATGAAAAAATGAGAAAATCTTCAAAAGTAACAAATTCACAAATTGACATATAACAAAATAGAAAGAAGATAAAAATGGAAAAATTAAAAAAAAAATTTAAATGGAGAAATTGCCAAATTGACAGATAGAAATTTGGAAAAAAGGAAAAAAGAAAAAAAAATACAAATTGATAAATGAAAAATGGAAAAATTGACAAATTGATAAATCGATAAATGGAAAGAAGGTAAAAATGAAAATATGGAAGCATAGAAAAAACGGAAAAAATGGAAGAACGGAAGAAATTGGAGCTTGAGCTTGGGAAGACTGTACACTTCGTAGTTGCTCTCCGTGATTTACCTGAACCAGCGAAATTGCACAAAGAACACACCGAATGACGCTTGGGAACAGCAAACCATTCTCATTGTACAAGTTTCGGTGATTCGAACTTAGTTAAAAAGTCAATAACGACGCCGGCCACGTCCTTACGGGGAAGCCACGTCACCAGGGGAAGGGAAGGAATGTTAGTATGATATTCGCCGCCCGAAGGCCAGAAAGATTGTCTCTATAGTGTGGTTCCCTAGCGTTTGTCAAGGAGGGGTAGTTGTTAGTGTTGGGAGGTAAAAATCAGGATTCACTGTGGTGAGTGATATGATTAGGAGTTTATCCATTACTTTCTTTCCATAATAACCATGGATAACAGCTATTACAACCATCCTCTTTAGGGGCTTTGGACCCTCTGCTCTGGTTTTCAATAGTTTCAGGTTCTTTTCTGGACATGCTACTATAGGAGGCGGAGTTGGAAGAACAGAAGAAATTGGAATCGACAAATTGATAAATTGAAAAATTGTCAATTGCATAAAAAAATTAAAAATGCAAGATTGGCAAATTGAAAAATAGAAAAATGCAAAAAAGGAAAATTTTCAAAAATCAAAATTTAATTACAAAACTGAAATACAGGTCGGACTCGATTATATACTGACTCAATTATATACTAGCTCGATTATATATGATCCGGATTTTTTTTTTATTGACTCAAATAAATAAAAAAAAAAATAAAAAAGAAAATACAAAATTAGAAAAAAGAAATTCATGTTCCTATCTCACGCCTCCACGAAGATCATATGACGACATTTTTAGATCGGGCGTGAACTGGAAACACACACCTGGTCTTGGCTCCGAGAACGGGTGTCGAAAGTGGCTAAGTGAGGGGGTGCGAGCGAGTCAGAGCGCTATATCTCTCCCGGGGAAGGCCTCCCGGGTCATGGAGGCCTTGCCAACCCGCTGTCTCCCGGGCAAAGGAGATACACCCAATAAAATGGAGCTACGATCACGAAGAATAATTAGAATGCGATCACCCGAGGAGGGTCCCCGAACTGGAGCTGGTCCTGGAACGGGCGTAAGAGCGAGCGGCCAGCGGCTGGAGGGCGATGTGCAAGAGCGGGCCACCAGCCGGGTTCAACCCGAAGAGCTACCGCCACACGGAAACAGCAGCCATCGACATCACCCAAGAAACGCTGCGCCTACGAGGCGTGTTGTGACTGCCAGACGGCAGTCGTCCACACTCGTGGGTACCACTAGGCGCCGGATCATGTGGACACACGAAATGAATGAATTCGTGATCCGCGCCTATTACATCTGCACTGCTTTGGAGACGGACATGAGTGGTCGCCCTCGAATACTAACAATGTTCGAGGAAGCGTATCCAGAGTTCGTTGGGAGGCTTGATCAGAACGCGATGAACGCGAGGCGTAGAGCGATAGTACGCAACAACATGCTCTCCCAAACGCAAATCGACGAGATCAAGCAGCAGGTGCAGAGAGAAATAAGCTCCAGGAACAACAGAGCAAGCGATGTGTCGAGACGAAGTTCAGTACGACTGAGCAATTCATTCGCGAGTGGGGCACGCGAATCAGCACCAGTGGAGGCCACAGTACAACAACCCCCTGAGCCGGAAGACCCACAGCCAGATCAACAACTACTACGCGATCTGGTCTTCCACTACGACGAGGCGATCTCACAGTTCCGCGACACAGACCCATTGTCGCGCCCCAGGATCCCGAAGTTGCAGCATTCCCGCAGGCTGACAAGTGCAGTAAAGCTCATGAACGAGCACGTTCTTCCGTTGCACTTGGTTGATGCTGAGAACATGGAGGAGCTGCAACTGAAAGTTTACTGTGCTGCTGTGGCGACCGCCAAAAGTTTAGGATACCGTATTAGGCCAAGAGGCGGACTGCTCCAACATCTCCGTGAAAGGCGTGAGCCTCCATGGCGAAGGAGATTGGAGCAACGGATCCTAAACAAGCGCGCCGCAATTGGAAGACTGATGGCGTACAAAAGAGGCAGCAGATCGGTGAAATTATGTCGCCAAGTTGCTGTGATCGTGCGGCCTACTGAACTTCGCCAGCTGGGAGCTCACCAGCTGACGGAAAAACTCGACACACTGGTACAGCAATTGAGCGTCCTTACAAAACGGCTGAAACGTTACTCTGACTCTGCAAAGCGCCAGGAACAAAATCGGATGTTCAGAGATAACGAGAAAGCGTTCTACGACCACATTAGCGACGAGAAGCCCGACTACCGCGAAGGTTTGCCAGATATTAGCGATGTGACGAACTTCTGGGCTGGTATTTGGGAGACCCCAGTAGAACATCGCGACGGGCAAATGTGGTTAAGACGGGAGGAGGAGAGTTGTGGTGAAATTGGAGAGATGCCAGCTATCATCGTCGGAGAGAACGATGTCCGCGAAGCCTCGCGGTACCTGAGGAACTGGGCAGCACCGGGCCCCGATGGTGTTCAGAACTTCTGGCACAAGAAGCTGACCGTCGCACATCCAAAGATAGCTGAGTGCTTCAACAAGGTGCTACGTGACCCACACAATCTTCCTGAATTCGCCACCCGTGGCGTCACCTTCCTCCTCCCGAAAGACAGCAACACATTGAACCCATCAAAGTACAGACCGATAACGTGCCTATCGAGTCTGTACAAAATACTGAGCAGCATAATTACCGCCAAAGTTTCTGCTCACTGCGAACAGCATCACATCATCGCAGAAGAGCAGAAATGATGCAGGAAAAATACGCATGGCTGCAAAGACCAGGCCATCATCGACGCAGCCATAGTCGGCCAGGCGGTTTATAACCAGCGGAACCTAAGCATGGCCTATATCGATTACAGGAAGGCTTATGACTCCATACCTCACTCGTTTCTCGTCCGGGTATTGGAGCTCTACAAAATTGATCCCTTCGTCGTTAGGTTCCTGCAGCATGCGATGAGGCAGTGGAGTACGTCTCTGCACCTCAGTGATGGTGAAAATGTGTTGCAGTCTAGAACGCTGCAGATAAAGAGGGGGATATTCCAAGGCGACTCTTTCAGCCCGCTTTGGTTTTGTCTGGCATTGAACCCCCTCAGTAGGACGCTCAATAGAAACGGTCATGGCTATAAAATAAGGTATGGCGACGGCGCCCACGAAGAAGTGACCCATACCTTCTACATGGATGATCTCAAGGTCTACGCTGATTCACGTCAGCGTCTAGGTGTAGCTATCCGGGTTGTCGAAGACATAAGCAGGGACATTTGCATGGAGTTCGGCCTCGACAAGTGCCGCTGTGTCCATCTGCTGAAAGGGCAGCTTACCGAATCCGGAGGTTACGAGGTCTATGACGGCGAGTTCATAAGAGACATGGTTCGTGGCGAATCCTATAAATATCTTGGATTCCGACAGCTCACCGGGATTCGCCACTCCGACATCAAGACGGAGCTGCGAGACAAGTTCTTGAGTCGAGTGAACTGTGTCCTGAGGACTTTCCTCAACGCGGGGAACAAGGTACGCGCGATCAACACATTCGCGGTTCCCCTGCTGACCTTCAGTTTTGGTGTAGTCAAATGGAGCAAAACTGACCTAGAGGACCTTGAGAGGAGGATGAGGAAAGCATTTAAAGAGGCCGGAATACACCATCCTCAATCGGCACTGGAGAGAGTTTCACTGCCACGCAAAGAAGGGGGACTTGGAATAGTCGACATATCTGCACTGTGTGTTGCCCAGGTACGACAACTGCGCGAGTACTTCGCAGAACGCGCCAACCAAAACGCGCTATACCGGGCTGTCTGCGCCGCCGACAGAGGATACAGCGCTCTGCACTTGGCGCAAGCGGAGTACCAACTCAACTGCAATCTGCAGACAGTGGAGGAGAAGATTGCAGCTTGGAAGCAGAAGGCAGTGCATGGTGCCCACCCCCATCAACTGGACCGGCCACACGTCGACAAGGCCGCATCTAATCTGTGGCTAACGCGTGGTGAACTCTCTTCAGTAGTAGAAGCCGACATGATAGCCATCCAGGACAGGATAATGCCGACGAGAAACTGCAGGCGGTACGTCTGGCATCAAGACGTTGATGACATTTGCCGGATGTGTCATCAACCAGGTGAAAACATAGAGCACATTATGGGAGGCTGTCCCGTTTTGGCCAACGCAGCCTACACCGAGCGCCACAACAACGTGGCCCGTATTGTTCATCGACAACTGGCGCTCCAATGTGCTCTACTGGAAGACAACGTACCAAACTACCGGTACCTGCCTGCACCTGTCCTGGAAAATGACCGTTTCAAGCTGTACTGGGATCGCACTGTTCTGACCGACCTCTCGATCCACCACAACCGGCCAGATATAATGGTTTACGACAAGAGCGACCGCAAAGTCACCATCATCGATGTCGCTATTCCACTGAACCAGAATCTGGAGGAGACCCACGGTCGCAAAATCTGCAAGTACCGACCATTGGCCGTGGAGCTCAAGGAACTGTGGGGGCTAAGGGAGGTCCCAAGAATTGTTCCAGTCGTTCTCTCTGGAACTGGAATTGTCCCGAAGACACTTCTGGAAGCGCTAAAGGTGTTGAATATGGAGAAGGAATTGGCCGGCATCCAAAAGTCGGTCATCCTTAGCACCTGCGCGATTGTCCGACAATTTCTCGGTCAGGACTGAAACAGCACGAGCATGCAGATACGTGCATTCCGCAGAGCCTAGTCCCCCTTTGGCATTCAGAAGCCCGGGGGCAGGTGAAAATTCTGGCTAGGTTCGCCTAGTTAAGAAGTGAGATAAGTCTGCTAAAAAAAATAAATTTAGGAATTCAAAATAAAAAAAACCATTAATCAAAGATATTCAAATTAAAAACCTAGAAAAAAATTGGAACAACTTAAAGAATGAAATTGAAAAAAAAAATTAAATTGAAAAAATTGAAACTGATTAACTCAGAAATTCAGAGAGAATCAGAGAAGATCAGAAAACCTGGAAATCAGAATATCAGAATATTGTAACACACAGCGACACGAGCGATCAATTCGACAGCAATATTTCCAAATTAACTTTCAGCTTTAACACATGGTGTTGGCTGATCGTTGTCTAGCGTGAAACCACAGAGCAGAACAATTTATACCTCTCCTTTGGTGCAACGTGACATCGAACAAAGAAAGCATATCATTTGAGCTAATGTCCGAGTATGCAAAAATGTTACTTGTTGTATTGTGGAAGAATGTGAGTGAAATCGGGGAAACCTTCCTTTTGTATTCGTTACATTGTTTATTTGTTCACTGTATTATTACTATTCAAATCTTGCGTAAAAAATTTAATTAAATTTTTCACTTTTAAGTTGGAGAAACATTGCACACAAAATATACAGAAGAGAAAAAATGTCAAACTTAAGTTCATTAGTTCGATCTACTACTGATCTAGTTTTGACCGTAGATTCTCAGTTGAATCAAGATCCATTGATTTCCGAAAGCATTTTAATACTGTGTACTTATCTTCTGCCCACTTCAGAAAGTACGAACATTTCAGGTATAATACAATGAATCTCAACTCGATGAAAACGAACATTGTTTTCAAAAACATGTTTATCGATACAACGTAGTTTTTTCTATTATTTTAATATATTGGGAACAAAAATGAGTGGGCATATAACTTTGAACAACACTGTAATCTTTTCACACACCCTTCTCCGTTCGTTCCCTTTTCACCGGCTCAACACAGCTGAACTTTATTAATCAACGAAGCTAAGAAATAATCGACTTTTTTCTACCCTGTTTCTATCTTTCTACAAACAAACAAACAAACAAATATACTTTGATGCGGATCCTAAAAATAGTCAATCTTCAGGCAGGTGAGTTTCTCTCCGAAATTGCAGCGGAAAAAATTAAAACATCCTTTGTTTGTCGTTTGTGCTTGTTTTAGATTATTGTTACTATTAAGAATGATTGATGGTCGGTCAGTAGTAGTGTGCCATCATTTTAATATGTCACCCACATTTTAATAGAAGTTGTTCTTGGTTTCCGTTTGTTTCGTTTCGTAGGAAGCCCCGCGGCTCGGAAGCGCCGCAAGCTGCAGCAGGCCCAGCTGAAGGCCGGCGGTGACCCATCGGCCGAGCAGGCTCCCCAGACAAAGAACACCGTCGCGGTACTGAACGAACTCAAGCGCAACCTGGTGTACAATCTGGAGTCTCAGACGGGGCCGGTGCACGCCCCCCTGTTCACCATGTCCGTCGTGGTAAGTGTTTGTGTTGGCCTCATTGTGTGCGATGCCACTTCATTAGCGGGTTCGGGTGGTGAAGTCCCCGTCTTCACATTGCTGATTGATTGGCTATCGGGGAAGATAACGGAGGAAGCAATTGGGCTCTTTTTTCTTTTCTTTAATCGCTAGACCGAGGGTGGACGAGATATCCTGTGTGTGTGGTTGATTCTCGTGGTCTATTTCCGCTTGATTATCATTTATATCCGCCTTCTGATGAGCAGCTAATGGCAGTTTTTCGTGAACGTAAACTGTGTCGCGGTTGTGTGTGCGTCAGCACGTAATGATGTGATTATCCTAATTTGAAGAAATTTTTACGGGTTGTTTCGAAATCGATTCGACATTAAGCGGTGAGCAACGAATTAACCTTTTTTCAATTACTGTCAAATCCTTCCAGGTCGACGGACAAAAGTTCATCGGACATGGTCGCAGCAAAAAGCTTGCCCGCATCGAGGCAGCTGCGGCAGCGCTGCGTAGCTTCATCCAGTTCAAAGACGGTGCGACGCTGACACCGATAAAGCCACTGCAGAATGTGGATTTTACCAGCGACGACCCGATGATCGAAAACAGTATTTTCCCTATGTCGGATACCCCGGCGCTGCCGGAAGCGATCGTAACATCCCCGTCGATGATTACAGCGAACAAATCCGGCAGTAAGGGGGCATCCGAGAAGGCTTACATTCCACGAAGTTTGGATTCCAAGGAGCGACATAATGGTCCCAACCACAACAACAACAATAATAATACCAACAACAACATCATCAACAACAATGTGCACTCAACAAACAACAGTAATTCCCCTTATCAGTCCAAGCCAAATTCAATTTTCAGCAATCATAATAACACAATCACGAGTTACAATCACCAAACAGCCGCTAGTCATAATAGCTATACCAGTAACACTAGTTTTAACAAAAACAATAACCACATCAGCAGCCACACGTTTTCCGGTTATCCTCTATCCAATCCTGGACCCTCCACTAACACACTCCACCAGGCACACTATAATAAGTTCCAACCCCCTGTTCACAACCAACACCAGTACTATCACAGCCATTACACAAACCATCAGCAACAACAGCTACAGAAACCACAACACCACACTCACAACCAGGTGGTGGTGCAGCATCAGCAATCGTTAGCGCAATCAAATCACCATAGCAAGATCGGTAGCAGCGTGAATGCCTTCGCCGCGGCCATTGCAGCGGTTGCCTCTAACTCCAACTCCTCCAACACAACCATCACCACGAATCATAGCAGTAATATTGCCAATAGTAATAATAATTATACTACTAATACTACTAATAATACCAATCGTAATCGCAAACCCCGTACGGATAATGATATTAATACTGAATCATTTAATGCTCTACCAACAACAACAACCACACTAACACCAATACCCACACATCTACCACCACAACCACTAACACAACACTTATCACCACTACCACAATCACCAGTTCTAGCTGCTGCTGCTGCTGCTGCTACAACCACTTCTAGCCAAAAAAGTAGCATTGCCACTAGCCTCAACAACAACAACAACAAAAACAGCAACATTAAAAACAGCAGAAACACGCTCAACAACAACAGCAGTAACAACAACCCGACTAATAGCGGCGGTTCTGCGGCGACGGCGGCGACTACGACGACGAGTTCGACAGCGCCGGCGGCGGCAGCGATCAATATCGCCTCAAACGCCGCGCATAACGACCATCGGCAAGTGGTTGCGAAAATTCAGCAAAGTTTAGATCTATTTAAAAATACCAATGAAAAGAATGTAGCATGGAAGAAGCGATTAGAAAGCAAGTATATTTTGTTTATTTCATTCCACTTTTTAGTTCTGTTTTTTGCGTACATTGTCTCGAAGCAAATGAAAAAAATATCAAACAAAACAGCGAAAACAAAAAAAAGCATACAACACTGTTCTGATATTGTCTGTCTCTCGCTCTGTCTCTGTAACTTTCTCTCTCTCTTTCTCTATTACTCTCTATTTGCCGTCGCTCACTGTGTTGATACCTAGCGCATACCATATGTATCTATCCGTGTAGTAGTTCATTGTTTTGTTTTGTTTTTTGTTTAATCTTTAAAGAACCAATATGATTCGATTGGTGCGGCCAATTTTTGAGGTTGGTTTTTGTTTAGTGACGTTATTTTTTATGTTTGTTACTATTGTTTCCTCATCAGTCATCTGTCATTCACACGTTTACACGAACAAACAATACATGGAAGACGATTCATACAGAACCAAATGAAACTTCAATGCTTTCATAAAACCAGAATTGCCAGCTCTCACATACTTAGCGAACCGATCCTTTTACTGGTCTAAATCGGAGGCGACGGAGCGTGTCTGTTAATCTTTTCCGATCCTAATCTCTGGGGAAATATCTCGTACGGCCTAACCAGGATGTTTTATCTACCACATTTTCCACCCACCAACCCTCTTCATTGACGGAACATATTAGAAGCTGTGAGTGACCTTTACTGATTACAAAATCTTCGGTAATCTTTCGTAGGGCCAAACGTCGTGCCTGAATAGAGCCATTTCCAACCAACAACTGCATGTTGAGCGTTTTTGTCGTTCAAGAAAGCTCAGCCTCTGCACTAACATAGTAATTTTTGCGGAAACTTTACTGATCCTAACCAATGCGGTAACCTTCCGTACTGCCGGTTTTCAACCTCGCTCTATCGTTTGCATTAAAAAAAATTGCCTTTTTTTCGGGTGGTGATAAGAAAACTACGACAGATAATTGAGTTTGATAAATTTGGAAGGTAATTATATTAGCTTACTTGAAAAAAAAAAACCCGTCCTTGCGAGCGGCCTTCCGCCAGCTAACCGAAGCATTCACCATGGCAGACGAAAACATGCGTGTAGGCTTGTTTTTGGAGTTCTTTCCTCATTTTATCTATCAATGCCTTCTCAGGTTTGCCCAGTAATCTCGATGGGATGCAGCTGGGGGTCGTTGGCCGGGTTCGCCGACTTGGACACCACATCGATGTTCAGCCGCTCAATCTTCTCTAACGATGACTTCGAGTAGTGGGCCGACGCCAGATCCGGCCAGAACACCGCGTCGTCGGTCTTATGGTTTCTTGATGAACGACGCAACTTCCGGCAGGCACTTTGTACTATAAATTTCCCCGTTCACGGCCAGTCCGGAGCTAAAGAAGAGCGGCTTTGACGTCCCCTTCTCGCTGATTGTCAGCCACAGCAGCACCTTCTTGGGGAACTTGATGTGTGAAATAAACTTCACTTCGGAGCTCACTTCCTTCGTGGAGGAAGTAAAATACGATGTGCTCTGCCAGTCGTTGCCATCCAGGGTGAGCTAGGTCTCGTCGTCCAATGCCACCGCCACGTCGCGATTCGCCGGGAAAATCGACTTGACTATCTTATTCAGCCGCTGCCGTTGCGTCATTGCCTGCAGCTCCGAGACCAGTGGACGGGACTTCCGCTTCCTGACATGTATGTCCATGTTCGCCAGGTATTTTTTCACTGTTTGGTCGGTTGCACCGATCTCTCAACCAAGCGCACGCAGCGATGTAGCCACTTTTCCCTCAATCTTCCTCTTCAGCATTCTTTGGAGCTCCCGGAAAGGGCCGTTCTTTGAACGCACACACTCCTGAACGGAGTAGCTTCACTGTTATTGCCATCACGGTTAGAGTTCGACTGATAGAGCTGTCAAATTTTTTCTGCTGACTATGACTATGGGTTACTATGATTGATGCTGCATGGATAGTTTCGTTAGTGCGTGTGAAGGTAAACCCATGAAAAATCGGCAATTTCTGTCCATTTTGTTTAATGCAAACGTTACCTGGTTTTCCACTGAGTAGTTGCATTCCGTGTGTTCTTTTCGCGCCCCAGAACGCATGTCGCTTTCAACCGGTATGTGACCATTTTTGAATCGGTGCGCAATCTTTACTGATCCAAGCCTCTTCTGTGATACGATGACCTCTATCTATCAAAAGTTTCAAACAGCAACTGCACTTCGATCGTTTTTGGTGTTCAAAAACAGCGAAAACAAAATATTTTTTTATCTGTGCAGAATCTTCACAAATCCGAACATCTTAGGTAATTTTTCGTGCGATTCTACGTCGATCTCTATCTACCAGATTTTCCACCCAGCAGCTGCATTCCGAGCGTTTTGAGCGTTCTGAAATGCTGGTCACTTTCCACTGATGCGCGGGCACCTTCGTAATGAGTGTGGAATCGTTATTAATCCTAACCTCTACGGTAATTTCTCGCAAAGCAAAATAGTTATCCCTATTTACTATGTTTTCCACCCAGTAATTGCATCCTGTGCTTTTTGTTGACGTTCCAGAACGCTGATCACTCTCCACCGACGCGCGATCGATTTGTAATCGGTGCGGAATCTTCACTGATCCTATCCTTTTCGTTAATGTCTCGTACGGTTATACGACGTTCTCTTACTATTAAATTTTCCATCCAATTAGTGCATTCCAAGCGTTTTTTTGCGTCTCTTATGCTGGTTACTCACTACCGAGGAAATGGAGAGCATTTTTGAAGTTTTGCGGAATTTTTACTGTCCCTAACTTCTTCATAGAGATCAATTGTACCAGATTGCCCAATGACGATCTCTATTTACCAGATTTTTCACCCAATGCAGTTGTATCGAGTGTTTAGGTGGTGTTCCAGAATGCTAATCACACTCCACCGAAACGCGATTGTTTTTGAATCGGTGCGGAAGAGTTACTGATCCTAACATTTGAGGTAATATCACGTACGATTGCTACCTACCAATTTTTTCGTCCAGTAATTACATCCCAGGCGCTTTAGAAGACTGGTCACTTGTCACCGATGTGCGGCAGTTTTGGAATTTGTATAGGAACTTTACTGATCCTTAGCTCTCCGATGAAACGACGTTCCTAACCGAGACACCCGTTCTGAGAGCGCTTATGATTTTGTACTACTGGTACGATTTGCGAATCAATGCTCCTCTAATTTACTCCAAACTTTGAAAAATCGGCTAGAAAAAATGGCTAAACGTATCAATATGGAACGTTCACAGATGTTTAGGGAATACACTAGGCTAAAAAATTGCCTGCAAAACATTAGAAGTGACTGCGATATTTGCAGATTTTGGATTTTGTTAAGCACTATAAAAATCCTGTTTTTGGCACTTTTTTTAAAGCGATGCTAAATATTTTAATAAATTTTTTTTCGTCAAAATAACAAATTATCCTTGTGCAGACTTTATTGGAGTTTTCAAAATTGCCTTTCGGTTTGCGGTGCGATGGTTATTTATTGAATTATTCATCATCAAAGACGAAGGGGTAATTTTTCATTCAAACTGGAATATCTCTGTGTGGTCCTACAGGAACGTTCATGGAACCAAATAAAAGCTGGTTGATAAGGTTAATATGATTTGCTGTTGAGAAGCACGATATCACTTCTAGGTGGATTAATTCGATTTTTTCATCATTCAACGGACATTCGTGATGAGTTCAGACCTTGGTTGAATAAAATTATTCCTCTCTCGATCGATAAATCTCTACGCTTCATATGTTACAAACCTGTCCATATTACCCCCACTATATGTCCATTTTACTCGCACCGAAAAAAAAATTGCATATTTCGGTCTGTTTTAATTTCAGTAAAAAACATTGAAAAACACTTTTTTGAAAAAAAATTTGACCAATTAGGTAGAGAGACAGTATATTTTAAGAAACTGCATCAATGTTTTGGGAAACATGAGTTTCCAAAGATATAAGAAGAACTTAATTCTTAACATGTCCGTTTTACCCCCACGTCCCCTACGTAAGATATTCTAATACCTGAATATTGTAGCTTCAAAATGATGTGCATTCCATTGATATGCGTTGATTCACGAAGTTACAGCATGTCAAAAATCACTTAAAATTTTGGACTTCGCACTTTGTACCTCTATTTTTTTTGGTCGAGTGTATATTTGAGTGTTGTTCAAACCAAAATAAAGAGTTTTATTTTCGTTCGAAATAACTCGAACTTACTATAAGCGGTTAGGTGCAAGAATTGATCTCAACGAGCCATCCGAAACAGTTGAAAAGGTGGTGTCAGCAGGTCAATTCAAGTTTTAGCAATCTTTAGATCGAGATATGAGAAAGGCACGACTACATCTTTAGGTGGATTGAATCAGAATGTTGTATCCCAAGCCCTTGAATTACCATTCAAATGATTCAATCAGTGAATTCATATACGTTTTTTGTATATATTACACTGGAAAATAATGAAAAAAAATATTAATAAACTTCACCCAAAGCTATGTTTTAAAATGTTCCGCTGGAAGTTTTCCAAACTAACGCTTACTAAAATTTTTCAACAAAAATTTCCATAATGTATTAAAAATAATAGGGTATAAATGATATAAGAAGTTTCGGAAATATTTAAATTTTTCCTGAAAATCGTGATCAATATACCCCTGGTTTACACGGTACCACATTTCTAGTTGTACCTTATTCACACTCAATAATAAAAAAAAACTTCCTCCTTTCATGCACGCTTCTTTCGCTTCGAGTTGGTTAGTTTCATTCTTCACACTGAAGCGAAATTTTCAATTCAGAACGAATAAAAACAGGTCATTTATTCGAGCAGTTTATATTCAAATGACTGTTTCTTTTTTGTTTGTCGAAACTCGCTGAAACAAAGGAGAACGGTGAGGTGAAAAGTTATGCAGTAGACTAGCACGAATAATCAGTTGCGTGTGGAGTAGTGGTAAGCGTGACTGCTATGTCATCCCCTTTTGTGTCTGCTTCTATACCATTTTTGTGGATAACGGTTATCATTTGGACGATTTGACCGGTTGAATCTTTCAATTGAATAGCTGCGAGCTTCTTTTCGCATGCGAGATGAAACACTTTGACGGTGATAATGAATATAGCCTATTGGCCTATTGGAGCAGTTTCAATCGTCGATGACAGCTTCTGTTTCCCAAATTGGAAGGAAAAGACAGCAGAAATGAAAGAAGCTGAAGAATCGATACTTCAGTATGTACATAGAGAATATAGCGATTTCATTTCATCCTGATAGACTAAATTATATCAATCGAAAATGACTTTGGCAGGAGTAAAAGGGGCAAGTTATCCGGAGTACAAATAGTTGTAATTTGTGAAGGGAGAAGGTTGACTAATTGACCAATACCAAAAATTCACACATCACCATCATCATTAATTTTCATTTATTTTTGTTTCTTATGTCCTTGATTCATGTTTTTGCTTAGCTTTGTGTTCTCTTCTTTCCAGTTTCTTACTTAGCTTTAATTGATTGAATTTGTTTCGTTTACTTCATAGTTTCGTCTGAGTAAATTCTGAACAAACGCAACAAAATTTTCATTGATTTTTTCAAATATATTTAAACTGTATGAGTTTTGAAACGGCGCGGCTGTGTTTGCACATACGAATATGTATATCCAAAAGCTGTGCAAACACACACACATATAAATTCGCGAGAGTAAATCAAAATTTTCAGATAATGACTTCCTTTCCATTCTTTTTTGTGAGGAAGAATTGGCCAAATTGTCCAGCAGTTGTAAATACGCCGTGTGTAGTGTTGTGTAGACTGTCGATACGTTTGTTTCTTCTTCTGTCCAATCAAGTCAGAGAGTTGAACACACTTGATTGAGCTCTCTGTGTGCCGTTAGCCGTGTGTCATATTTTGTGTAAATAATTACTAGACGTACGAATAGATTCCAGTAGCGCTCTATCGTGTCCTGATTTTCCCCCCCTTTCCACACAAAACCACAATTGCGCTTTTCGCAGCCTTTTTGTGCTTCTAGGCTCTAGGTAGGGATCCCGCTGCTTACATTCACACATTCCAACTTTGAAACATTATCCGTGTTTATAGGTACTTCCGCGAAAGTTCAAGTTGTGAACACCTTTTTCTCTACTCTATATATTGACTGTGAAGGGGTTTATGTGCAAACTCATACCTATCTAGTCGCATTCTTCCACAATCCAACCAAAGTGTTTAGTAAGGCCTGTATCCGCAATAATCTGGACGCCCAACAACTGTCAAAACATCCGTGAAGCATGAAGTTCTGATGTTCGACACATCAATATTCTGCATTCCTGCAAAATTTCAAGATTTGGCCTCCACTTCAGCCCCTACGGACTCCCCTGCAGGGCTCGGCAAAATCATATTCAACTGAGAATAGTCAGGGGACTATGAAGCCATCGGTCTTCGTATTCAATTGGAAATGAGTTTTAGCTTCTTCCAGCAGTTCTCCGTGAACATGAATCAACAGTCTTTCGGGTTCTCTCGTCGCTAACTGTTCTAACGAAGATCCGTGCTCATTCCATTCTTGACCTTCAACTGGATTCACGGAAAATTGTGAGTGACTCCCCTCAGACTGAATTCGTTTCTCTCTCTCTCATGTATCATGTATGCATGTACAGTGTTTGGATTTAAGTAACCTCTCACGAACATATAACCAAATATGAGTGGATCATTCAGATACTTGTATGAATGACAATAATCACTTGTGTTACACTAAATGATTAAACCAAAAGAGGAACGAAGACTGTTGATTGCATATCCGAACTGTACCAAACATCGCACACCACTTATATATATATATATATTTCGAGGGATAGCATCGTTAAAAATGAAGATTATATAATATAATCTGACTATCCTTTCCTTAGCTTCTATCGAGCTAAATAATCATATAGTTTGCACTCTCTGAAACTTAAGAATCAGGATCTGCTACATTAGTTGATTAGGAATCATTCACTTTGCGTAGTCCATATGATCCTGCTGTTTCATGATGCATGGAGAGGTTCGATATGTATATGTTAGAGGCAAAGAAGAAAATAAACTTTCTGCACCGAAAGCGTACATGACAGTTTTGCTTGCGTGCTGGTGTATCATGAAGTGGGAACCGAAGCAGAGTTGTCTCGTTCTCTGTTGTGTCGTGATTTGTAGCACGTAACAACAAAAGAATGCCGCTTGGGGAAATGATTTCTGTAAGATCATATTTGAACGAACGAAAGCGATTTTTTCAGTGAATGGATCAATTGGCAAACACTGTGCATGTATAAACGTAAATAGAATACTCTCTAATACAAGGAGGCTAATTTGGGAAACATTGGAACTATATATTGAAACCATTTTTTTTTTCTTTGCTCATCACTATATGAAAAAAGCAGGGAGTAATATACCTGGTATTCTATTTACGTTGTGCATGTATCGATGTTTGAGTTATGGTTTTTTACGGAATCTGCTAACACAAATATTTTACTACTAGTTTTGACTGTCAGTTTTTTGCAAATACATCCAGGTTTTTGTACGAGGTTTTTTATTACGCGGATTTTCCAATTAACGCGAATTTTTTACGCGGTACCCGCTTAAAAAACAATATACAATATCACAACCCTCCCTCAGCTCACATTTCTTTTTTATGGTCCCTCAGAGCATATAACGGTTATTAGTGCTTGTAACGGAACTTAGCACTTATGAAGGAAATTAGTGCCGCACCTTATCACGATTCTTACGTGGATTTTAGGTGTTTAGTAACGGAGAGCTCACCGGGCGGTACAACGGGACGGAGGTTTCACGGGCAGCAATTCGTGAATGTCTTTCCCTGTCTATTTAGCTCTGGACGGTCCAACAGTGGTACTGCACGTGTATCGGCAGTAGAGTGTACAAATCACAAGGGAATCTTCTAGCAAAATCAGATGACCTTATTCAGGAGGAAAACCGAACTATAGCTACCAGTAACCAACGAAATTGCAGGAAAAAACTACGGGATTTCAGAAGCGAGCAACACTCAACTTTATACTTCCATTTTACGTAAGGATAGTCCCATTTGATATCTATCATTATGTGACATTATGTGGCTTTTTTTCGCGGATTATCCAATTAACGCGGTTTTTAGGCGCAAAAAATTTTGGGAGTATATACAGTGGATATAAATCCGAAACTGTATATAATCGAGTCCGCCCTGTATTTTAGATATTGCAAATTAAAGTTTTATTTTGTAAATAAAAAAGAGTACTATTTTTTTCAGTTTATATTTTTTCACATTTTAACACCAATACGCTAAAAATCTTTCTTAGACATAGTGTCGACTCATAGTTTTTGAGATATAAATTATCAAAGATTTCTCTTACTAAAATCGATACACCCTTTTCAAAAGTTACAGTCAAAAAATCCCAATTGCTGTGGAAAACTCATATTTCCTCCTACCCAAACAGAATTCGAATCAAAAATACATGTTTTTCAAATCTGCATTTTTAGGACGATTTCATTTGGAATTGCTCTATACGGAAGTGTTCCCTTTTTGTCTCAAATTCCGAACACTTCATTTTTAAATGTAAATTCACTCAACTTTAATGTTATAAATGATTGAGTAATAGAAACCCTGGCATTTTTTGTGGCAAAGGCTTCATTTGAACATCATTTACAGGTATCGATGCTGCTATAACTCATAATACTAAGAATTTGCAAAAAAAGTGACTATCAAAACCAGCGGTAAAATGTTTGCGTTCGCCAATTCGAAATTTGAATCAAGTTTCGAAGAATAAAATCCAATTTTTTGGGAGTATAGTATTTTTCAAAGGAGAATAGCTAATTGGCTTTAATTTTATATATCGATCATCTGAATCAGTACACATTAATTTCGCGAAAAAGTACCATTTTGAGTAATGAGACACTGTTTAATGGCCAACAAAGCAGTGCAGTTTTCGAATACGTTATTCTACTGTCAACTTGTGTTTTAATGCAATGCGCAACATACCTCTGAATTTTGGATGGATCCCAGCAACAGAGATGTTCGTGATGCTCTCTAGCATCTTCTTCACCTCCCCGTCCATTACGCAATTGACATGCATAATATTTCAGTCACTTTTCGATGTACTTCCAGTAGACTGAAGTACAAAAAAAATGTTTTCGAAGCGCTGTAAATTGTGAATGTTGGTAAAATCTCCTACTTCCGTCATGTCACAATCAACCATACTCTCCTTAGCCACAGACAACCAGTTTGAGTGAAATATTTCAAAAGTTAGAATGATTTAAACGTGTCCAGAGTATTGCGGGTGCAGACCTTAGTGCATGCGAATCATATCCGAATTTCAATGTTTGTAACTTATGTGCGTTTCGTATATGTGAACTGATAGCCTTCTTCTCCAGAAGAATTCATTTTCTAGAATCTCTTCCATAAGATGCTAATTCAAAACTTCGTTTTCTTTCCCTCTGCTAAGTTACACAACAATTGTGTTCCAAATCAACCATTTCGGGGAAGCGTAATGTATCCAATGTACCATATATTTTGTTGAAAATCCAACGTAATTCTTCAAGCATGACCCCTAATCTGGATTGGTACACTAAATTCTACTACTCAACCAATTATGTTTGACATTTAGTAATACACCTTCCATTCCTACCAAAAGAGTGACAATATAACCTTTTCTATAGCATAAGAATTTTTCAATTTCTCCCCATATCAGTCCGTGTTGTCTGAGAAAAACAAACAAATAATGTTGTTTTAGTAATTATCAGGTCCTCATTAGCCCACAACTGTTCACATTTCATTGCCTAAGACCCTTTCTAGACATTCGACTAAAAATAAACCCTTTTTCACACCCCCTACGAACCCCCTATAACACCAAATCAACAAATATTTATCAAAAAAACATTACAATTAAAAAACAATTATCAAGCCAACATTCGAAAAACCACCTTTCCCGCGGTGGTGTTCCCTTCCCTTCTCTTGCCTCGCCCCCACAGAGCTCAAGGCTTCGGCAGCGAACGCCTCGCGGAACGTGTCCCCCGGTCAGCCACCGAAGCCCCAGCCCGAGAAGGGCCCGGTGATGTTGCTGCACGAGCTGTTCACCGATGCCCACTTCGAGTGCGTCTCGACGGAGGGCCTGCAGCACTCCAAGTTTACCGTCGTTGTCACCGTGGACAGCCAGCGGTTCGAGGGAACCGGACCGTCGAAGAAGATGGCGAAGAATGCGGCCGCCAAGGCGGCACTCGCCTCGATGTGCAACATCTCGTTCAGCCCGCTGCAGCAGGCCAAGTTTGGGGCACTGAATTCGAACTCGAGCGGTGGCGGCGGCGGCATGGGCGGCGCCGGGTCCGGTCTTGGCGTTAATGGGGACGCCACCGGATGCTACGATCCGAAGAACGTCGAGCTGCCCCAAACGTTCGCCGATTCGATTGGCAAGTGAGTGTTGGTTTTGATTTTTTTGCTGCTGTGGGATTGTAATAGGGCTATCGACTGAAATGACTGATCCGTTATCTGTTTTTAGGTTAGTCATCGAAAAGTTCAACGAAGTGATGAAGGGTAACGACGTGTATTCGAGGAGGAAGGTGCTGGCAGGAATAGTGATGACGCAAGCCTACGACGTTCGGACTGCTAAGGTAAGTCTTTCCACGCGTTTGATAACAGTTCGGTTGAAAAGTTCATAAGGTTGACGTCTAGATGGCACCTCTTGCAAAAATCTACTTGACTATCACAAAGCTTTCAATGGATACAAATTTCTACATTACTCGAGAATTAATCAAGCAAATGAAACCAAAGTTTTAGGGTGCAATAAATGTTTCTATGGTGGTTAGACACCTCAGCCCCCTTCTCTAAGGAGGTGCTGCCATACAAATGAAACACAAACTTCTACATAACTCGGGAACTAATCAAGCAAATGGAGCCAAATTTGGGATGGGAGGGTTTTTGGGTACGAGAAATGTTTCTATGATGGTATGACACCCCTTCCTCCTCTGGAAAGGAGAGAGGGTCCCATAAAAATAATGCAAATATTCCAACCAAACATGACAATTGAAAATTTTCGGAAAACTCTGAAGGAAAATGTGAAAATTCGAAACATTCTATTCGCATGTGTTTTGCAATTACATATTGACGAGCGTTGTTAGTCGATTTGATGTTTGCGGTAACGAAATTGATCTTCGTTCGAAAGTGGAAATGGATTTTAATGTGATAAAACGCACTCCTATATCGTCTTCTATCCATATAAAAAAATGGATCGCCCAATGTGTTAATAAGAGCAAAACTCGAGAAAGGAGTTATCCGATTTAGAGCTGTCTTTATTCTATCATATTTTCTGTATCAAACATTTATTCCATGTAACGAAGAAACATGTTATTTGCAAGTGGATGAAAAATCATGCACGAGAATTGTGTCTGAAAATAATCTGATATTATAATGTCGAGTTTCGGTAGAAGTACTGAAATTTTATAGTAAAAAATAATGTGAAAGGGTAGATTAGAAGATCAATCGATGAACGGTTCTGCTATTGGACCCATGAACGTGCGCTTAGTAAGAAAACGTGGATTTTGTTGAATGACAAAAATTGAATTTTCGAATAATTTTAAATAGTTTCACTGTGTTACCTTATGAACTTTTCAGCCGAACTGTTACTTGATTTTGTGATAAACACGAATTCACGCTCTTCTCGAGCAATATTTTAATTGCAGTTGAAAGTTTCTTGTTCCATGAAACATTAAATTGAAACTACCACACTGTTTCATGACAGTGTTGGGCATACTCCAATAGTGGCAATCTTTTGGGGGATGTCGGGTTCTTCACCATTTAGAGTGGGTGATGATCAACGACAGTAATAATTACACGAGCGGCATAAAATGACCTAAGGCAAGTAATTTGGCATCCGAGCACGAGAGGGAATTGTTTACCTTTTTCTCTCTTTTATTCCAATATAAACACTATGTGGTTTGCTGCCCCCTGTGCTCGAATGCTTTTCAACAGACACACAGAAGGGTGCGATTTTCCACATAAACCGGATGTTTGTTTATCGTGTCACAAAGCTGAACGAGGGGGTGGGGAGTGGCACACAGTCGGTCAAGGAGGCATGATGCCTCCTCGACAGGAAAATCAAAGCATTTGATGGCAGAATACCCGAAAGCAAAGCACGGAAAAATCTTACTTACAGATGAAAAGATTTTCATTATAGAGACAAGCTGCCGCTGCATAGAAAAGTTGTAGAGTTTACGCGCGTACGAGTCTTCCAGGGCAACTTCTGTTCCCTGAGTGGATAAAGGTCATCATCCGGCGCCGTCTGAATAATATTTGCCTAAGGTTTACAAACGAACTATTTTGCTCTGGTATTTTTTTAATTGTACACAAAGTTTTGTTCGATAGAAAAAGGGGCCAAGAATTTGCCAATTTGGAGATTCGAATTTAACAATTTTCGAAATATGTGTATGGAATAGACGTCTTACATACAAGATCTTGAATCTTGTTTCAAAAATACTTATACTTCCATATGTCATATTTGTTGTACCACAATATAATTGAGTCATGCATAGGGTATTGGATATAAATTTGAAACTTTCGGGCTTATTGAAGTTGATCTTCACGCCTCCTGTAGGGATGATAATTACCCTCGTTCAGGAATTCGACCGATTTTCCAAACAGAACGTGATCTGCAATCTGATTGACTCGATTTTCCATGATTCGACTTCGAATAAGGACTTGTGATAGAATGATTAGAACGGAGCTGGATTTGTTTTCCTTAGAAACCAGATATAAGGTTCTCCTTTGTTAACGCTCGGTTCGGTTTTCCGCGCTGACGACTGCTTAAATGAAACCTATACGGCCCATGTTTGTATAGGAGACGTAAACGACAAAAGGAACAAAATCGACTTTTTCGCTGTTTCGCGTTCTACACAATGTTATACGTTTGCTCAACATGCAAAAAAACATTTTTTGTTCGAAAACATTTGGGCAATTTTGAAAAAAAAAACGTTTCCGAAAAATCACTGTCCGCATAACAGACGTAATTCCATACAGCTTTTATATATCATTTTAAAATCAATAATTCTCGCGTAACTTTTGAAAAGGTCCAATGTAACATTTTCGTCAACTCGAGAAAAATGAAGTTGAAAACCCGAACATTATTCCGCGAATTGTCTTAAAAGGTATCGATCTTTATCACTACTTTTATCACTAGCAGTCAATAATAACTTTGAAAAACCAATCATAACAGCTGTTCCGTGATTTGAGCTTAAATTTGAAGCCTCGGAGCGAAAAATGTTACATTGGACCTGTTTGCACATTGGACATATTACGTTTCACGATAAGAATTTGAAACTAACTACCAGGGCTTGGAAATATTGAGCTTGTTAAGTAAAATTGAAAATATATTTTTATCAGTGTAACGCGTTTATTTTGCTTGTCGATGCTGCTGTCATTCATTCAACGGCAAAAAAATTTACAACTGTGTTCATTCATATTCATTCTGTGCTATCTGAGCTTTCCTCAAAGCTCGAGTCATGAGAATTCATTCACATTTATTCATTGCCATTGAATTTTCAGGAATGTTGTGACTGTTCATTTTCAATATCCCGATATGTGTGTGATTTTCTCATTGAGTCAGTGCCTTGCTTGTTACTCCGAAAGGGCAACGCAAATCGGTGGTGCAAGCGGAAATGCCAACAAAAGAGCAAGATCTGCATGCACACACACAGCTAAGGATTGCATAGGTTTGGACGACGAGGAGGCATTCTGCTGAATAGACCCGAGTAGCGAATGCAGCCGTGTCAACCAAAGCTGGATGTTGGCAATTTCATCCGCTAATTCTATAGCATAGTTTGCAAAAGGACGCTCGAAATATTCCCATTGCGGTCGTTTCTTGGACACCACCATTTGATGTTCGTAAGTACGGAATTTGAGTCAAAAATCAAATGTTTGGAATTTGAGTCAAGACGGTGTTTTTTTTACATCGGAATTGGAGTCTTTTGAAGCATTTCTGACAAGTGGAATTGGAATTGCATATTCACCATGTAAAATGGAAGCATTTTAACTTAGATGGAAACCTTGCATGCTTGAACAATTTAATTTCTTGTCACTATTATGAGCATTCTGTACTTCGTTATCTTCCTCAACGAATTTCTCCGTTTTGTCAGTGTCCGAGAACGATGCTGATTGTGAATGAACTGGTACATTAATATCAATGAATGACAAAACTAGGGATATTTTCTTTTGCTCACATTCCGTGAACGCAGAACAGAAAGAAAAAGAGAATGAAAAAAACTGGATGAATCAACTGTGAGGGGCTCGCAACAAATCAAGAGCACCTTTTCCAGCAATTTCACTAAATTTCTTCCAAACATTTTTGATTTTATTCGATAACAACTGAAACTACCGACGGAGACGTTTTGCCTATTATCGGAATTGTAAATACTAACGCAACAAACAGAGCCACCTGGTGATTACGTCTAGCTATGCGAACAAATGTTCATTGAAACGATTGATTGTCCGCATAAATAGACGCAAGCGTTTTCCAAATGGAAAAAATATGTTTCAATCCGCAAAATCTCCTATGCCCTCTGTTTGCCGATGATATCCTTAAACTGGACAGATCATTTCATCGGAAATTTGCATGGTTGTGCTTGTAGGCCAAAAAACAACAAAAATGCGTTTTCCCAACACTAATGGTGTTGTCGATTACGTCCCCTATGCAATCATGGGCAGTATAAATCTTCAATACAATTTGTGGTGCAGGGTAAGTGGAGCACTCATGACAATAAAACCGCTCAAGTTTCTCCTCTCTATATTTATTGTATTGTACTATAAGCAGAAAAATAATCGCCAACAAGTTTCTGTTCGACACTAGTAAATGAAGTCCGATTGAGGTGATATTTTGCATAGGATAGTTTTTCGTGGGAATCAACATTTTTAATTAAGTTTGTTTTGAAAATTCGCATTTCCAGTTCGATTTCATTTGGAATTGCACCATAGCAAATTGATCAAACCAGTGTAATCTCACAGTACGGAACGAGACTTGTCTAAAGAGTAAACTGACCAGACGTCCCGCATTTCAACAAAATGTCCCGCGTAAGATTCCGTCCCGCGAAACGTCCCGCATTTGGCAAAAGAAACGAAAATGTCCCGCAATATCAATATATTTCAATATCACAATTTAATCATGTTGATTTTCTTAAATGGATGAACCTCAAAAAAAAAACTGTTATTTGCTAGTCTGTTCAAGAGCGCTTCTAATGTATCCAAAGATTAATACGTTGAGCTGGTTTCATCGCACCGATATTGGGCTTTTTGTTTAGAGAGTGTCAACTGGAAGCGACAGCAACAAAATTGGAAAACGATTTTATAAAAGTCCCCTATTGATCCGCAGGGACCAACGTGAGTCAGACGAAAAGTTCACCTTTGGTCCGCTAGCTCGGTCAGGGCTTAACGTTTTAAATAAGCCAGAAAAACTAGTGTACACTCGACAGGAAGAGGCAGAGTTGTTTGATGAAATATCGTAAATGAAGCGCTGGGCGGTCTTACGGAAGTTGGCCGGAACCTGAACCATGGCCGATGAAAATATGTATATCGGCGTGTTATTTTACCTTTTTGTGGCCTTGATGGTCGTCTGTCTCTCTATTTTGGCCATTCACTCAAAAGTTTTCTATCGGGCGCAGCTGGTGAATGTTGGGAAGGTTGGTAGTCTTCGCGACAATGTTTATCTCCAGCCGATCGATCCTCCAGTGATCTTTTGACATAATGAGCTGATCCCAGGTTCGGCATAAAGACCACATCACCTTCCCAACTCCGGCAAGCACTTCGTACTATATATCTTCCCGTTCACCATATGACTCGAAAGAAGAGCGGCTTGGACATTCCCTTCACGTCTGTCAGAGAAAGACCTTCTTCGAGAACTTGATATGAATGATATATTCGACGTCATCGCTTACCTGGGGAACGTAAAGTACCCGATCTCCTGCCATCCGTTGAATTCTTGCATCAAGTACGTCTCGTCTTTCATTACGAGTACGAAAAGAAGTTTTCCACTTCCTTCGCCGGAAAGTTTTTCACCAGCACCTCAAGCTACTCCTTCTGGGTGATTGCGTGCTGCTCAGATACGGCCGGTCTCGTCTGACGCTTCCGCATAAAAATGCCCATTTTGGCCGGATTCTTCTCCACCGTTTGGCCGTTTGCTTCGATCTCCCGGCTTGAGGAGTGGCAAAGAGACGATATTGTAAATACCAGATCGGCTATATCTGGCGGACACAAAGTGCCTCAGGATGTCCAACTCCTTCGCTGTGGGGTGGAGCTTGCAGTATGCAAAAATCATCAAGTTGCTTGACAATGCTGCTGCTGCGAATCAACATCTTTGAATAATTTTTGTTGTAGACTTAATAAACGTAAGATTTAAAGAAAATTTGTTCCTATACATTATCTTTCATCGCCTTCCGAAATTAGTCCATTTTATGAATGCATACGTTAACACTAAAATCGATGAAAAATGAATTGAAATTTTCGAGCATTTCTTTCGGTAATTTGAAGAAAATTGTAGAATTTGAATCGTGCTTGCCAGGCGTAAATGCTCTGATTGAGCGAGTGATTTTCGGGCGTAAACAAAATCTAAACCACCGAAAAATCACAACTGAGTGCCGATACTCAGAAAGAAATAATACTGATCAGTTAAGACTCGCCAAACTATGGTTTATGTTCACATAACGTATATACATAACGTTTTGTTTTTTGTGTCCCGCGTTAGACCTCTGACCATCTGGTCACTTTACTAAAGAGCGACTTGTCTGCGCTTCCGCTCACCAAGCGAACGATCGTGGGTTCAACCCCTCAGGACCCTAGAGGCGAATGGACTTCATAGTTTAAAGCATCTATAATAGAAAAAAAATCAATCAATCAATCAATCGCCTTAGTATCGAAAATACGGGTGGATAATGTCGAGGACATGACCGGAGAGACGTTGGACTCCACCAAGAACTGTATATTTAAATATATTGGGAAAAGAAATAATTGGCTAGAAAAATTATCTCTTTATGAAAATTCTGTAAAGGTGTTGTCATTGGCGTTGATGTTGCTGGATTCGATTTTCATCGAATTCTAATTAGTTTTTATTTTATTTCTACTCAATTTTTCAATTTTTCCTCACTTCCTTTTGGCTTCTTCTCCTTAAACGTTCATTCGCCGGGGATGTTTTGGTGGTGAAGAAAATGGAGGGGGCTTTAAAGAAGTGATTTTCAACCTTTTTTGCTCGCTTGCCCCTTTTACGAATATTAATCCCAGTGCTTCACCCCCATTAATATTTTGTAAGAAAGTCTGTAGCATATCAGTGAAGTAATGTAAGAATACAAACGGTTTTCAAGTTATATTCGCAACAAAGGGCCTGGCCATCCTTATAAGCTTCGAGATAAAAATTTGAAAAAAATACTGAATGTGCATGTTACTACGGTGTATCAATAAAAATTTAAAAAAAACATTTTTATCGAAAATTGAAGTACTAAAAAAATATTGAAATTTAGAAAAAAAAATTTTTTGGAATTTAGAGATTCAGTACTACTCTAATTCATATTTAAATGTGTTCCTACGGCTTTTTAATTTTAAATTAATTTTTTTTTATTCTGAGATTCAATACTACTCTAGTTTGTTTTCCTACGTCTATTTTAGGCATATGTGATTTTTTTTCAGAATTTTTAGAGTGTTTTTCGCGGTACAAAAAAAAACTATATATATTTTCAGGCATTTCGAAATTTTAAAAGAAATATTACTTTGAGACCCACTTTTGCTCTAATTTTCATTTAAATGCATTCGTATGTGTTGTTTTTTCCACATGTAGCGTAATTTTTTCTTGAAGTTTCAAGAGGATTGCGCGAAAAAAAAATTTTTTTGGCCTTTGGACATGTTTAGTTTATTTTGAATTTAGAGACCCAGTACTGCTCTGATATTTATTTAAATTTTGTTTTTTATATGGCTAAATTTTGTCGGTATATTTAGAGCATTGCGCTGTACAAAGATTTTTTTCTCATATCTTGAAATATATGAGATTATGATTAGATGGTTTACCAAATTCATAGGAGTCAGTAGGACGATAGAGCTCTGTGAGAAAAAATAAAGTCCTTGTGGAAAGATCATTCGGATTAATGAGAAAAACACTTAAAAACATCCAAATTATTACTATTTTTTTAAATTTTAATCTTACAATTGAAAACCTCGAATACAATCAAATAATCGATTTCAAGAGAATAAAAATAATAATGCAGACGATGAAGAAAATTATGTTTGTGTCTCGCAATGCTCTTAAGCATTCAGGAAGAAATTGCACCACATGTAGAAAAAAAAGACACATAGGAACGCATTTAAATAGAAATTAGAACAGAAGCGGGACCAAAGTTATATTTTTTTCAAATTTCGAAATGCCAGGAAATATATTAATTCTTTTTGTACCGCATATTTAATTTTTTTTATAATTACATTTTTCGATGAAAAATTTGTTTGAAGATATTTATCGATACATCCTAGTAAGATGTACTTTCAGTATTTTTTCCATGTTTTTGTCTCAAAGCTATTGAGAATGACGCGAAAAAAACGAGAAAGTGCATTTTCCACCATAGATCCTTTGGTGTACCATATAAGAACTCAAATATATGGTACTTGCTGCCAAAATATTTTATTTAGTACTCTATACAATATTTTCCATACAGCTGGTGATTTGGTTTGAGGGCACTTTTCACTCCTTTACCCAGTCAGACCCTTTGGAAATATAAAAAAAAAATTTTGTACCGCGCAACACTGACAAAAATCTGAAAAAAATCACACATCTAGAAAAGCCGTGGGAACACATTTAAATGTGAAAAATAAATATATTTTATATTTTTTTTATTATATATTTTTATTTTTTTGATAATTTTTATTGATACACCGTAGTAACATGCACATTCAATATTTTTTTCAAATTTTTATCTCAAAGCTTTTAAGGATGGCGTGAAATAAACGAAAAAGTACGTTTCTCACTATAGATTCTACGTCAAACCACAAAGGGGTTCAAATAAACCGCCAAAATTTCTTATTTAATATCCTATACAATATTTGCCATACAGCTGGTGATTTGGTTTGGGGGCACTTTTTGCTCCCTTACCCCACCAGGCCCTTTGATTTTATACTTGTATCTGATTACAAAAAAGATATATTAAGTTTGGCAAATCAGTATGGCACCTGCACCTGAACGATTTCCGTCAAAATCGTAATTTTTGAGAACGTTGTCGAAAAGCCCCAATCCAATGAAGCTTTTGTGATAATTTTTGTTAATCATTGTCATCTTCAAAGCGAAGCAAAAAATTCTCAATTCCTCCATTTTAATGACCAAATTCCCCACTAGTGGGGACTTCCCCACCGGTTGAAAATCACTGCTTTAAAGTTTTCCTGTTCATTCGATTCTAGTCTTGAAAAAGGCTGATCGGAAAAACTGAACTCTTATGTTTCGGCCTTGAGAAATGTCATTTTGGGTGCCACCGCCGACTAATTGCTAACTAGATGACTTCCGAGTGGTAATTGCTGCTGAAATTGGAAACCACAAAGCGGAAAATTTATGTCGCTCTCTCTCTCTCAATGCAGCATAATATGTGCGGAACCGACTCTCAAATCTGAAAAGAGATACAGCAAACATCTTCCAGAGCACAGTCCCATATACTATTCAACAAACGCATATTTCATTGCTTTGAATGCTTCCACTGAGCGGCACGAGCAATCGACACAACAGCAGTATTCCCGAATTGATTCCCAGTTTTAACATATTAAAAATCGAAACAACAGATTGAGCAATTCGTACTTCTATCTTGATGCAACGAAGCAGCTGGGCATTTGGTCGGCATTGGTCGGAGGTAAAGGAATTCGGGGTTTTAAAAAAAATTGTTGATGCCAAATGTCTTAAAATTGCATGAAACGTCGAGATCTACCGTCCTCTCGGAAAATGTCAAAAATCGACATTCCTTTCGTTTTGGGTTCGGGTTTTTTTTTCGGAATACGGGGCAAAATATATGGTTTTGGGTGCCAATAAAAATCTTGATTTTTCATTCGGAACTTGCTGCGAAATTTTGATTTGCGCTATAATATACCCAATGCAAAATATTTGCTCAATCAGACTACTAGTGTCGCAGACGTTAAAATTTAAGTTTTTTGATAAAAAGCCCCGGAAATCAGGATTTTCAAACAAAAATTCATAACAATTCATAAAATCCATAATCATAAAATCCGGACGGTCATGGCATGATTTAATGAATAGGGGCTTCAGATTCTGAACTGGTCAGCTTGTTTACCAAATCAAAACCCTGTCAAGAACTTATGAGGAGTGATCGTACGAATAGTAGATGCAGCTTACAAGCAGTAAAAGGTGATTTGAAGATTCTAAACGAGCAGTATCCTCTGCGTAGAACGAGTTGCACACTAGAACGTGGTGCAGCTTGGTCGAAACCACCCCGAATGGGTTATTTAAACTGAAAATGGGTTATTGAAACTCAAAAAAAGGAGTGGCTCTATAGTTACGAAACGCAGTGTACCGACTTGACTCTCAGAATAGCCCCCACAGTCTATGGTCAAGTAAAATGACAGGCCTAATTGAAGACAAATGACTGCCGAAGTCAGCATTAAAGATAATCAGAGAGCCGCTTTGAGCTATCAAAATCTTATCCATCCCTATTGAGACGCATTGCATAAAACAGGACTTAGGATGGGGTCTGGAACCAACGGGTGGTCTTAAATGAAAACATAAAAAAACGCCTTATTGAAGAACTCCAACATTAACCAGAAACATTGTTTCACAGGTCATCTCTCTGGCAACTGGTACCAAGTGTGTGAGCGGGGAGCACATGAGCGTCACCGGCACGGTAATTAACGACTCACACGCGGAGATCATCGCCCGTCGCGGTTTGCTGGACTACTTTTATGCTCAGTTGGATTTACACTGTCGAAGCCAGTCGTCGAACACAAACGTTGCTGCTTCTAACAACAATTCGGCAACGGCTCAATACAATGGAAAGGGTGGCAATAACAACAACACCAACAGTCTCGGAGGAATCGAGCAACCGGAACAGGAATCAAGCATTTTCGTGCGACCCGCCGATGGATCGACACTGTACCGTCTGAAGGATGGCATTAACTTTCATCTGTACATCAATACGGCCCCCTGTGGGGATGCTCGTGTTTTTAGCCCACACGAGAATGATAACATGGATGTAGACAAACATCCGAATCGGTAGGCATTTACATTTTCGATAAAAGACCGTTAGATCATGAACTATGGAAGAGTTAATAATGATAATTTTTGCTAACCCCTCCTCAAAACAGGAAAGCCCGCGGCCAGCTGCGCACCAAGGTGGAATCGGGCGAAGGGACGATACCGGTCAAGAGCAGCGAGGGCATTCAGACGTGGGATGGTGTCCTGCAGGGGCAGCGTCTATTGACGATGTCCTGCTCGGACAAAATATCACGCTGGAACGTACTCGGCTTGCAAGGATCGCTGCTCGCGTCCGTGATCGAGCCAATCTATCTGCACTCGATCGTGCTGGGCAGCTTGTTGCATCCGGCGCACATGTACCGGTAAGGATGGAAATGTGTGTGACGCAAGAGTGTTGCGAGTGCGAATGAGTGAAGCGTGTTGACACCAGAGATGCCAAAATTTCCCAGACTTTTTGTCAAGTTCCCTGATATCCCGACAAGCACTCAATTTTGCCTGATTTTTTCAAAGATCCTGATTTTTCCTTTTTTTCTACTTTTCATTTAATCAGATAAAAAATATCCGTAATAAACAAACTGTAATCTCTATCAAAATTCTTCTGGCTGTACCTAACTTTTTTTTTTTATTTTCGCTTATTTTTCGTCGGCCTATTTCCGCCACTTCAGTGCCAATCACCGACATCAGGGAGGCGACTCCACCTGTTCCTACCTATCAGACTCAACAACTCATGAGCCGGGCCAACTTCTTTTACTTCCCCTCCGAAGGAAGACGTAGCCAGAGATTTTTCGCCTCAGAAAATCCCAACGACGCCAGCTGGGATTGAACCCGGGCCGATCGGATTGTGAGGCTGTTACGCTAACCACACAACCACTGGCGCCGTCGTACCTAACTTATTATCATACAAATCGAGTTGCAAATCGACTGAATAAGCTTTTCTAGAATGAAAATTCCGAATCATATTAACTACACTTAAAATGCTCTAAGATTTTCTAAAGAAAACTGGATAATTTTAAGAAACCAGAATATTTGAAGAATTGAAGGGATTATAAAGAGATTATGTTTGAGGCACAACATTACCTGTTCCGTTTGCTGGGAACTGTGGACTGTATTTTCTCATGTTGCTCCACTCATGGAAGCAACGGGTGCGTGGAAGGAACCCTCGTGTTCCTCACGCTTCATTCGACGGGTGGGAGCCCCTGTGGCTTTGCTCCGTGCTGTGAAAGGCCTAATCTTTTGGGATGTGCTTCGGAAAGGGTTTGAACAGTGCAGAATAAATACATGGCGATGGAACACTATATTGTACATCGTTTAAGGTGAAGGTGGAAGCTAGCCATTGTAGTAGTATAGGTAAGCCCACGAGTAAAAATGGGGTAATAGTGTTTGTGAGAGAAGAGCAAAGCACACGTAAATAGATCAATTCACTTATCAGACTGTGTGGCGCTTCATTGACACTTCTTTGAATACATTTGAAAAAAAAAATAACATTTCAATACTAAAGTAAAATGTATGAACGATGTGTTCCGATATACAATTGCAAATATAAATATATACAGAAGGTGCATTTGCATATGAAGTAAAATTCTGATTATACGCGAGCGTTACATGAGCCAATTTATAACACATGCGAATTGGGGCTTTTTTGGTATTAACCAGTTCTTCCGCATAAAGGGTGTGTCACATCAAATTGCATCACGGAAAAAATGCTGTAGAAATTTAATTTTTAGGAATTATATCTTCAGCTTTCGCTTATAATCAGATAAGAGTGTATAGATCACGTTGGCCATGCTTCACTGTCAATTTTTCGTAAATTTGGAAAAATGTCGTCGAACGAAAAAGAGCGTCGTGAATTAATCCTGTGCACTCATTTCGAGAATCCGGAGTTGTCACATCGGGACATCGGTAAGATGCTGGGAATCGTCCAATCCACGGTCAGCAGAGTACTAAAACGATACTTCGAGAACCTAACGATCGACCGGAAGGTGAAGAAAGGCAAAAATGGATGCTCCGTCAGTGAAAAAGATCACAAGCGCGTAGTTAAGCAGTTTAGACGTGATCCGAGAAGTTCGGTCCGGGATGTAGCCAATAAGCTGAATTTGTCAAGTTCATTCGTCCAGCGGACCAAGCAGCGGGAGGGCCTGCGTACATACAAGGTTCAGAAGGCTCCTAACCGCGACGAAAGGCAAAACATGGTGGGGAAGACGCGAGCCCGGAAGCTGTACACCGAAATGCTGACGAAGCCGCATTGCCTGGTAATGGACGACGAAACCTACGTCAAAGCGGACTTTCGTCAGCTGCCGGGCCTGTTGTTCTTCTCCGCAGAGGACAAATTCAGCGTTCCGGAGGAGATTCGCAAGCAGAAACTATCCAAGTTTGCTAAAAAGTACATGGTGTGGCAAGCGATCTGCTCTTGCGGAAAGCGGAGCGCCCCTTCGTGATGACCGGCACGGTAAACGGGCAGGTTTACCTTAAGGAGTGCCTACAGGAGCGCGTACTACCACTATTGAAGCAGCACGAGGGCCCGACCATCTTCTGGCCGGATCTCGCTTCGTGCCACTATTCAAAGGACGTGTTGGAGTGGTACGAAGCCAACGGGGTCACCTTCGTGCCAAAGGAAATGAACCCGCCCAAAGCGCCGGAGCTTCGCCCAATAGAGAAATATTGGGCGATTATGAAGCAGGCCCTCCGGAAGAACCCAAAAGTTGTCAAATCGGAGGCGGACTTCAAGAGAAAATGGATTTCTGTTCAAAAAAACTACAACCTGACGTTGTACAGAACCTTATGGACGGGTAAAGAGGAAGGTGCGAGCATACGGGCTTGGGCTCGAAGTATGAAGAAAAAGAAAATGCCAAAAGTTGTTTAATAGTTTTTATTTTACTGTCTAAAATTTTCAAAAGGATCGGTCTACTGGGCGAATTTCTACAGCATTTTTTCCGTGATGCAATTTGATGTGACACACCCTTTAGTAACTTCATGTTGATAATTCTTTAATATTTTCCTTCGTTGATCGTATTGTTCTCACATATTCACGTTGGAGAGCCTTAACCCTTCTCTACGTTGGCCGAGGCATTTTGATTGAATGTAATACTTTTCCGTTTACTGTTTTTGAAAGCATAGGCCGCCGTGGCAGTGTTCCGAGCTCTGCAATACAATTTTCTTACCCAATGTTAAAGTTGCTAAAACTAACATTATAAACCTATTAAACGTAAAAATAATAATTGTATTGATATCATACTATTTTATTCTATTGATTTTCATGACATGAAACGCTATGACTCAGGAATAACATTTTATAGAGTGGTTTTTATAGCTGTTTCGATGATGTTGTCTGGCATCAGTATCGAAAAAATTACGATGCTTTCACCAATACAAACAAAACCATTGTCGAAGATTGAAGAATGAAAATTTATCTTTCAGAGCACTTGCTCGAGTTTTTCGACGTTTTTCACTATACAGTGCGACAGCAGATGAAAAATTAATATCTTGTGAGTAATCGATTAGAGTTTGGTTGATATTACTTGATTGGAAGTGTGCGAAAACGATCATTTTCTTCACACTGTCTCGCAAAATTATTGATTCTCGGGCGAGGGGTGAGGGAGGGAGATGAAAGAAATGAGCGCCATTGTGGCAGCCATTTGTGGCTAGCTTCCACCTTCACCTTAATCTTTACTAAATTTCCCTATGTACATTATTCAAATTATCGATTCGGTTACATAAATTTCATAAAAAAAAAATTTATTTCACCAAAAAAACTTTACAACTTTTCAAATTTAAATTAGAACCTTCTGATTTCAAATAAAACTTAACACTGAACTCTCTTCAAAGAATCTATTCCTTTTTATTAATGTTTATCCTAAGCTAGCAAATTCCAACTATCGTACGATATTTCATGTTTATCCTTTATCGTCATTATTATATCCGATTATTTATGCGATTTCTTTATCGCTGACGAGGGTGCCCTTGATGCTGTGGGTGAATTCTGCTGACCGCTGATTTGGCTGCATTTGATAACTGTTGACTGTGGAACGTTGAGATTGTTTACTCTAGACGAATGTCATGCCAACTCGACTGGCCGTTGGCAGCACCATTTCAGATAGCAGTGAAACGTTGTGGGTGAAAAGACTTTGGTCATTTAAGCAACTTTGCATACTTGAAATAATCGAAAAATAATCAGACTACTTTATTGAAAAAGCCAAACTTTTTTTTCCTTAACTTTTTACAAAAAAATATAACACAAAAACTATGATACCTACAAAATTCATGTCAAAGGATGAAATGTAGGAAATTGTTTAAATTTTCACAAAAAAATACCAAAAATTTCATGGAAAAAAATTTCACTGACAAAAAAATTAAAATTTATTTTTCTTAAAGACGTATTTTTTTTAATTCCCAAAAATATATATATGTATATGAATAGCATTTACTATTTCCAACAAGTCGTCCATACATCGAAAGATGGGCACTTTTACAGGGAAAAAGTTTTTCGAACAACAACTTTTTCATGTTTTCTTTGAAAAAAATACAACTAATCCTAATTTTGTGTAAAGTCAAGATAGCGATATAAAGTATTCGACAATGTTTTAGAACTTATTAAAATATGAACTTTTGTCGAAGACGTCAACAATCTATCTGTTATTGTTTTTGAAATATAAGTCTTTTTTGTATGAAGACTCCTGAAAAAAATAATGTTTTACTCGTAACATTTTTGTGTGTAAATTCTCACGTTTGACATGTTCTTGACATGTTTCTAAATAGAGAAAAGTTAGTAGATCATGCTAATTGTGATAATTTATACATGAAAATGTAACGGATAAAACATTAATAGCACTTTTTCAAAGAAAAACATGATAAATTTGTTGTTCGAAAAACTTTTTCCATGTAAATGTGCCCATCCTTCGATGTATGGAAAACTTGTTGGAAATTTGAGGGGTTTTTATATCATTTTTTTTCAGTATTCTAAAAGCATATTTTTTCGAACGAATGAAATGAATTTCAATTTTCAATTTTTTTTACAATGAAATGTTTTTCCAAAAAAATCATTGATAATTTTAAATGAAACCCTAAGTAATTTCCTACATTTCATTCTCTGACCAGCTTTTTGTAGATCTTATAGTTATTAATTTAAGATTTTTCGAAAAGAGGTGAAAAAAATCAAAATTTAAAAAGAAACCTACAAAAAATCTATCAGACCTACAGAATTTTAGTCAAAGAATGGAATGTAAAAGTGCCTATCTTCCGATGTATGGACGACTTGTTGGAAATCGTGAGGGCTATACATATATATATATTTTTAGGAATTTAAAAAAATCTTCGTTCCATTTGCGTTGCCAGTTAGCGATGGTATTTTTACGGACTAAAGAGTAAAATTCATTGAAGGCGATTTGACGCTGATAAATATCGCCTTCAATCGCACCTACCTTTGCTAATGAGTCAGCCCTCTCATTACCCGGAATTGAGCAATGAGAAGGGACCCACACAAAGGTAATGACATAACAGCGTCTGGATAAAGCACTCAAAATTTCTCGTATTCTTTGGTCTTTTGCGTTGGCTTAGATTATTTCATACTAGAAACAAAAAAAAATGTCATTGCAATAGTGCACAGGAAACAACTCGATTTCAACTATCTACCTATATTTTAGTGCCGCGATCGAGGCTTCTATGTTTACTATTTGGGTGAAAAAGGAAGGATTTTACAGAGACACTCGCTGCCTCAGGCAAAAGATTCCAATTTGATTCTCGCACCATCTAACGTCATTCCAAGAGGCAAATGAGAGAATGCAAAATTCTCTGAGAATATATGAGCGGAATCGAGACAGTATTTCCCCGTAAACTGCACAGATCGCGATCTGTACAAATTGCGATCAACGATTAATCCTCTCCCTTCCCAACAAAACGATATTCTCTTGGTTGCTCTGAGTTTATCAACACATCGCTTCACGGAATCTAGATAGGAGAATCAGAAGATTCTTTCCACTCGGTTTGTGTGCAGATCGCAGCCGTAATTCGCTCCACGAAGGCAAGTGTTTCTATAGTATACGATTTGCAGTCTCTCGCCTCTCCGCTCAGTTTAGCTTGGCACGACCCGAATGTTGAAATTGGCGCTTCGAACGCGTCTTTGCAGGCGAGACGGGAGACTCGAGAGGTACACAAGGACTTTACGATCTCTCGAGAATGAGTTTAGAAATGAATTTGGATGTCAGTCTCTGGATGATTGTTGTGGCGAGCGGTTGGGTTTAACACTTTCGTCGCCCAGAGCGATTCGGTCGAGTTTCTTGCGGGGCCCGAATTCAACTCTCGGTGCGCTAGATACCGGGCAATGATAATAATGAATTCGGGTTCGATTCAGGACTACTTTTCTGTTGAATCCGAATGAAATCAACCGTCTGCCGATTAGAAAACTTTTTAAAATAATTTTTCAGTCAATTATACAATGTTGCCAATGATAATAAAAAATGAAATTCAACCGAACGTACTTGCTCTATATACTATATTCGATGGCGATGAATAACTACAATTTTAATGGAGAATATGGAATATTCTGTTCAATCGATTGCGAAGATTCTATGAATATATCATACTAAGAACATATGTCACATTTGTGGGAAAATAATCGTCATAAACTATATCACATTTGGCAACTCCGGTTTTCCACGTGATTCGTTTTCATATTTCTTTGCGCTTGGTAGTTAAAAGGCTAAAAGAAGAAGCAAGTTGCAAGTTTTTGTTCTGAGAATGAGAATAATAATTGCGCAACGTGGATAAGCCCCTGTTCATTCCAATTTTTTTTTATTAGACACACATTTGTTTTTTTCATCCTTAAAATGTTTACCGGACGGCGTAATAGTAAATCTGAAAGCGAGGAAAGTAGTAACGACGAAATAGTGCGAAGCGTTAGAGAAAAAGTTTCGAGTATTATCTCATCGAATTCCGATTAGGTTATTGAGGAACTATACGCAAGTGAAGACCTGGACGATATGTTAGACGAACTTACTATAAACGACATAAAGATATTGATTTTTCAACAGTACATTTAAAATGTGATTTTTCACAAATTAGTATGTAAGATCATGGAATACGCAGTTCCATTACGACAGCAGAGATAAAGGCGTGTTCCAAATTTCAGATCAATCGGACAATAGGAAGGAGGTTGAATTTCTATTGATGTGGGACAACCCTGCAGATAAACATATAAACATATTTACAGTAGGTAATGCTAAATAAAACCGTTTAAAAGTATAGTATAAAAACTATATTTTTATGGTTTTGATTTTTTGATTATTCTACATTACCCATATTTACATTTAAGTGCCTGTTCTATCAAATTACGTTTAAAAATCCTATTCAAATTGAACAGGTCTCACACAATTTGACCAAAAGAACCTGTAATAGATAACATTTCAATTTGCGACTCGCTTCAAGAACGTAGCAAAGCAAATCGTTGAAAATTGGTCAACTCGAAAGTTGATCTTCACTCGATGAAAGTCATATTCTGTGCCTGGTGGGATTGGGAAGGAATTCTGTAAGCTGCAACCAGTCGATACATTTTCACAAGTACTGCTCGCAACTGGACAACTTCAAGGCAGCGAGCCAGAACCAAAATCCATAATTAGTCATTGGGACAGACGTTTTGTTCCATTAGGGAAACGGTAAACTTCATGTCTTTTCGACCACTCTACAAATTATTTTGGAGTCTGGCTAGGAAGTGCTATCCCTCCAGCTGAACTAACCGGCTATAGTACCTTCAGATTATTTTAGATTTATGTTCAGGTTCAGGTCCCTGCAAAACTCTCTCATAGGCAAAAACCTCCACTCCATGGATAGCATAGAAAATACCGTGAACAGTTTTCGATGTAAAAGCAAACATATTCTGGGAGGATCAATTTTTTATGTTACGAGGAAGATGGAAAATGATTGATCGTTACGAACTTTTCGGACAACCCAATATGACCTATCCTGATTTCTTCCTGATTTTTATTTTCACTTATCCTGATTTTTGAAAATTATAGTTGGCAACCCCTGTTTGGCACTGTTCGAAATCGGTTATCTGATACATTTCCCTTCTGCTTTCTCATCCCCAGCGCTATCTGTGGTCGCGTGGAGAACTCGATTCAAGGTCTGCCGCCGCCGTACCGTTTGAACAAACCGAAGCTGGCACTGATGACATCGGCGGAGTCCCGCAACCAAACAAAGCCCCCCAATTTCAGCATCAATTGGGTGATTGGCTGCAGTGAGGTCGAGATCGTCAACTCGTTCACCGGCAAGCTGATCAACAACAACACAAACACCAACAAAATGTCCCGGCTGTCGAAACAATCCTTCTATCGGCGGTTCGCGGCCGCTATCGAACGACTTCCGCATGCGCGCTTCCGCGAGGTCAAACCGACGTACTTCGAGACGAAGATGTGCGTTCCGGAGTACCAGCAGGCGAAGAAGGAGCTCTTTGCGGCCTTCAGCAAAGAGGACCTGGGCGATTGGTTGAAGAAACCAATCGAGCAGGATCAGTTCACGTTGATTCCTCCCAAGCCCGAGGAACTGATGAGCGCGAGCTCCGGTAACACTGGCAGCAGTAATAGTAGCAGCAGCAGCAACAACGGAACCGGAAGCAACGCGAATGGAACTACATCGGGTACTAAATGATATCAGGGGAAGCACTCCGGTGGTAAGCATCATCCGAGTAGTTCCAACAATGGTTCATCGGCCAGTGCGAGGCTGTTCTGAGGGAGCTAATGCCATGTTAAGCCCAAAGTGAAAAGGAGGCACACTGAGTTGCGTTTAAAAAGTATACTTATCAAAGAATGCGATAAGCGATAAGATGATTAGAGTAGAATACTTCGCAGTCCATGCGTGTGTGGTGTTTATTTTGTTACTATAAATTTAGGATTTCTGGTAGAGGACGAACGATACGCATTTCTCCAACTTGGCGGAAATGTTTCACACGTATCGCGATTACTAGAGTTAGCGTTTTAACCTTTCTAATGACATCCACAAATCTGTGAATAAACTTTTAAATTAGAACAAGTATTATCGCCAGAAACTTCAAACTGCAATGGTTGTAAGTGTTTGGTAGTGTTTTCATCAGATGTTAAAATGGAAATCAATGAAAAACGGAAGCAAACATTCCAAACACCTACAAGCAATAATGCAAAATTTCGATCGTACGCGCAGAATGCTCAGAGAGCCGGAAACAGTTTTCATCCTGCAAATTAAATAATGAAAAAAAAGCTAAACAAAAAACATCGAGCAACTAGTTTATTATTACATATATGACACAGATCTTACGAAAGTCTGATTCAAATTTATCACACATTATTACCTTTAACGCTAGGAATGAAAATCTATACATATACGCATAACGGAAGCATTCACAAAAAAAAAGAAAAACTAAATTGAGTGATATTTTGAGTAAAGATAATATTTCAGTAATTATTCAAATTTAAGCCCCCCACACGCACCAGCGATCAGTGTGTGTGTGTGCGTGCGTGCAATGATACGATTGCAGTTGCGAAATCTTCACTCACGAAAACAAGTAAAAGCCGTGAGAGTGATACAGAATCGAGAATTCCAGCAAAATCGACTGAAACACATAGACAGCAAGAGAAGAAAAAAAAACAAAAAAAAAAGGATGAACTTGAGTGTTGTTGGTTGTGATGATTTTTTTTTGTTGTTGTTTAGATGTTAGATAGGAGGGGACGGCGCCAATGGGATGGTTTTCATTGCAGGAAAAAGTTTGTTCAACGTTTGCCCGAATGTAACATTTACCCAGATGACGAATGAGGAAAAAACAAGTCACATGCAACGGAAAAAAAAAGTCACAAGTGGGTTGTGTCCGTGACACGACCGCATAGTTGACGTAGGATTCCGTTAGGCTATCTGTTGATTTTGGATATTTTTTGAAGAATTACATCGTTAAACTCTTTGATAATGGTTTGGTGACTCTGAAAAGGTGCTCTCTTTTCCAATTTTTCTCGCCGTATAAACTTTCCTTGGGTGAAAATGAACACAACAAAACAGACAGCTTAAAACAAACGACCCGTTCTTGAGCGGAAACACACCTTGGTTTTTATTTATGAAAATTGAAATAAATCATTTCATATATCAAGTCATTTCTAACACAACTGCTGCCATATACAATTTTACAATTACACTTGTGCTAAATTTCATGAAGCAACCAACATTAAAGTTCCAAATCTAAATTTTATTTGCTAGAATTAATCATATCACTCACCGTACTTGCAATATAAAAATGCCCCGCCCGACTTGCATATATTTGCAATGCCGATTTCCCCCAGGCAGCTTGGTTTTGATGTCTCTGTTAGGGAGCCATCGCATGTGTCGTCAATTTCGATCAATCAGAAGATAGATAGGGGTTGAGATTTTTCAATTGTTCGATAGTTGGTTCTATGACATATACACCCCTATTCTGTACTTCGATCTGAATGAAATGGATTTCGATTTGAATGAAATGGAAATCCGTCGGAGTACAGGATAGGACTGATATTATTTTCTTGAATATAAAAAATTGTCATGGAGTGCCGAAATAGATTGACTCAAAAATTTCATCAATCCATCATAAAATGGTTATGCAATAAGTTTCTGAAATTAGACAATTTTCACGATGTGCTCGATTTTCGATTTTCAATTTGTATCCTAATACACAATAGGACCTGAAATACGTAATCCTACGTCAAAAAAAAAAAATATAAAAAGACGAAATTTAAAAAGAATTTTAATTTTATTAAAAAAATTAAGATTCAAAAATTGATGAATAATTAAAATACATTTGTTTGATTTTGGCATCACGATTCCCTGAGGCCGAATTTCAAAATCCTGAATTCTCGAATGGCACGATTCAATTTTGACCCTGTGTCATAATAATTGACTGCTACCAATAGTTCATTTGAAAGAATACTTAAATGAATAGACAAATTGAAAAATGGCAAAAAAAAGAAAAGTAGGAAATCGTGTAATTGTAAAATTGAAACAAATGGAAACTTGACAAATTGAAAATTAAATTGAATTAAACATTGAATCTACAAAAATGAAAGGAAATAACATAAATATTTGGACATCAAATTGAGTTCGAATTTGAATTGAATTAAAAATTGGAAAACAATTCAAAAACAAAAACCATAAAAAATAACAAGACTATATTAAATTTGAATTGAATAAATAAAAATTTCAAAACAAATTGAATTCGAATTTGGATTGAATTTAGAATTGAAAGTTGATTAAAGAATTAGGAAAAGGAAAATTTGACAAAAAAAACTTGAAAAAAAATGTTAAATTGAAATCGAATTTAAACTAAATAAAATTTAAAATCAATTGAAAACAAAAAAGAAAATTAAATTGATTTTGAATTGAAAAATTGAAAATTATGAAAACATGAAAAATTTAATTTTATTTAAACATTGAAAAGTTGAAAAATAAAACATGAATTCAAATTGAAAACAAAAGGAAAATTTGACATAAAAAACTTGAAAAACAAAATATTAAATTGATATCGAATTTAAACCAAATAAAATTTAAAATCAATTTAAAACAAAAAAGAAAATTAAATTGAATTTGAATTTGAAAAATTAAAAATTATAAAAACACAATTTTTATTTAAAAATTAAAATAGAAAAGAACAAACACTTCGAAAAAAATTATTGTAAAATTGAAAAATTTAAACTTGAAAATAAAATTAATTTTGAATTAAACTAAAACAACTGATAAAAATAAATTTAAAAAAATTAAAATGGAGAATCAAATTGAATTTTATTTAAACATCGAAAATTAGTTTAAAAATATACATTGTCTGGGCTTTGTGTCTCGGCTTTTGTTTTGATTTGGTTGTACAGTAATTTACATCTACATCGACATTAGGCTAATTGAACAGATCTGTGATGCAACACGTTTAATTAGACATTTTTACCTCTAGTTGGACATTTTTGTAAACATTGAGTTCGGGGCCCAAATTATGGCCCCACATTGAAAGTCGCCACCAGTCGCAAATGTCCAATTACTGGTCACAACCGACTTCAATGCGACACTGAGTGGTGCCTCAGCATATCGCTTTATAAGTAACTTACTGTACTTTTTATGCGAACATATCTCTTAGCTCCAAATTTCGGAGTGAAAATTATTCGCGACTAGTTGAAAGAATTATTCTATTTATTATTATTATTGCATAAGTGTCAGACTACGGGGTTTAAGCATATAAATAATTGAATTCAATGATTCTCATTGAATTTTTCAAAATTTAGAACTGATTCTAGGCATGCTGATTTGAAAGAGGGCATTGCATTCGTTTGGCATTTGACGTGACGCTGCTGGTGGAAGCATTGACTGCATGTGTGAATTGGTGGAGACGTTGACGGAACGTAGACGTTCTTCTCCGTAACGTGCTATGTGAATCGCACATTAATCGGTACCAAAGAATCGATCTTTGCTGATTCGATCTTCGGAAAATCGAATGCCTTTTTCTCCAATTTATTTACTTGTTCTATATAAGTGTTGTGTTTTCTTAACATTCCACATTTCTATTCATGCATCAAAGGCATTTCATTTTGATTCTCAGTCACAAAAAAACTTGAAAGCCCAGAGCAAAAAAAAATGTAATTTTGCAGGGCACTCATCTTGAGCCGTCATGGAATTATTTAATTAAATAAATTAATTGAAAATTATTCGAAATTCAACAACTGATATTCATACAGAACTACGCTGACAAAAATCTCGTTTAATCCAACCGTGTCATTAAACGTGTGTGTCATTTAGTCCAAATAAACAATTTTTGGCCATCGGCCTAGTAAATGTGATGGTGTAAATATAATTAGTGATCATTTGTTTTGCTTGTTTTTTTACGAATAAGATTGGACAGATCGAAAAGAAAAGATCGATTCTCGCGATTTTTTGGAATAGGAAAAATCGATCCGAAATCGGAGAGGAAAAGATTGATCTTCTAAATATCAATCCAAGATCGCCCAATCCTATTCACCATCACTATTTGACATCCTCGAAAGCTATCCAAATGTTAACATTGGGCCTGATCAAGAGCGTCACATCACGGTGAAAATGAAATGAAATGCATATAACCTTGCATACAAATCATTTCATTTTCACCGTGAAGTGACGTTCGTGATCAAGCCGATTATGTTTATGAAATTTGTCAGGTAGAGTGAGATTGAAATCAATGTACACTGAAAAAAAAGATCGAAAACTTCGAAAGATCGATCTTCACGATTTTTTCGGGTTCAATGAATCGATTCAAAAATCGAAAATCAAAATGGAAAAGATCGATCTTCTGAAAATCGAACCAAGATCGCCCACTCCTACTGTGAACCCCTCACCAATTCCGTTTCTATCTCTATCATTCCGTACTTCGCTCAGCTGGCAAAGATATATTAGTACTCAAAATAGTCTCTTGATGAGATCTAACAAATACGTATAATGTGAACCAGCGAAATGGTGCGGTGTCTTTGGTTTGGTGAATATATTCTACCCCATTTCGTGGTCAAAAATTCCGTATTGGCCGATGTTTTACTCATCAAGAGTTCGGTCGTAATCCATCCAAATTATTATTCTAGCATCGTTTCTCGCTAGGCTTCATTTAGATCGATAGCAAAAGAGAAGCAGCAGGAGCGCAGTGCTTTGGCTGGCAGCGAGAATATGCTCCATTCACAGCACAATCATGACCAAGTGGATCTCCAAGGTTGGCACCCGCTTATATACAGATTTTTGTGATTCCAATTTCAAAGCAGTTTTCAAAGAATTGAAATAAGTTTTTGGATCAATAAGTGAAAATCATAACTCGTAGAGATTTTATCTTTCCAATGAAGTGATTATCATACCATTTCGTTTAGCCGGCAAAGAGGTTTTAACGCTCAAAACCTTGTTTCTCCAATGAAATGCTCTCGTTTTCGAAACTTTGAAGTTACAATCCAGTAAAGAAATGAAAGACGTAGTTCTACGTCAAAAAAATATCATATCTTCAAGATAACTCGTCTTGCTCAACCCTCTGTGGGGAAAGGTGGCGGGATCAACGTCATCATCACCATCATCAACTGCTCGTGCCCCCGCGGAACTTGACAAAACTAACGATTGTTTTTTTTCTGTTTCTTTTTCACCATAGGTAATTTGCGCCTTCTGTCTGCGTCGAGTACAGCAAATGAAAACTCGAAGAAAAGGAAAATTTGTCAAAAAAAAAACATGAAAAACAAAATGTTAAATTGAAATCGAATTTAAACTAAATAAAATTCAAAATCAATCAAAAACAAAAGAGAGAATTAAATTGAATTTGAATTAAAAAATAGAAAATTATGAAAACATGAAAAATTGAATTTTTATTTTAAAATTAAAAATAAAAATAACAAAAAGTTCGAAAAATAAACTATTGGAAAATTGAGAAATTTAAACGTGAAAATAAAATTAATTTTGAATTTAAATAAAAAAAACTGATAAAAAATAAATTGAAATAAAACTTGAAAAATGAAAAATCAAATTGAATTTTAATTAAACATTGAAGATCAGTTGAAATACAAACATGAATTTGAGTCGAAAACATTGCAACAAATGAGAACTCGAAAAATTGAAAATATAAATAGAAAAAATTAAAATCTCAAAAATTCAAATCATCTAAAATTAAAAAAAAACAAATTTGAAAAACTGAGAATTAATTTTTGAAATTCGAAATTAAACAAAATTATAATTTGAAAACTAGAAAGGAAGAAACTAGAAGAAAAAAAAATGTTTATAGAATGAAAAAATACGCAAAATTAATAGAATTAAATAATTACAAAATTGAAAAATAGATAATCCTTTGAAGAATAAATCTTAAAAAATTTAACTAATAACAACTTGAATAATCGAAAGAAAAACAGAAAATAAAATCGTATTTGAATTATTATTTGTATTAGGTATTAAAGAATTACCTAAAAAAACAAAAAAAATAAAATTTGGAAAAAAAATTAGAAAATTAAAGTAAATGAAAAAAATATAAAATTTACGAGTTCTAAGTTGCATAAATTGAAAAAATGTTAAAAAAGTTAAAAAGTTGGAAAGTTGGAAAATCGGAAAATCGTAAAAATAGAACTTGATAATTGAATTTTTTTTTTAATTCAATTAAAAAATTGAATCAATTAATGAAACTGATAAAGCTGCAAAAATTTTAACAAATCAAAAAAGTTGATATTGAAAATTGAAAATTAAAAATTGGAATAAATTGGAATAAAAAAATCGAAAAATTGAAAGTTTGAAAAATTGAAAAATAAAAAAAATATAATAAATGAAACATTGCTAAATTGCTAAACTTGAATAAATCAGAATTACAAAATAACAAAATTACAAAATTGGGAAATTGAAAAATTAGAAACTTGCAAAAATAAAAAAAAAATAAAAATAGGAAATTTAAAAAATTTCTGATGATCGGAAATTTGCATAATTTGAAAATTGAGAAATTGGATGATTTGAAAACGGAAAAATTAGAAAATCGAGGACTTGAAAAATTGGAAAGTAAGTTTGAAAATTGAAAAATTAGAAAAATGAAAAATTGTTAATTTGGAAAATTTTAAAATTGAACAATTAGGAAACTGGGATTTTCAAAAAAAAAAAAATTGGGAATTTGAGAACGTAATTGAAAAATTGGAGAAATTGTATTGAAAAATTGGAGAAATTGTAAATATCAGAAAATTGTAAAATTGTAAAATTCGTAAATTAAGAAAAATTCGAAAATCAAAAAATGGGAAAAGTGGAAATTTCGAAAATGATGGAAAATTTATAAATTGTTCAACTGCAAATTAGATCATTAGAAAATCTAGAAATGAGGAAAATAGGAACATGGAAAAATTAGAAAAATGGAAATTTGCTAAATTGCAAAAAAGTTTCTAATATTCGAAAATTGAAAACATGAAAAATTGATTTGCAAAATTAGAAAATTAAAAAACTAAAAATTTCCTAAATTCTAAGATTAAAAAATGAAACAGGGAAAACTGGAAAATTTGATAATTGAAAAATTAAAATATTTTTAAATTTGAAAAATGAAAAAAATTAAAAATAGTAATAGGAGGAAAATTAAAAAATTCGAAACTTGAAAAATTGCAGAATTGGAAAATTAGAAAACTAAAAAATTTGAAAACTGATTAATTTGAAGGTTTAAAAATTAGAAAGTATGAAAATTGGCAAAACATTCGAAAATTGAAAAATTGAAAAATTGTTAAAGTAAAAAATTGAAAATTGAAAACTGCAACTAAGGAAATTGAAAAATGGGAAAATTAGAAAAAAAGGAAATTGAAAAATGGGAAAATTAGAAAAAAAGGAAGTTGCAAAATTGCAGAATTATAAAACTGCAAAACAATAAAATTATAAAAAAATTACAAAGTTAAAGAACTAGAAAAACGGAAATTTTGAAATTGTTGTAAAAATTGTAAAAGTGTAAATTTTAAAAATAGAAAAAAAATTAAATTTCAAACATTGAAAAATAGGAAATTTAAAAAAAATAAATTTTGAAAGATCGAAAATTTGCTTGATTTAATAATTGAAAATTGGATAATTTGAAAATCGAGAAAGATTGAAAATAGAGAATTTATAATAACAAAATTTGAAAATTGAAAAATTAGAAAAGTGGAAATTTGGAAATTTGAAAAAAAACAAAAAGTTGGAAAAATTATAAATTGAAAACTGAAAACTGCAAATAAGAAAATTAGAAAATCTAGAAATGTGGAAAATTGGGAAATGGGATGATTAGAAAAATGAAAAATTGCCAAATTGCAGAATCACAAAATTGGAAAATTGAAAAATAAGAAAACTGGTAGTTTCGAATATTTTAAAATTGAAAAACTAAATATTGGAAAATTAAAAAATTGAAAAATTAGAAAACAGAAAATTTCCGAATTTCCAAGATTTGAAATTGGAATATCGGAAAATTGAAAAATCGAAAAAATTATAACTTACAAAAATGAGAACTTGGAAACTGGAAAATTAAAAAAAATCTTAATAAAGTACTTCATCAAAAGTTCGTAAATTGAAAAATAAAAGAAAATGGAAAATTCGAAAATTAGAGAATAGAGAAAATTGGAAAGTTGTATAATTAGAAAATTTGAAAAATGTAGAATTGCAAAATTGCAGAATTTCAAAACTGCAGGATTGGAAAATTTGAAATTTACAAAATTGAAAAATTATTAAATTGAAAATTAGAAATTTCGAAAATTTTAAAATTGTAAAATTGGAAATTTGAGAAATTGGAGAATTGAAAAATTGAATAATTAAAAAAAAGGAAAATTTTGAAATTGAAGAAAATTGAACTTTGGAAATTTGAAAATTAAAAAATTGGAAAATTGGAAACCTGTAAAGGTAGAAAATTCAAAAATTTGGAAATAAAAAAATAGGAGAAGTAAAAAATTTTATAATTCGAAAATTCAAAAAAACTGGTAAACATTGGAACATTAGAATATTGGAAAATCGGACAATTGAAAAATTGGGGAATTGGTGAATTGAAAAATTGAAAAGTTAGACAACTGGAAAATTCGAAAATGAGAAACTTGGAAAATGAAACATTTGAAAATTATAAAAAAATTATGATACATTAGAAGATTGGAGAATTCGACAGTACAATTCGAAAATTGAAAAGTTCGAAAATTGAAAAATTGGACTAATGAAGAATTGGAAAATTGAAGATTCGGAAAAATGACAAAATGCCAGAATGAGAAAACTGGAAATTTCGAAACTTTGGAGAATTGTGGAAAGGGAATTTTATTTGAAAAATAATGAAATGGGAAGGGTTGAAAAATTTTAAAAATTAAAGAATTTGAAAAAAAACAAATCAATTTCATAAAATAGATCATAGATTCAATTAATTGAAGGAAGGAATGAAAAGATTTCAAAAACTCAAAGTCTAAAAACTCGAAAAAAATTTAAAAATTAAAAACTCAAAAGAAAATTAAAAAAGGAAAATTTGACAAATCTAAAAAAAGAAAAAAAAGAAGAAACTACAACACATGAAGAAATTTCCAAATATTTTTTTAAATTTAAAATTTAATGGATTCGAAGAAAGTGAAAGAAATTAGAGAAATAAATAATAAAAAAACTGTAAAATGAAAAAGTTTAAAAAATTAAATATTTAAAAAAGATGGAGAAATCAAAATTAAAAAACTAAAAGAAACGTTTAACATAAAATTTCATTTTTCTTCAATTTAAAAATTAAAGAAATTGAACAGTTTGAAGAAACATAAGAACTGAATAATGATGGCAAAAATTGAAAACTGGCGGAAGTGAAAATTCATTTAATTGAAAAATCTTAGAAATTGAAGGAATAAATGAAGAAATTCAAAATGAATAATAGGAAGAAAGAATGAAAAAAGTAAAAAATTTAAATTAATAAAAAAAAATAGAAAATGTAAAAAGTTAGAAAATAAGAACTTGAAAAAATGGGAAATTGGAATTTAAAAATTGGGAAATGAAATAATTGAAGAAATTAACAAAATTTAAGGAACTAAAGGGAATTAATAAATTAAAAACTTGAAACATATATTTTAAAATACATAAATTAAAGAATGAAAAAGAAATTGGAAATGGAAGAATTTAAAAAAAATGGAAATTGGAGAAATCGGATAAATTTAAGTAATTAGAAAAATTGGAAAAAATAAAGAATTGGAGAAATTAATAAAAACTGAAAAAAAATTGGGAATGGGAATTCAAATTCAAAAAACTCAGGATTAAAAAAGGATAAAAAATTTATGAAGTCAGAATAATTTTTTTTTGTTTAAGAACTAAAGAAATTGAAGAAGTTGTAGAAATTGAAAAGTTGAAAAAAATGTAAACATTGATACAACGATAAAGTTAAAGAAATCTAAAATATCTTAAAAAATAAACTGAAAAATTAAATAAACTGAGGAAATAATAGAAATTAGAAATTGGCGAAATTGAAAAAAATAAATAAAAAATTATTTAAAAATTGTGAAAATTAAAAAAAAAATGCATTTTCATAAATTGAAACTGAAGAAATAAAAATTAAAAAATGAGAAATAGGAAAATTGAATAAATTAAGAGTTTAAAAAACCGAAAGTTAGAAAATAAAACAAAATATGAAAACATTGAACAACACCAAAATTGAGCGGAATGAAACCTTTTTTTAAATTTATTTCTATTCAGTTCCATAAAATATAAAATTAAATTTTTTTTATTGCTGGATATAAGTCAACATACAAGACAATTCGGATAAATGTTACATTCGGGTAAATATTAACGAATCTGACAAAATCGTATGACTGCAAGGCAAAATCAAAATTCAACTTCTCCTGCAGATGAAGTCGTTCCGGCGAAATCGGAATGGTGACCATTCACGTGATATAGAAGCTGTATGCAGGCACGAAACATTCATTTTTTAGAATTTCTCAACAACGAATGAGGACGCGTGGGTGTGAGATAGAGGAGCTTGAGAGAGAGAGAGAGAGAGAGTGTGTGCGCGAGGCAGTACAAACATCAAAAACAAAAACGACAGCCGTCTGTTGAAGTTTTAGAATGGTAGACAAATAGCAAATAGTAGTACAATATTTTTATTCCCAACTAGTTTTTTCACTGTTCGTCCCTCCCCAGAAGTGAGACACAGCCCTTTAGAAGGGCGTCGATGTTGTGCTAGTTTTTATTAGGTGAGAGTGTGCCATAACCGATATCAGCACCGATAGTTTTCCGTTTAGATAAGAGCGCGATTTGCACCTTTGCTCACCGAGATTGGCTTTCGAATACACTTTGATTTTATAGCAAAGACGGAAGCCATTAAATTTTAAAACAAGCAATAAATGGTCGATTATGAATCAGTTATGTAAATTAATTGGAACAGTTTTTTTTTCGTGGTGTCGAGGGTGAAAGAATGAGCTCGAGAGTACAACGCCAAATGCGTGGCTGAATTCAAAAAAAATAAAAGTAAAACAACTTGCACGTCACTATAAAGACAGAAGACAACAAAGCGCGCGTTGGAGCAAAAGAATATCGTAGCAGGAAGTAAATCTAGTGAGCTGTGCAAACTGTGTTATTTACATTACAGAGAACCGTTTGCAGGTTTTTTGTTTCGATTTCTGTGTGTACGAAAGGATGTGTGCGCGTGGGCGTGAATAGGTGTGAGGCGTTTGTGTATGTGTAAATGTCGATAATAAATTGAAATATTTACTGTGATATTAATCTTTACTTCAAATATTGACATTCGTATCAAAGAAAACAAAGAAAAGTTAATAATAAACGGAGGTAATTAAAACTCATCTAAACTCATATAATACATATGAAAGATAACGAAGCTATGAAGGGCGTTAATTAGTGACAGTAAAGTCTAGATACATTAACCGTAACAGTTAAGCATTGGACTCTTTTTGAAATTAAGCAAAAACCGTGGTAGATAAAGGGTAACTAATCTTAACAATAATTATTCCTCACAAAACGCTACTGCGAGTCCACTTGGAAGTTGCCCGTCCCCAAACGTTAAGCGACGGAGCGTAGAAAGAGTCGATTGGTTTCGTGAAATGCGAACACAACACCCGGTTGGCTTTCTCCCCTTCCAAGACCCGGATGAACAGTTGCGGTTATTCACACTCCCATTCGAAAGCATTGATATAAACTATCTAGAAATACTCCGTTGAATGAACGATTACAAACCATAAAGTTGTATCTTTTTGCAAATAATGCATCATTACACAATAATTTAACCAAATCGATAAATGATATGGGGTGAAATGTAAACATTTGAAGGGAAACCCGAATCACTTCTAATTTTCCTTTTCTTATTTCTGACACTCATACCTAGAATCAAAAACACTGTTCAAACGCTCTCGTTTTAATTGGATTCCACCTCAAAGATGGAAGACCAGTTGGGCGCAGAGCAAGAGGCTCAGTTCAGCAATTCTATTCATCTGGTCTTTTTTGTTTACGGTCAAAGAAATTAAGAAAAGAAAAATTTTGAGTGGCTTAATCATAAAAAAATCTAAAAGATAGAGCCCTATTACGGATGTCGAGTCTAACGGGTCACTTCGTTCGTTTTTTTAATTTGTTATCACAAAAGCCGAATTCGAAAAGATAATGTTCTGTCATCTTGGGCGAATCGCTCAACTCGAAATACAGAATAGGAGCCGCAATCTGAACTAGATGCATCCCATCTGGAACATCTAGTCTAATTGTAACAGATTCATTTAGATGAAGTGAAGACTATTGGAAACGATAATAAAATAAGCAAGTAATAAATCTCGTCGGCGACTAAAAGTGGATTTACAAATGTGGTTGCGATTAGAATGGACTTATGTTGTGCTCAAGATCGGAGAATTTGTTTTTGTGAGATGATAAAAATGCGAACACAAAACTACTGAATACAGCGGCCAGTTTCCCTGGGAAAAGGAGCTAAAATAATATTTAGCTGACATATGTGACTTGATTAAAAACTGACAAAATAAAAAATTTCACAACAGAAAATTTCTTCAACAGATACGTCAGAAAACGGCATTTTAACGAACAGTCTGGACAAAACAAATTACGCTTCTCGAATTGTTTCAAGCATTTCAGATGTTCTCAAAATTTGTCAGAGAAACTTGTCAAATGGTTTCGAACAACGGAATAGCACATAGTTGTATATCTGTCCGATTCATGGTCACTGGCATTTCCTCGATAATGGGATGTGAATGAGAGATACCACACGGTGCGGTTTCAGAGCAGCTCCGGTTTTATAAACGTACGAGGGCAGTCCGATAAGTACTTAGCCTACAAAAAAAAAACAAAAATTTTGGAAAAGTGGCGATTTATTTCTCAACATAGTCTCCTTTTAGCTCGATACACTTGACCCAGCGATGCTCCAACTTCTTTAATCTATCAGAAAAATACGTTTTCTCGAGGTCTGCAAAGTAGGCCTCCGTGGCGGTGATGTTCTCCTCATTCGACTCAAATTTCTGTCCGACGAGTGACTTTTTCAAGTTTGGAAACAAAAACAAAAGTCGCACGGGACCGAATTTGGAGAATACGGTGGATGGGGCAGCAGTTCGTAGTGCGATTCGACCAAGTTGGCCGTGGCGACGAGTTGGCCGTTTTTCCATTTTTCTAAAATCCGCGGACCCGCCCGCTTCCACACACGGTCAACACAAACCTACGAGTCCGATTCGGCTGAAATTTTGTCAGTAGCCGTTTACGAGAACGATAGGCACGTTATCCGTCTGTTCTTTGATGAGTTCAATGTGTTGCTGTTTCCGGGAGGAGAAAGGTGACGCTACGGGTGGCGAATTCAGGAAGGTTGTGTGGATCAAGTAACACTTTGCAGAGATACTCAGCTATCTTTGGATGTACTAGGCCATGAGGGCCATAATTTGGGTCCCAAACTCGTTAGTGTAATCTCTATCAGATTAGAAGACACGAAGCCGGTTTTTTAATTTTAATATTTGAATGAAAATTTTTACATCATGTTATTTAATTAATTGAAGCACGTATTTCTGACTTCCATTCAACCATAAAGCCTGTCCACGTTAAATTTCGGACACCAAGATGATGCCAGTAAAACGAAAATTCACGTAATACAACAAAACCGATTGTTTTCAGTAAAATAGACTATAATAATAGTAAAATAGATATCTAGAACAAGGAAAGCTTACTTCCATGTTAATTTCGTTATCTGTAAAATTCACGAACTTTCTTGTGAACATCTGCCATTAGGTTCCAGTATCCTCAGATATGCTGGCGGCGGCGCTTTTCCATCTCATCTTGAAATCATTAATGCCATTCGCTTTCTTCTTAGTTTCGAATAGTTTTCGCTTCATCAGAGCCCATTACTTTTCCACTGGGCGAAGTTCTGGACAGTTCGGTGGATTTGCTGTTTTTGGCACATATTTGACCTCATGTGCCTTATACCATTCTAGGATGGATTTTGCATAGTAACAAGAGGCCAAATCTGGCCAAAACGACGCTGGAGAGTCGTGGCTTCTTATGAATGGTAGCAACCGCTTTTGGAGATATTCCTTCTCGTAGACATCTTCGTTGATAGTGCCGGTAGAGACGAAAGATTTAGATTTTCGGCCACGACTGCATATGGCCTGCCAAACCAAGTACTTTTTGGGGAATTTAGACTGCTTCTTGGTCCGGGAACACTCGGCTACGGCATTCCTTCGCATTGCAGTATAAAAAGCGAGATCCGGAAGCTGTTTGAAGTCTTCGAGAACATTAGTTTCATCTTCCATTATGGTGCATGAACATTTCTGCAAAAACTGGGTGTAGAGCACCTTAGCACGGCTTTTTGCAGTGAAATTTTGCTTATCATCACGATTGGGCACATTTTTCACGTTGTACGCCTCCAGTCCATGCCTCTGTTTCACTTTTTGTACATATGATTTTGATTTTCCAACCATTCGAGCCACATTTCTAACTGAAAGGTTGGGATGTTTCTCAATAATGGCAACCACCTTTCGGTCTATCTGTCGGGAACATACTTTTCGATTTGTTCCGCTTCCAACCTTCCGATCTACAGTTAAGCGCTGGTCAAACGATTTGCACACACTCAACACGGTACTCTTCGGCAGTTTTAGCAATTTTGACGAGATCGCATACCGACAGTTTTGGATTTTGCTGCCGTTCGCGCAAAATGCGTATGCGTACTTCCACTTGATTCGACGGCATTTTACCAAACTAAAGAAGAATGTAAACATGTTGGACATCGAAATAAAGAGGAGGGTTTCAGTGAAATATTTCATAAACTACACTGAAAGGAAAGTGTCCGCAATTTACTTGGACAGGCTTTGTTAATTGCGTGAAGGACCTAGTCATGACTCCAATTAAACCTACTTTTTATAAGTTTTCCGATAATCGCACTAAAATTATAGTTCTTTAATTTATCTTTAGACACAATGCTCGTATAACATTTTTTTCACCAGTTGCAGAAAAAAGTGATTTTCATATACAGGGTATACTAATTTGATTCGTTAAAATCGATCATCATTTCAAGTGTGTTCATTTCACCTGAAAATCCATTATTGTCATTGTCGCTTTCCGAATTCGGAGTACGAAGCTCAATGTCATCAACGCGAATTATCATCACACTTGAGAAATGATGTGCAATTGATTTGATGGATGAAATCTTCAAATATTAACCGATACAAAAAGTTTCATGAACAAAAATAAGAGTATTTGTTCAGCTAACCAAGTATATGAAATAGATTTGAAATAGAGGGAAAAAAAACATTATTTTGAGCGTCTTCAGCAGCACCGCAGAAAATTACATTTTTCATCGAAACAGCCGTGCCTCAATGCCTCCATCATAACAAAAATGTGGAATGAAAAAGCTAACCGGACCCATTTGAAAGTACACCAGTTACTAAACAGCGCTGACCAATTTACGGTGAAGCTCAGGGGTCTCTTTCCAAGAGCCATCATCCTTTTTGATTGATTGTCTTGAATACCGCCTGGACAGAAATTACAAAAAAATACTGCCTACTCACCGTGTAAATAAACGGTGTGATATCAAGACACATTTTCTAGTGGTTCCCAGATATGACAGTAATCGAGATTACTTACGGTAATCTTATAAAATATCTATTAATGTGTGTACTTCATTATGTCCAGCATTCTAGTTTCGACGATTTATTCTAATAGAGGAAGAGTGCAGACACAATCAAATCGGACAACATCAGCAACGCATTGAGCAACATTGAATATATTTCAAACCCGGTTTGAGGTGAAGACATTGGTCCATTCTAAGTGCGACACAGAAGTAATTATCTCAAGAGAGCCCGACATACATGTTATCATCAGAAACCTTAACAGTTCTGTCGAACAGATCTGAAATAAGAGTGAGCCAAGCGGCAGTAGAAGATAATGGAATGTGTGAAGCTACACATACAAAAATTATAACGAAAACGGTTTTGAAATATTTCCTTAGCACTAAAATTGATCTAATAAATAAAACAACAAAAAAAAAACAAAATAAATAAATTTTCTAGAAAACAAATTAGGATAGAAAAAGAAACTATACTCTACCATAAGACTTCCAGGTAAAATGCTATCGTGGTGTGCGACTTAACTGAGCAAACATTGAAAACGACTCGAAGTGCGATAGATTAGCAACGGATACGAAGAGGTGTAAAACCTACATTATGTATATCAAATATATCTTCTGAGGAATAAATGAAACATGAAGACAAGAGTTTAATTTTCCATTATAGCAAACTTTAGCGGTTTCGATTTCACCAGCGTAGCGTTTTGCTCTTTCCATTTCTGAATATTTATCTTGAATATGAAAACAAATATATTATTAGCGATCGAAAAAAATACACCTTTAGCGGATGAGTTTTTGTAGAAAGTTTGCTATCAGATCAATTTTCATCGATCACACTTTTTTGATAACCTAGAAGTTGATTTTAGAGCATTGCAAATATTTGAGGAAGGAAAAGTAACCTTGTTTCGCCGTATAGACAGTAACCAAAAATCTTTCACACAAGCAAAAATGTCAATTCATAGAAAGAGAGAGGAGCCCTGTGTTTTAAAAACATTGCATACAATGAGAAATAAGGATCGTTTTCATATTAGAAAAGCATTGCATCGAAGCAGATCTAATAGGCAAACAACAATGAGCCAATATCCCAGCATTGGATCAGCATTTTCCTTTTACCGATTCAATACAACACACATACACAAATTAACCGTTACAAACCCGTTCAACATAAACTAGAATAGCCTTTTTGCAATTGGATACATAGCTGAGCAAGGTAATCGATCTCATGAGAGAGAGAGAGAGGGAAGGAGGGTAAGAAACAGATTCCTAGCCACAATTCTAAATATTACATTTTACCCCTTCTTCACATCTGAACAACCATCAGAGAAAAAACACACTGGGAGTGAAGATTGGATTCATCACACAAGTGTAACTGAAACGCGAAATTGTTTAAAATCAAACCATAATCAAATAATCACATAACCACAGCAACGGATGAGCAATGTTAGGAAGAAGGAAAGGAAGGAAGGATAAAAACCCAGCAAAAACGGAACGACACAACACAAAATAAAAGATAATAATTGCGAGTGAAATATTTTCAATAGGATTGCAATTAAACGATGCATAATAAACAGAAAAACAAATAAAAAAAAACTCTTGTTGGAACCCTATACTGCATTCAGTAGTAACGAGAAACTGTGAGTCTAATAAAACATGAAACAAACGAATAAGAATTCATCTAAACACTCTCCTCGAATAGCGTTAGGGTTCTATTCAAACAAAGCGGGAGATGGCGAAGCCATTTTTTGTGACAGCAAAGAAAGTCCCTGTTATGATCCTTGTTTCACGTCTCTGCTCTCCAATCAGAATCCAAGCTGATGCTGTCTCATATCAGACTATTAACCCCTGCGTTCCATTGACCCTCGCCTGCAGTAGCCTTTCGTTGTGACCTTTCTCATTGTTCCCTTGCAAGCTTCGTTTCGGCAATCTTACCCAAAAAAGGGTCACAGGGCAGCGTTAATTGAGTGCAGCTGGTCGACGAAAAAATATCCAATTTCCAAAGTCTTTAATTTTCTTTTCGAAAACTTTGGTTCGCACGCACGGCTTTTTTTGCGGTTTGACCCTTTTCCTGATATAAATTTCAACTTAATTTTGGACGACAGCATCTTTCTCCTAATTGATGGCTTCATCTTTGCTAACGGTCGATTTTCCCTTCAGCTTTCGGCTTTTCACTTACCTATCCTTTCAAATGATGGCTATTCTTGAATTTGTAGGGTCCAACACTTTGCACCCATCCTCGATTATATTTCGGAAAACTTTTACGCTGACAATAATTTTAATTTTTAAATTAACCTTCCTCACGTGAATCTGAAGTTATTTCACACAGGATCGTATGTCTTTAGCTGTGTGAATCAATTCAAATTTTTAATCAAATGAACGAAAAGAAAGTCATCGATTGCTGCGATCAAATCTAGATCAACATGTCAAAAGGGCCTATCTTCTTCGATCGATTCTCTTCATCAACTCTCTCTTCCGATAACCACGGCCTTTCAGACAGATTTTGCTCCTGTTATGCCATGTACTTTGATAAACGAGGTCCCCTTTCACTCTCCTTGTCATCGAATGTGGGCGCTACACGATTCGTCCAACGTTTCACTCGAATGTTGGACTCAAACATTTGACTCGATGAATCGTCAAATGTTGTGACGAATGTGCTGCTACACGGTGAAGTGTATGTTCGATTCAAAGCAATCGGCCCAAGCAATCGGCGAGTATTTGGATCGAATGTTTATTGTTTTTATTTACCATCGAAAACGTTAGGAGACTGAATGACGATGCGAGTATTCAAATTGCTGCCGTAGCAATTGTACTGATATCGGGCTGTAAATTAAAAATGCTTCAAATCAACATTATTAGAATGCAATATTTCGCCGAATATTTTGAACTTTGAGAAGCAATTTCACAGTTCCTTCACCTGAAACTTGTAAACAAACCAACCTGTCAAAGATAGATTCGGACGAATCGTGTAGCGGTGTATCGAATGTCATCGAGTGTCGAATCAACGAATGACAAAAATCCTTTGACTCGTGTCACTCGCGTTGGAAGGTAATCCACAACGAACGGATTACCTTCCAACGCGAATATTCGACACTCGACATTGGAGGTTCGTAGCTCGTCAGTCGACTACACGATGCGTCGAGTCATCGAGCGTCCAGCATTCGAGGGTGTTCGCAGCATCGTGTAGCGCTGGCTGAACACATCAGGAACTACTGTTACTGCTGAGTTATTAATGAAAGAGAATGTAGATGAAGAGAATCGATCAAAGAAGATAGGCCCTTTTGATATGTTGATCTAGAAATGTGCTGCGCTGCAAACTCCAATTCTCGAGTAACTTTTGAAAAAGGATCTATCTACATCAATCGATTCTCTTCATCACCTCTTTCATTTCGTTATAAAGTCACAGGAAGGTTGTGTCCGAGACACGACCGCATGGTTGACGTAGGATCACTTTTGTGCACAACAAAATAGACAGCTTAAATTGGACGATCCGTTCTCGAGCGGGAACACTGATTTATGAAATGAATCGTTTCATACTTCATGTCATTTTTAATAGAGCCGCTTCCATATACAATTTTACACTTGCACTTGTGCTAAACGTTTTGCAATGCATGATCGGTCATTGATATGAATTTTAATGAACAAATGAAAAACAACATTAAAGTTCCAAATTTAATTTTTGTTTTGCTAGAATTAATCCTATCTATCTCTTTACTTGCAATAAAAATAGGTTCCCGACTTGCACATACAGTAGAGTCCGTATATTATGACTCCATTTATATTGATCAACCACCTATTATGACGTATTTACATAACGAAGTTTGGTTTCATTTAAAATACTTTTTTTCTCAAAACGCTTTGTACGACGTCTGCTTATTATGACGCGTTTGTCTATTCCCCTCGATGTCATTAGGAACGGATTCCACTGTATTTGCAAAGTCAATTTCCACAGGCTTCTTGGTTTTGAAGTCTGCGTTATACTTATGACAGACATACAGCTGTACACTGAGAGGAATAGTTAGTAAATACGACGAATTTTTTGGTACATGTTACCAATTCTCTAGTCATTTTCTACCCTACTAATCATTGGTACATATTACGAAAGAAAAATGGTAGGCACAAACGTCAAACAAACTACGATTTGTTGGTCCAACATTGGTGCAATATCAGTGAAAATTTTGTTTCTCATTTGTGAGAGATAATCATCAGGGATAATAAAAATGTTTTTTAAAAATTATTTTTAATTTGAAAAATTCTATTTGATTACATTTAACTCCACATACTTAGAATACATTATAATAATAATATATAACTTATTCTATGAGCAGCGTACACGAGGAAAGTTCCCGTTCATCTTCCTGTTGCATCGCTCTAGTTAGCATTATATAGGGAGTGTCGGTAGCACCAGCACGTTTCATCCGCATTTTGTTCTCTCGTGTCTCTATGAAGAAAATAAATACATATGTTAATAATATTAAATATGTATATATGTAATGAAACGTAACATCAAAAAAATGCTTACCTCCAAATCGCTTCATCTCCAAAATAGAAATGGCGATTTGCAAAGTGCGCACATCACAGATGTTAGGTATGACAAAAAAACAAAGTTACTAATGGTATGAAGTAAAATCTACGAATCTCTGGTAGGAACGTTCATTGCGTCTGACATCGCTTTTACGCAATTTTGGTAATATTTACAAAACATTTGTATATTTTACCAATGTTTTGGCTACTAAAGATTTGGTAGCTGCTTTTTCTAAACTATTTCTCCAGTGTACTTGCGCTGTACTTCGAAAAATGTATGTCTGTCACCATGTACAGCGCTAGAACCATGCAAGCAACTCGGTACAATCGCTGTATCTGTACCGACCTGTTTCACCGTTGTACATGACTACAGTCGTACTGTGCGCAACGCCACAAACGGTTAGTGGTGGGTAGCATGAACAAACTGAATCAAAACACTTGGTAAATATTCTTTTCATTAACTTTCTCTTAAGTTAATAACTCAGATTGGAAACTTGTGTGTTGTGTTTGATAGTTCAGACGCTAAATAAAAAACTTTTTCATTGAAACATTAGGTGAAAATTGGTCGAATTTCTGATTGTCAATTTGACATGCGGTGCAATGTACAACCAAAGTATGTCTGTCATGCTACGATGGTACCAGTACAACGCAAGTACAGCTGTATGTCTGTCCCTGGTATTAGAGTCCCTGCACACTGCAGAATTTTAAATAGCCGACAGTTTGATCGGGATGGCCTGCTAGTGCAAAAAATGACCCAACTGAATCGTTGTAATGTGTGCATATGTTCTCGTTATTATTGATTGTATTCGTTTTTTATTGTTTTTATAGTTTCTGGACCCAGGGCGCTATATTTTTTAAAATATTTTTTCTGAAAAGCTGAGGATTTTTCACATAACATATCTCGAAACCAGGGAGGCTTTTTTTCGTTTTTGAGTTATGATTTTTTGAAGTTACCCGATTCAAAAATTTATTACTTTTGAACTACTCGACCGATTCACACTTGCCAATTAATTGGATTACAGTCACATAGATCCAGTCTGATCGCATAGAAATATTGAACGAAAACTGAAAATATATTAACTTTGAAAAATCATAACTCAAAAACGAAAAAAACGTCTCCCTGGTTTCGAGATATGTTATGTGAAAAATCCTCAGCTTTCCAGAAAAAATATAAAAAATATAGCGCCTTTGGTCCCGAGACTATGAAAACTATAAAAAACAAATGCAATCAATAATAACGAAAACATAATTCAAAATTTTTGTAACTGTAGTATTTTCAAAAAAAAAAAAACCAGCTAATTGGCTTTAATTTAATGTGTCGAACATCTGAATTGGTCCAGTGGTTTGAAAGTTATGAATTTTTGAAAAAAGACATTTTTGGCAAAAATGCAAATAAATGGATTTTTCGGACCACCCTAAAATGGAAATGGTCCCCCTAACAAAAAATAAAAAATAAAAAAATTTAAAAAATACGGGTCTAATAATTTACGATAAAGAACAAAACGACCACTTTTGACGAAAATCTGAGAACCACTATATCGGTTTGGCATGGAATGGCTGATCAATACCTTCAAACATTCACGTTTTCTTACTAAGTGCACGTTTATGGGTCCAATCGCAGAACTGTTCGATTATATACAGTTTGGAAAAACATATTTTTTTTATATTTCAAATATGACTTATTTCAAGGAAAAATTTAACTTTTCAGCGTTAAGGTGTAATTTAAGTGGTAATTACATGTATAATGGGATAAAAATCGTGATTTTTGAAGATTTTGCTAGAATTTTCACCAAGAATTGTTTATATCGATATTGCAGCCAAATTGAGAAAGATAGAAGTTGGGTGTCAAAGAACAAATTGTAGGGCGGCTAGAGAGCTTTAATTTTATTGATAGAAACAATCTAGTTTAATATACATTTTTAGGAGGAAATTAATAATAAGACATTTAAAATTATAAACTTTTAAGTTTTTCACTTCCAGAATGTTATTAAAATTCACTAATTTAGATGTTCCACTACTATATCCTATACTAAATTTCCTCATCTTTCAAATGAAAGTAACAGAATCGTCTTCCGTAGCGTACTTTGTAATGTAGAGCCAGTTTGAGGCAACAAAGTCTGAAACAAAAAAAGTTCAATGACTCTCTCATTGTTGAAATTCGAACATATGCGTAAAAGGATTTTTCTCATCAAATTTGATCGTCTATCGCTTCCTTAGAGAATTTGGATAAATTTGTTTTTTTTTCATGTGAGATAGGTGTTTTCTGATTTTAAGGGGATGAATCAAAAATCAAATTCCTCTTTTCTATTCAAAAAAGGAAACATACATGCAAAAAAAACGAATAAAAAAATTTTTTTGACTCGATTATATACAGGATTCGATTACATACAGTGAAAAGAAATCCGAAACTGTAGGGGAGAGAGAGGCAAGGGAGGCATGATGACGAATCGATAATTTGACCCGAAGATGCATCATAACAAGGCCAAACTTTGTACTCGGTAACTCTGCCGAAAACATTATCGCAAAAAAAGTGGAAAATAAAAATGAAAAAAATCGTGATTTTGTTATTTTTTTCCGTTTTTTCAAATTTCATTATCCACTTTATGAGAAAAGTTAAAATTTCAAAATAATTTTATGTATGATAAAGGTACTCTGTTGTACATAATCTGTTTGTTTCCGGCGAGTTTCAATCATGAATTTTTTTCAGCTAAATTTTGTTTATTGAAAAAGTCGCTTGGGGGCAAGTTGACGAACTGCATCATTATTGGCCTGAATCTACGCGGCGTGTGAGGTGAGGTGACAATTGTCACATCACCATCACGCAACTCTTCTCACTCTATTCCTACAGTCGTATCGGATGCCGTGAGAGGTTCATTTTGTGTATGTGAGAAGATGAACAGCAAGCGACAAGGTGTTCATTCTGCTGGTTGCCAAATCAGATCAGAGATGCCACATTCGCACATATGTCTACGAATTTGCAAACATTTAACTTTTGTCACAATCTTTCATTCCAGCTGCAGGCTGTTTAAAATAGTGACAAAACATTATTGGTTCCAAATGATAAACGAAACTGGTCAGTTTTGCAGACATTAGCGCATATTTACATATATTTCAGATTTTTATCGCATAAATTTGAGAAAAAAAACATTTGGCATCCCAGAATTTTATTTATTTCGCTCAGAGTGATTAGATATTTGTTTTGCTACAACCAGTGCATTTTCGTTGTGTGTCGGGACATTCTGCAGAATTTGCAGCCATTTGATTGCAATTTAGTTTGCTCAACAAGCAGAGAGAAATAGATTATTGTATCCTTTCGTTTGTTTTGGTCGTAGTTGCCGCTGCTCTCTGCGCTCTGTTTTCATTTGTTGCTCTGGCTCTGGCTCCCGCGTTTATCACAGTTTCTGGAATGGATATGTAGTTCGGTGATGATGATTCCCAACTAAATAGATGAAACACAAGATCCATGTAATAGATATAATGTAGAATAAATAAATTGATTTCATGTAATGAAAATATTTCTGGAGTGCTTATTCGTCCGATCGAAGGATAACAAATTCACTACCGCTTTCACAATGAATTCAAACTACTTGCAATTCGTCACACACACTGTGAAAATTGAGGATAAATTGAATTTAATGATACATGCAATGCCATTACTATCGATGCTTTACGACCGAAAACGACACTTACTACACTGAGAGGAAAATTTAGTAAATATTTTTTGGTACATGTTACCAATTCTCTAGTCATTTTCTACCCTACTAATCATTGGTACATGTTACAAAAAAAGAATGGTAGGCACATATGTCAAACAAACTACAAATTGTTGGTCCAACATTGGTGCAATAATAGTGAAAATTTTGCTTCATATTTGTGAGAGGTAATCATCAGGGATAATAACAGTATTTTTTAATAATTATTTTTAATTTAAAAAATTGTATTTAATTGCGTTTAATTCTACTTACTTAGAATACATTATACTAATAACTTATTCTATAAACAACATCCATAATTCTCGTTGGAATCATTCTATAAACTGAGTACAAGAGGCAAATTTCAATCGCAGCCTCAACCACCTCAATTTGATGAGCATTTCCAAAGCAAGTTCCTGATTAGCTGATTAGCAGCTGATTAGCAGAGTGACGGTAGAATTAGCACGTTTCATCCGTATTTTGTTCTCTCGTGTCCCTATGAAGAAAAGAAATACATATGTTAATGATATTAAATATGCAATAAATTATGTATGTTCACCTTAAGTTTTTTACGGTCGATGATGTGTTGAAGAAAGATTCCAATCTTAGCGACAAACTCGCCGTTACATTCAATCCCATAGCTTGGATGGTTTTTGGTAAACAAGTATTACGAGTCTGGGATCATGCCAGCTGTAAAGACAAGGAAAAAGGTCAATAGTGTTGTAATGTATAGAATATAACTGATGTTTATCCTTGGCGGGAATATGAAAATAGTTTCCCGACCGAGGTGATGTAAATGATGTGAAAAAAACGAATACTTATCTCCGATTTGTTTATGATGAATGATTGTACTGCATATAATTTTAAGGCCAACTAAAAAAGAAAAAAATGGTATTAGGTCAATTATGTTAATATGGATCAAAATTTCTTGTGATATTTTCCCCGCCGAAAATATGAAAACAAATTCTCGGGGGAGATGAATACATAATTGAATTCAATAAAAACAAAGTGCTTACCTCCGGATCGCTTCGTCTCCAAAAGACAAAAGACAAAGTGCGCACATCACAGTTGTTATGTATGACAATAAAAACAAACTTACTAATGGTATGAAGTAAAATATACGAATTCCTGGTAGGAACTTTCATTGCGTCTGACATCTTTTTAACGTAATTTTAGTAATATTTACAAAAAATGTGTATATTTTACCAATGTTCTTGCTACTAAAGATTTGGTAGCTGCTTTTACTAAACTATTTCTCCAGTGTAATTATTACGGAGTCAGCACCGGACACTAAGTCAACACACGAATGCGGAATCAAAACACGGATACGAAATCAAAACAATTGAAATAACATACACTCATATTAATGCAAAGGGACTATGCAAAAACTGCAATAACAGATTTGAAAATATATATTTTTTTATCTTCTTATCCCAGTGATATTATTTTTCATCAATTATAATAAAAGGAAAACATTTATAAAGATGAACGAAATTATTTCCTGTACATGTTTGTAACAAGGAATGAAAATTTTCAAAATCAAAAAAATATATATTCATGAAACACATTGAATGCATAGAGCCTTTGCAAAAAACACAAGCTTGGACATATATTTCAATGAACACTGCTCCATTTGTCATTCATTGGGTATTTTACTCCAAAATGAACCTCTCACGTCAGGGCAATCGCCATCGGCGATACGGTGACTTGGGTCATGTGACTTTGAGGAGTTCATTGCTGTCACATTCCATTCGCGCAAGAGAATCAGGCCCAATATTCTGTGCCGTTCCATATGCAATGTCAAATTCACTAGACATCTCTCTTAAGCTGGTATGATTTTTCATTGGTGTTCGACGTCTTCCGGTAACGTTTGAGTATGGTATTTTCAATCGATTTTGGAAATTTAAGGAATTTTGTAATCTTTCCTTCCGACCACGTCGAGTTCTCAATGTTATTGTGCGAATTTTTTTTCGCCTTTCGCGTTTTATCGTCGATAACTTTTGGATATATCCTTCAATCTTAACGAATTCTGTACTACTGCATAAACAAACCACCCGGATCAAAACAATAGTTTCTCGATGTGACAACTAGGGGCGCTGAAGTGAATAAAAATAAGCGACCAAATTCTAACTGAAACACACTTTATTGGCGATCTAACGCAAAACGTAAACGATCGGTGAGACATCTGGATTTTGTTTTTGAACTAAGAAAATGATGCTGATGTAACCTAAAACTCAAAAACAAAACACGTATATTTTACTTCCGGGCTTTCCAAGGTAGTTCTCACATGCAGAAATCGTGCATTTTTCTACTTGTGTTTGATTGTGCTCTCGAATTTCCTTCTTTAATTCAACCATTGTCAACATTTCTATAGTTTTCACTACTGAAAGAGGTAAATAAATAACATGTTATATATAAAATTGCGCAGAATTAAATTTCTTATAAACTCATCGCAATCAAATAATCTTTTATGATTATAACATTGTATTTTATAGAAAGAACTACAAACCGTCCATAAGCTCACATGGCAAAATTGAAAACCATCATCACTTTCACCGCAGCGCCGCCTAGGTGTAGATTTGTACGTTATACCAGGGACAGACATACAGCTGTACTTGCGCTGTAAGAGTACAGCGTTGTACAGGTACTATCGTACCATGACAGACATACTTTGGTTGTACATTGTACCGTATGTCAAACTGACAATCAGAAATTTTTCCAATTTTCACCACATATTTCAATGAAAAAGGTTTTTATTTAGTGTCTAAACTATCAAACACAACAAACAAGTTTCCAATCTGAGTTATTAACTCAAGAGAAAGTCAATGAAAAGAATATTTACCAAGTGTTTTGATTCAGTTTGTTCATGCTACCAACCACTAACCATTTGTGGCGCTGCGCACAGTACAACTGTAGCCATGTACAACGGTAAAATAGGTCGGTACAGGGACAGCGATTGTACCGAGTTGCTTGCATGGTTCTAGCGCTGTACATGGTGACAGACATACAATTTTCGAAGTACAACGGTAGTACAGCTGTATGTCTGTCATAAGTATTAGATCGCCAATTTCTTAAGCTGCATTATAATACCAGGGACAGACATACAGCTGTACTTGCGTTGTAAGAGTACAGCGTTGTACAGGTACTATCGTACCATGACAGACATACTTTGGTTGTACATTGTACCGCATGTCAAACTGACAATCAGGAATTTAAATCTATTGCATTCGGGTTGACGACGGAATGGTGTCGACATCTGGATACGACATTAGTTTGTGTGAGGCCAACTCTTCTCTATCAGATTAGTCGACCCTAAGGCAGTTTTCAATTACTAAAATTTGTATGAAATTTTTTTCTTGGCGTTGTTTGCCTACTAGAAGTACGTTGTTCTGACCCTAATTTAAACTATTTTCTATAAATTTCCAAATATTCTCACCAAAACTTACCATTATAATATAAAATTATATTTAGACATAATTTTTGTATGATATTTTTTCACTACTTGCATGCAAAAGTGATTTTCATTTACATGGAGTACTAATTTGATTTGGGAAAAATAATTATCATTTATAGTTTTTATTTTGAAAGTGTATTCATTTCTTCTGCAAACCCATATTGTCATGCCTACTCCCCCGTTTCGTAATACGAAGCTCAATGCCGTCAACGTTCTTGCTTGTTTATTTTTTGCATCTTTATTTCTTCAGGATGCTGAACGTAATCAGAACGAAAATGATTCAAAATAACAGAATAATTCAAATGCTGTTGAAGCAGAGCAGAAAATATAGGATGTTAGCTTTGATATCTAGGAAGCTCTACAGGAAATACGTTTCGTTACTCTCTAGTCCGGTTAAATCCCGAAAACGTAGGGTGTGGTCAACTGTAAGATGCATTTGAATATCAACTTTAATTTCTCTAACTATATCGGTCTTTCAGGTAGAAAATTCTAGATTTTGGAAAGATGAAGTACCAAAGTTTAGTGATAAAAAGTTCAAAAACACGTTTCGGGTTGACAGATGTACGTTTAATTTGTTGGTCAAAAAATTACATCGCCTGCAAAGAGAAGATACTCTTTGGCGGTCTGCTATTCGGTTGGAGAAACGCATCGCTATTGGCCTGTATGCTTTCGGATCGTCAGCGGAATATAGAACTATTGGAAGTCTATTCGGTGTAGGAAGAACAACTACGGGTGAACTGGTCATTGAAATCTGCAATGCGGTTGTAGATGTTGTGCAACACGAAGTGTTTGACGCATACCTACCAACCTCGGAGAAGATATCAGAAATAGTCGGTGGCTTCGAGAAACTAGGTTTTCCACAATACTACGGTGCCATTGATGGATGCCATATAGAAGTCAAAGTACCCCATGGCGTTTCTTTCGGATCTGTAAAAGTACACTATCTCAAAAAATTGCCCGTAGAGTGCTGACTCAAACGTTTTAACAGCCGAAAAGCATGTTAATTCGAGCCAAAATAAAAGCATATTTGGTCCGTATGCTTTGTAAATATGTCTTTTTAGTAGCTCAGTTGTCAAAATAATCACAAATGCCACAAAAAATATCTTATCTCTGGCATTAATTTCATGAATTTTTTCAGTGGATCAGGAATTTATGAAAATCAGGGGCACTTGTGATTATTTTGACAAAGGGCACATTTCCCCACGTAGGGACCAAATATGCCATTATTTTGACTTGATTTTATATTCTTTTCAAAAAGTATCTACCTGTACTTCCGAGAGAGATTATTGATCCGGTTTTTCAATTCGACCGCCGTAAGTATAACGCCGTGGCCTTTCAGCTCCTCACACATTTGCTTGTAGATGTGGGAGTTCTTGGAAGTGCTCCGAAGGGACAGAATATTGTCCTTCCAATGACGACCAGCATCCCCGATTTGTCGAGCATCGTAGCCTTCCTTTTCTTTGCTAGCTCCATTACCGTTGTTCAACTACTCTTGGCCACAGGTATATATAGTTTATAGTTTTTTTCCTCACGAACTGAATAGGAATTGGAATTGGTGTTGGATTTAAGAGACTTTAAACTCTGGGAGTTCATTCGTCTCTAACTGAATATTTAACACTGCGGTATTTTGATTCGGTGTTGACAAATCTTGTTCATGGTGCCACCACTACCCGTCTATGGCGCTGCGAGCAGTTGAAATTGACAAGCTGTAACCATGTACAACGGTGAAATAGGTCGGTACAGATACAGCGATTGTACCGAGCAAGATGCTGAACTATAGGTGTTTCGTTCTTGACACTTTCAGGACATGACGTGAGACGAGTAGCGAGACGTAACTTTCAGAATTATTTACTTTTTGTTTGGGTGTGTGGTTATGATTTCAATGTCAACTCGCTAAGGAAAATAATTGAAGGAAAAAATAAGCAAATATATATTCGTGGAATATAGTGCACAACCTCCTTTTGCTCTAGCCAATTACCGTTACAAGCCCTTTCCGGATCTCCTTCCCGGTATATGCACAGCATTCTCCTCCTCCCTGAGCGAAATCAGTGAAGCCACAATCAGCGTTATTGTTTGTCACCATCGCCGTAAGCTGATAGTACTCTTTTCCCCGCCGATGGGAGCCAAACAGAAGTACATTTTGCTTGGAAAGAAAGGCGAAAAGATATACTAAAACATCCTTCTGCACTGTTATGATTCGGCAATAAAGCGCGAGCAGCTATTTTGCCAACGAATGTATTTGTCACCAAAAGATACGACTTGTTTTGTAAACAAATTTGTTTTTTCACGAGCAATGGCCGAACAGCAATTTTGACATTGCGGTCCACCTATAATACAACGTCTTGGTACCGAGTTGCTTGCATGGTTCTAGCGCTGTACATGGTGACAGACATACAATTTTCGAAGTACAGCGGTAGTACAGCTGTAGGTCTGTCATAAGTATAAGAACGCATACTTCAAATAATGCCTGTGTTATTGAAAGGCAATTTTTGAGCAATTTTTGTGCTGGAAAATTAAAGTAAAAATGGCACAGACCGCGCATCGTGTGAACAGTTTCAGCAATCGTAAATTGATTGCGTTCTAAAATGAACCAAGACCGTCTCAATGGCTTGGAATTTTTTTCGATCGAAAATGAATCGTTAGCAGATCTTGATTTAAATGCAAGTAATGATCATTTTGCTCCAGTTAAAGCACCCAAGGCAAATATTTGACTAGAGAATCAACGAAGCTGGTAATGATTTTTCCAAGCCTTCTAAATACGGAAAAACTGCTGGAAGTGAACTTTGGTATAAGGGAGTAGCAGCTCTCAAAATATCAGAAACTCAAAGTTGTATAAAGTGGTATTTTTTTGGGGCGCCATTTCCATAGTTTGCCTGGGGCGCTGTCTACGTTCACTACGTCGTTGCTGGTGCCATCAAAACAGAGCACCACTAGATTGTGTCGTATTTTGAAAAAGGCTTGTCCAAGCTCTAGAGAAGTGGGACAACTTCCACATAAACGGGAAACTTCAAACATTCTCACATTCGCCCGTATCGAATATAGTTTTCCGTTGGCTGTCCTGGGAAATTTCAGATTCACTTTCGCAGTGATTCATTTTTCACCCCGACTATCAAAATTTTAAATGAATGATGATCTGGCTCGTCATTTTCCCTTTAAAAAAATACTGCAAGCGAAATTTAAAAAACCGTTTCAACGGTCGGAAAAATCGACTTCCAAATTCGCGACATCATCAATCATCGCGATTAATTTATCATTCGCAACATCAACGCACCGATATGATGCTGCTGATAGTTTCAAGTTGCAACTCGTCCCTATCAAGCACCCGAGAAAGACGGGTAAAAAACACGCATCTTCCAGCTGGACGACGCTAGCGCCCGAAACACACAAATGATCCTCGAATGTACTCCCTGTGAGAAAGTACACTCAAAATTTCACAACTTCCTTTCCCCCTTTCATCCCTGCTCTATCCGCTCTAGCAATGTGCGCACTTGATCCTTCCGAGCGACAGCAGTCCCTCAAAAAAAAAAGGAAATTTTCTCCTAAATGCTCGATTACGATTTATCAAAATATGCTTCACCCTTGAAATCGCTTCACAGCCACCGGGATCGACCTTGTCGGAGAGTTCGATGGTTTAAGGTTACGCAACCGATGCCACAAGGCGACGAGGGGGAACGACGGGGAAGACGGAGCGAGACGTGTAGTATTGCACCGCGGTAGATTAATGAACGGAACATACGTAAAGGTAAAGCTGTCTCAACTTAACCCTATAAAATTGTCCGTTTCTTGTTTCGGATTTTTTTTTAAAGCGAGAGAGCGATTCGTCGTTTCCCGTGGAAGGGATTAAGATCTTTTTTTTTCGGAAAAAAGACCGAAAAAAAATTCGAGTCAGCTGCCCCTCGACCCGATCCGGGAGCGCAGTGCCAAAAGGTTGAGAAATTGAAAGTAATGGGGTTAAATTCGGTCTTCCCTTCTGCCGCTCGCTCGCTAGCTAGCCCGGTTTCGAACCGGAGGATCGATTCGAAAGATGTGTCTGGAGACAAGGGGAAGGATTTTTCTTTTCGAAAAAAAAAGAAGTTCTTTGTTTGCCGGTGTTATTAATGAAGAATCTTCGCGTGTAAAAAATGATGTTTATACAGCTTGGAAGCAGACGAAGGCGAGGCTTCCTCTTTTTTCGATATCCTTTTTAGAAGATTAATGGTGAACGGATTGAAACCTGAGAAATTGATATTGACGCTATAAAACGTTCGATATTGACGAAAATATTAGGAAATTTTCTCACGAAAAATACTTCTACGAGTGGAACATTCCGTTTTTTTGGTTCTGTTTGTCCGGAAAGGGATAGCGTTCATTAGGAAATGTATCAAATTTCTGTTACGTTTCAGACAGACGATTTTCGGGGTTCTAATGATGTGTTAGTGTACAGCTGCTGGACAGTGCTAATTTTTGGAAAAAAAACCAAACGTCCGTTGGAACTCAGTGATTGGGCCATTTCATGCAACAAATTGCGCGTCATTTTATTTCAAAAGACGAAGATAATAAACAAAAAAGTCACACAAAAACAAAAGCGGTGGCCATTACAGTGTGGCGTGGAGTAGCAAAAAAGCTCCCATTCCGTTTTGTCTGTCCGTTTTCACATTTAATGTTGGCTCGATATTTTTCTTCGAAAAAAAAGCTTTTAATATAAACCAAATGTCTGGAGTGCTGCTGCTGCTGGCAGACACTGGCTCTGGATGGGATGAACGCGTAAAAACGTGGTTGATTTAAAGAAAGTCATGCGCATTAAGCTCGAAATCTTTTTTTGTCCCCTCCAACGGTTCCACATTTATGTGTCATGGTTTTTATCGTACCTCTGAAGTTTTTATGACGCTTGTTGTCCGTCTTTCGCCGGGGAGTACTTGTCTTTGGGTTTTTGAATGATTTTTTTTCTCTCTGGTCGTCAAATGAGTAATAATTTTGTGCGGGAATTTTCTGCGTTGCTTTGTTATCCTGTGGATGATGATATTTTCAAAGTGTTGCTTGTTTCAGTACTAAAATAAGGTAAATGATTTTGGTTTGTCCAGTCGAAAATATGATCATGGGTTGTCCACTTTCTTGAATGCTCTAATTCAGCACACGTTTATGAAATCAGGTATTCGAATGTTTCAAAACATATAAATACAATTGTCTTTTTCATGAATTACAGAAGTTTTATAGAATATTTTAAAGGTTTAAAGGATTATAAAATACACCATCTATTGGTATCAATACGCCCCTCATTCGAGCTGACTTTTGATCGATCACCAGATGATTATTTGGCACGTATTCAGATCTTTTCTGGATTATAACACATACAAATATTGTAAACATCATGCTTGCACACCATTTGTATCAGATTTACATAGCTAAACGCATTTTGATGAACTCAATTCTGATCATGAGTTGTCCAATTCAATAATGTTGTTTTGTCCATATGATTTCTATGGCAACCGCTTGGCGCGCTGCAGTTTGTTTATTGTGTCCTTCGCGTATAGCAGAAATTAAGTTTCTGTGTTGAAGTGAACATATTTAAAATGCCCAAGAAAATGCAATATTCTGAAGAAAGCCTAAATTATGAATGGATGAATATGATGACAGAGACTTGAGAACTACTTGAGAATTCGAATGTTTTCATTCAAAAATGGTGATTTCTAAAGCCGGACAAACCATGATCATTTTTTGGACAAATCATGATCATAATTCCTCTTTGAGGAAAATCGTTAAAAAAAATAAAAATTCAAATAATTTCAACGCCTTATGGTAGTATTAGCAACTAGAGACTTGTGGCTTTTCAACAAACCGAAACTCGTATCGATTATATATGATTTTCATGAAGAAAAATCGATTTGCATTTACTAAAGGGTGTGTCACATCAAATTGCATCACGGAAAAAACGCTGTAGAAATTCGCCCAGTAGACCGATCCTTTTGAAAATTTTAGACAGTAAAATAAAAACTATTAAACAACTTTTGGCATTTTCTTTTTATTCATACTTCGAGCCCAAGCCCGTATGCTCGCACCTTCCTCTTTACCAGAAATCCATTTTCTCTTGAAGTCCGCCTCCGATATGACAACTTTTGGGTTCTTCCGGAGGGCCTGCTTCATAATCGCCCAATATTTCTCTATTGGGCGAAGCTCCGGCGCGTTGGGCGGGTTCATTTCCTTTGGCACGAAGGTGACCCCGTTGGCTTCGTACCACTCCAACACGTCCTTTGAAAAGTGGCACGAAGCGAGATCCGGCCAGAAGATGGTCGGGCCCTCGTGCTGCTTCAATAGTGGTAGTAAGCGCTTCTGTAGGCACTCCTTAAGGTAAACCTGCCCGTTTACCGTGCCAGTCATCACGAAGGGGGCGCTCCGCTTTCCGCAAGAGCAGATCGCTTGCCACACCATGTACTTTTTGGCAAACTTGGATAGTTTCTGCTTGCGAATCTCCTCCGGAACGCTGAATTTGTCCTCTGCGGAGAAGAACAACAGGCCCGGCAGCTGACGAAAGTCCGCTTTGACGTAGGTTTCGTCGTCCATTACCAGGCAATGCGGCTTCGTCAGCATTTCGGTGTACAGCTTCCGGGCTCGCGTCTTCCCCACCATGTTTTGCCTTTCGTCGCGGTTAGGAGCCTTCTGAACCTTGTATGTACGCAGGCCCTCCCGCTGCTTGGTCCGCTGGACGAATGAACTTGACAAATTCAGCTTATTGGCGACATCCCGGACCGAACTTCTCGGATCACGTCTAAACTGCTTAACTACGCGCTTGTGATCTTTTTCACTGACGGAGCATCCATTTTTGCCGTTCTTCACCTTCCGGTCGATGGTTAGGTTCTCGAAGTATCGTTTTAGTACTCTGCTGACCGTGGATTGGACGATTCCCAGCATCTTACCGATGTCCCGATGTGACAACTTCGGATTCTCGAAATGAGTGCGCAGGATTAATTCACGACGATCTTTTTCGTTCGATGACATTTTTCCAAATTTACGAAAAATTGACAGTGAAGCATGGCCAACGTGATCTATACACTCTTATCTGATTATAAGCGAAAGCTGAAGATATAATTCCTAAAAATTAAATTTCTACAGCGTTTTTTCCGTGATGCAATTTGATGTGACACACCCTTTAGTTGCGTAAAAACACCCCAAATTGGACAAACCAAGATCATTTACCCTATTTATCTCGAGAAATTCGGTTGTTGAAAAATTTTACGAAATCGAACTGAAACATACACTTCAGTTCACAAATATCTGATACAGAGGAGTTTGTTTGTAGAAACTTGGTTGATTTTGCAGAATAGTTTGTGTCTAGAAACTGATAAGGGGTGTTCAAAAGGTTTTGTAATAAAAGTAGAAAAACATTTAGAAGGTATGTTCCAGTAGACTCACTATACACATTGATGCTTTAGAAATAACATAATGTTATCACGATCACAGTGAACTTTCCTATAGTAAAATTACCATAACGATAATGGCGATTGCTATTCGAGGAAAACAAGTTTGAACCCTTTAAATTGATCGTGAACTAATATCGATGAAATACATATCCCGGTTGCTCGACGACGGACCAGATTTTTACACTGCGGCAGATCCTCCAAAAGTGCCGCGAGTATCAGGTCCCTACACACCACATCTTCGTCGACTTCAAGGCCGCATTTGATACAATCGACCGACGACAGCTATGGAGGATCATGGACGAACACGGCTTTCCCCGAAAGCTGACAAGACTGATTCAGGCAACGATGAACGGTGTGCGGTGCAGTGTGCGGATCTCAGGTGAGCTGTCGGAATCATTTGAGACTCACAGGAGACTTCGACAAGGCGATGGAATCTCCTGTCTGCTCTTCAACGTGGCGCTGGAAGGTGTCATGCGGAGAGCGGGCTTCAACATGCGGGGCACGATTTTCAACAAGTCTAGTCAGTTTATCTGCTTCGCCGACGACGTGGACATAATCGGAAGAACACATGCGACGGTAGCTGACTTGTATACCCGACTGAAACACGAAGCAGGGCTGATTGGGCTTGGGATCAATGCGTCTAAGTCTAAATACATGCTAGCTGGAGGGACTGATCGCAACAGAGTTCTTCTTGGTAGTAGTGTTGTGATCGACGGCGACGAGCTCGAGGTGGTAGAGGAATTTGTCTACCTTGGCTCGTTGATAACAACTGACAACAACAACAGCCGTGAAATTCGAAGACGCATTGTCAATGGAAGTCGTGCCTACTATGGGCTCCGCAAATCCTTGAGGTCCAACAAACTCCGACCCCGTACGAAGTGTACCATGTACAAATCCCTAATTCGACCGGTTGTTCTCTATGGACACGAAGCATGGACGATGCTTGAAGAGGACTCACAAGCGCTTGGAGTTTTCGAACGCCGAGTGCTCAGAACAATATACGGTGGTGTACAGGAAAGCGGAGTATGGAGAAGGAGAATGAACCACGAACTGGCGCAACTCTACGGCGAACCCAGCATTCAGAAAGTCGCCAAGGCTGGACGAGTGCGATGGGTAGGGCATGTTGCAAGATTGCCGGACAGCAGCCCTGCAAAGATGGTGTTCGCATCGAATCCGGTAGGAACAAGCGAGCGAGGTGGTTGGACCAGGTGGAGCAGGACTTGGCAAGAATCGGTGCAGCCGGGAGTTGGAGAACTGCAGCCATGGATCGGGACTATTGGCGAAAAATTGTGAAGAAGATCTAATCTCTCAATGGGATGTAGTATCATTATAAATAAAATAAACATATCGAGATGGAGTAGAAACGAATTATATTTGTATTGGCAAGCAAAATATGTGGAAAAAAAATTATAGGAGATTGTGTCCAAGACAGGGCCCGAAATCTTCGAAGGTGAAAAATGAAGACTGACTCTACTCTCAGTAGCTTCGCTTCGACTAGAACTGCTTCGACAGTCGCCCACAACAAAAAGTGACTTGACTAGAAAATGAATTGACTAGCGTTGACTAACGAGGATAACTGGTGAACTAGTCCAGTCATTGGTTATTTTTACTGACTCGACTAATGAATACAAATCTGCCTCTTCATTCAACTGAGTTTAATCCACATTTCTACTCCCCTAGAAACGAAATTTATACCCGTGTACGCAATCTTATTTTCATGTCCATATAAAGAGAAACGAAAACATGTTTTATGGTGCAAAAAAGAAGTTACCCCATCAATGGACGGTTTATTGTCTACCCATCGTGAACTCAAACCAACGAACTTAGACATTTATCAAGTATGCTATAAAGCACAACACTGCACGCTATTTTATACGTGTGAGTAATTTTCATTGAACTCGAACTTCGATGCATGCACACGTACATGGGAGAGAGAAAGAGAGGAACGAATTCGTTTTGGGAAAAGTAACTTCTAAATGCAATGAGGACAATTTGACTGGGAAGAATGAAATGATATAATCGAGTCGATAGAGGGCCCGACTGACTGTTTAGTCGTTTTGGCGGAGAAACTGCGTGAAGAAGCCAAAAGTCATTACTAATTGAATACGGATATAGTCAGTCAGATAGGCAGCTGACTATCCTAAGTTGACTATGACTGTGCAGAGCCCTGGTCCAAGACACGACCATATTGTTGTTTGTTGACGTGGAACTGCGCTGTTGTTTTGTTCAAATCGCTTGTTAATAATTTCGGATATTATTTTAGAATGTTGCGAAATTTGAGAAATCACTGTTTGGTAGAAAACTTTGGTCGCCCTGAAATGTTTTTTTATTGTAGAATCAGTTGACGAATATCATGCTACGTGTTATTTAGTATTGTATCAGTGGAATCGCACCTCTAGACATAGTTCGTACAACGAAAATCAACCAGCATCAAATAAGCATTCAACATAGCATGCATACAGAGTCATACATCAGTGGCTTTAAGCGACTAAGAATATAAACACATCTCATCATTCTCCGCTATTTTCAAAAGAAACGCTTCTGGCAATATTAATTGCCTCGAAAAAATTTGCATTACTTTCTCATGCTCGAGATAAGCGCAGCTGTTATCCTTAGTTGCTGGCAAGCGAAACCCAATCACATACAAAATTCTAGAAAGACATTTACTTTCTTGGTGACTAAATAAACGTATAACTTCGAATATAGAAAAAGCCTGAATATTTGCCTCAGCAGCGATCCATTATTCATACCCTAGCGCAAATATGCCTCCTCCGCTACCTCCTCCTTTGTTCATATTTCAGCCATTCCATGCTAAACCGATATAGTGGCTCTCAGATTTTCATGAAAAGTGGTAGTTTTGTTCCTTTTAGCAAAATGTTAGACCCTTATTTTTTTATTTTTTCAATAGGGTGCCCATTTTCATTTCAGGTGGTTCGAAATATCGTCTTTTCCCCTAATGTTTTTTCCAAAAATAACTTTTTCGAAAAATCATAACTTTTGAACTCGTAGTGGCTTGACCATCGGTTAAATCGATCCGTTTTCTCTCTTCCGTTTTTCTATGTCTCCCGTCTTCGATCCGTTCCTCCATTTTCGTCCTTCGCTTTACTCCCTCACTGACAGTCCGCATCTTATTCTCTTTGTTTATCTCCCCTGTTCATTGACATTTCAATAGCGAGGGATGGCCCAAATCAAAAGGGATAAGAATCTCATTAAATTGTAGTGAAGCCTACAGAACTACTGAACCGATTTGGATGGTCGACATATCGAATTAAAGCTAACAAGCTAGAAAAACCTTAGCTTCCAAGAAAAAAATATCAAAAAATATAGCGCCCTTGGTTCCGAGACCATGAAAACTATAAAAAACAAATACAATCAATAATGACGAAATCACAACCTAGAATTTTTGCAAGTGTAGCATTCTTCGAAGAAAGACTAGCTAATTAGCTTTGATTTGATATATCGACCATTTAAGTCGGTTCAGAAGTTCACAAGTTATTAATTTTTGAAAAAAGTCATTTTAGGAAAAAAGAGGAAAAAGTTGATTTTTCGGACCACCCTAAAATGGAAATGGTCACCCTTATGTAAACATAGAAAAATACGGGTCCAATGTTTTGCGGTAAAGAACAAACTTATCACTTTTCACGAAAATCTGAGAACTAGAATATCGGTTTTGCATGGAATGGCTGATTTATTATCGCGACTGCATCATTTGCCCCACCAAACAATCGTCCATCATAGTATCAAAATATTAGGTGATTGTTGCACCGGGCCAATGCACACGGGAGCAGATACAAATGAGGTTTCAGCGTATCAAAGATGTGCTATTTGTACATACGGGTAATGAAGCAATTGATTGCTAATTGATGGCTTGAAGTAACTAAATATACACACACTGATCACCGCTTTGCGCTCTTCTCAACAGAAGCCCTTTCCATTAATATTTCCGTTCTCGATTAGCGTAGCTGTCATCCTTGGAGGAGATAGTTTTGCTATTGTCATGCAAAACCAAATCACACACAAAATTCCTGAACAATTTTTTTTTTTTGGCGAGCCGATGATAGCCCCCACACAATTGTGTAGTTCAGAAACCTAAAATGGAATGGCGTCAGATTGATGTAATTATTACAATGCCGGAGACACCAGTAAGTGAGTAATTTGGTCGCGTCCACAGGTCAGTCCGAAACAAAGACATGTGATGACGCAAAACAAGGCAGAACAAGCGATGTTCATTGCTTCGTATCTAGAACGATACTGCCTCATCGAGATCCAATAGTTATGCTCTAGGCAAATATTTCCCTTCGTTCTTCTTCCTCTTCGCTTATTTGTTCACGGAGACTTTAAATCATAACCCTTCGTTGATCGCCGATAAGTTCCTCTCCATTGACGGCACGGGTAGGGAAGCTCACAAATGAACAGGGGATTGTAATATATAGCATAACAACAATTCTTAGAGAATTTCCGATTCGTCGGTATGTAAATCGACAAAATCCGCCAAAAATAGTTATTAACGGTAACTTCATTTCGAAAAAAAAGTAACCTGTTTTCTGATTTGGCACCCTTAATGAGAGACGTAGTTCTACGTCAATAAAGAGTTGCAATTAGAGATTTTGGAAGCAAAGCTAGTAAATAAATCTGAGCCTACTACACGGAGCAAAGTTTTTTTTATTTGTTAAATACAAAACTGTGTGCTGATATGTTAGTAGTTACGATTTGTTAAGGGTCAATTTCTGGCTGCATTTCAGTGTTTTGTAACTGATAGGAATATAAGTAGTGTATCGAAAAGTAATTTCAAACGTTTGATACGTTATTACTCGCAAAGGGGTGCATATTTTCTGGACATGTATTCACAGCATATTCTGTTTACTTGTCATAAACATAACAGCAGGGCACTTGTTTACGTTTGCAAAGTTGTGTGCAAAATGTCGCGATCGACGAGACACAAGTCAAAAAGGACTTCAGAACGTTTTACACTAAATCAGCTGGGGAGAATGTACCGACTACGGATACGGATGGGAAAATTCGGCCAAAAGGTGCCATTTGGACATGTGGCTTGCGTTATTCTAATTGTCTCACAAAAGGGACCATAAATTTTCAAATTTTTTTGACGAATACTTGAAGAAGAGGTTGCTTCCATTATACAGAAAACATGATTTGTCTCCTCTATTCTGGCCAGATTAGATAACCCACCAAATTGTCCCCAACTTCGACCAATCAAACGATACTGGGCAATTGTGAAGGGCATAGTCAAGAAGGGTGGTATGGTGTCTTGGAATATGCCAGACTTCAGGAATTGGTCAGCAGCGTCCAGAAAGTGCACGGAGGCTACTGTGCAGAATTCGATGGGAGATGTAAAATCCAAGGTACGATCAGTCTACAGATATCAGTTGTCTGGGTGAATTATTCACTCTACTTCCTGTAAACACTATAAGAAGTGTATCGAAAAGTAGTCTTAAACATTTAACACGTTATTACACACAAACGGGTGAACTTTTTTTTGTCGTGTAATCAGAGCACGCTTTGTTTATATGTCAAAAATTGAAATACAAGCCATTTAGTCGCGGTCATAAAGTTGTTTTCGAAATGTCGCGGATTGATTTGGAAACTAAAAACAAAATTCTGCACAATTGGTGCACCGAAAAGGGTGTTACATACCACAAAATAGCAATAATATCCAAAGTTTGTCCAGAAAGCGTTAAACGAATCGTCGCAAAGTTCGGTAATGAGTGTTCTTTCGAGGATCTCAGCAGAAGTGGATGAAAACCCGGACCAAGTAATCCCGAATTGGACCGAAAAATTGTAAATTATATTCCAAAGAACAGGAAACAGTGCATCTATTCGTGATTTGGCCAAGAAACTCAAAACCATTGTTGGGATGATTCAGCGGATTAAACATAGACATGGTCTAAATACCTATAAGAAGCAAAAAGTGACCAAATAAACACCGGAACAGCAAGATCGCGCTAAAACACGAGCTCGAGAGCTATATGAGCATATTTTGAACAATCCCTACTAGTGCATTCTCATGGGTGACGAAATATACGTCGAAGAAGATTCCAGAACGCTGCCGCGACCTCAATTTTATACCAAATCGCTTGGAGAGAGTGTACCATTTGCGGATACGACTGTTGCGATGGAAAAATTCGACCGAAAAGTGCTCGTTTGGCAAGCCATTTGCACTTGTGGCATGCCATCGTCAACTTTTTCACAAAAGGAACTACAAATGCTCAAATTTATGTGGAAGATTGCTTGAAGAAGAGATTGCTTCCGCTTAATAGAAAGCACGAGGTTCCTCCTCTATTCTGGCCGGATTTGGCATCGGCACATTATGCCACTCTACAATGCTTTTTGAAGAACAACATCATGTTCGTCGAAAAAGACCTCAACCCACCTAACTGTCCCAGCTGCGGCCAATTGAACGTTACTGGGCAATTGTCAAGCCCAAGTTCAAGAAGGAAGGTACAATGTCTAAAAATATTTCAGAGTTCAAGAAAAATTTGTCTGCAACGTCCAGAATGTGCACAAAGACTACTGTGCAGAATTTGATGAGTGGAGGTAAATCTAAGGTTCGAACATTTTCTAGAAATCAACAATAAGCTTGATTTTTTCATTCGTTGCAATGTAAACTTAATATTATTTAATAAAATTCATTTTTGTGAACACTTTCTAATCGTTTTCAGTTTTATTTTGATGTTTGAAAGCTTAAGACTACTTTTCGATACACTCCTTAAGTTTAGTTTCATCCACTGGTTCATTGCATCAAATAAGAGAAAACTAAGAGACCAAACGCTCGGGCCAACCTTCGCTCAACCGCTTTGTAAGGGCATTATCAAACTCCAGCTGTGTGTACAAACCGTTAGAAATGAAAGGATTATTTCCAACAGTTCGAAACGCGATGCAGCATAGAATCAATCTCGTGTTTCCAATACGCTCTCACGTTTTGCACAGCAACCCTTAACGGTCTCGACAGTCCTTTTAAATTTCGCCAAATTTTAAACTCACAAAAAATGGGGAAAATCACGCAAAATAAATACCCCGCAGGCCATCATCATTACCTCTTTTCCCCTTTTTTACAAAACAAATAGACAAAAAAAAGAACTAAGATAGCAGCAGCAACAACAGGATCGGCCAGAGACCGCTATTGCAAAGGATACTTTCGTTCGAAATTTTAAAATCACATTTTCTAAAAAAAACTAAAACAGAGGGGTGGAAAACCCACCGAGGAGTCGATGAGGCTTCCTTCGCTTCCTCTGCGCGTCACATATACAATTTTTTTTCTAAATCCCGCTGTGACCCTTCGCATCGCGATCCGTTCCGAAACCCGGCGAAATCCCTCAAAATGACGAATTATTCGTCCCCTCGGCGCCTAGAATTTGCGCACTCATCCCTTCTTTCTCCTGCATTCCTTCTTCCTTCTTCCTTCGGAAGTGCGTGTGCAAAGTGCGTTCGTGTCATTTTGTCTTCACTGGGTGCGATTCTCCGGGTTTTTTTTTCGTTCCCCGGGTGTTTGTTGGGTTTAATTTTCAAATTGGGGTAATTTAAAAAACTTTCTCACGGTGACCTTCGATTCCGAGTGTTTTTTTTTTCGAAAAATTTAAAGACCCCTCTATTGGAAATTCTCAGTTTAAAGGGCACCAGCAAATAACTCATTACTATTATCATCGTTTGAACTCTGCTGGATATTTGATACATCGATCTGTCTTTTTTTTGCTTCATGGAAGAATGCGTTTTAGGTTAAGAAAGATGATACCTTTTTTTTTGGAAATCGGAAAAAAGAATCTTTTGGGGTGAACGATTTTTGTCTTTTTACTTTTTTGTGGATGCAAGCGGAAGAAGGTTAAAGGTATCATTAGGAAGTTATCTTGGAAGAGAATGAATGAAAGCGACGTGTGGCGATAGGGAAATTTATTGAAATTTATGCTCGATGACTAAATTAGGGTCCGACCGGAGGTGCTAATTGACAGCCTCTGGTCAGCACTTAATAGTGAATAAATATTGCTTCGTTTTGCATGCAGAGGGACGGAAGCAGTTGACACTTTGTTTGGAAAATATTGATTTTGGCGATCTTTGAAGAGTAATGGGGCGATTACAGTTTTGCTAACTGCCAAGGTGTGCCTTTGGTCCGTTAAAACGACAGAGGGATTTTTTACGGACATCCTGCTGATGGGCAAAAATCTTCAACGAGTTTCAATTGTTTTGTCTTTTGATATTATTGTCTCCGAATAACGGATATACGAACATTTTACTTATGAAAATATTGAAATAGGAAGAGACTATATTGACGAATTTACGTTAGATTTGCAACCAGATGACGCAACGAGTAAAATGATGATGTTTTGTTTTTTGATGTGACATTTGTTTAAACTTGTTAGAAAAGTCCGAATTTTCCTTAAAATTTCCCGGGTTTAAGTGTTTTTTTACGCTGAAAAAGTTAGAAAATCACTAGTTTACAATGGTGTATGTGTATTATGAAGGATAACTTAGTATAAGTGATGTAACTTTATTTTTTTTCAACTAGATAAACGATGAGTAGCATGTGTTGCGCTAAAAATAGATCAAATCCTACTTTTATCGGCCCCTACATAATTAATGATATCATCCAACTTAACATGGTATCGATTTCATCGCCATTATCCAAAGTATTCATAACTTGTATGCACTATCAAACTTAAAATTTTCGAAGATTATCTATGACATCGGAAAAATCGCGTGTTGAAACTACGATGGTTTCACATATACAAAACTCTATCTTTCTTCCCATATACTGACGACTTTCAATGGTTGAAATGAATCTAAATAGATCTAAATAAAAAGAATAATCACGACCGAATCTTGCTTTTTGGTGCGTAGAATAAACAAACATAATCACTTTTGTGGTTCTGAGCTCTAATGTAGGTGAATTAATTCAGCTTTGCGTAAATTCGTCAATAACAATTACCAGACTTTATTTTTTTCCAATCCTTGGTATTGAGATTGGTTCCCGGTTGGCGTGAACCGAAAATAATAACCAAACCATGGAGCGCAGTTGCTTTACTGTTTTCACCATAAAGCCATCTAAAGGGTGTGTCACATCAAATTGCATCACGGAAAAAACGCTGCAGAAATTTAATTTTTAGGAATTATATCTTCAGCTTTCGCTTATAATCAGATAAGAGTGTATAGATCACGTTGGCCATGCTTCACTGTCAATTTTTCGTAAATTTGGAAAAATGTCATCGAACGAAAAAGATCGTCGTGAATTAATCCTGCGCACTCATTTCGAGAATCCGGAGTTGTCACATCGGGACATCGGTAAGATGCTGGGAATCGTCCAATCCACGGTCAGCAGAGTACTAAAACGATACTTCGAGAACATAACCATCGACTGGAAGGTGAAGAACGGCAAAAATGGATGTTCCGTCAGTGAAAAAGATCACAAGCGCGTAGTTAAGCAGTTTAGACGTGATCCGAGAAGTTCGGTCCGGGATGTCGCCAATAAGCTGAATTTGTCAAGTTCATTCGTCCAGCGGACCAAGCAGCGGGAGGGCCTGCGTACATACAAGGTTCAGAAGGCTCCTAACCGCAACGAAAGGCAAAACATGGTGGGGAAGACGCGAGCCCGGAAGCTGTACACCGAAATGCTGACGCATTGCCTGGTAATGGACGATGAAACCTACGTCAAAGCGGACTTTCGTCAGCTGCCGGGCCTGTTGTTCTTCTCCACAGAGGACAAATTCAGCGTTCCGGAGGAGATTCGCAAGCAGAAACAAGTTTGCCAAAAAGTACATGGTGTGGCAAGTGATCTGCTCTTGCCGAAAACGGAGCGCCCCCTTCGTGATGACCGGCACGGTAAACGGGCATGTTTACCTTAATGAGTGCCTACAGAAGCGCTTACTACCACTATTGAAGCAGCACGAGGGCCCGACCATCTTCTGGCCGGATCTCGCTTCGTGCCACTATTCAAAGGGGGGTCACATTCGTGCCAAAGGAAATGAACCCGCCCAACCCGCCGGAGCTTCGCCCAATAGAGAAATATTGGGCGATTATGAAGCAGGCCCTCTGGAAAAACCCAAAAGTTGTCAAATCGGAGGCGGACTTCAAGAGAAAATGGATTTCTGTTCAAAAAAAACTACAACCTGACGTTGTACAGAACCTTATGGACGGGGTAAAGAGGAAGGTGCGAGCATACGGGCTTGGGCTCGAAGTATGAATAAAAAGAAAATGTCAAAAGTTGTTTAGGGGCTGTCCACATACCACGTGGACAGAAAAATCGTGTTTTTGAACCCCCCCCTCCCCCTCCGTGGACAAACGTGGACATTTACTATACCCCTCCCCCTGTTGTCCACGTGGACATTACACCAATTATTTCTAAAAAATCCAAATAAAATTGAACCTCTCTTAAATTTCATTTTGGGATTGATTCTATTTTGTGTTCTATAGTTTTATGGATAACAATGTTAGCTTAAATAATAATAGCGGTTTATTTTAAATTCGTTTATTCTCTATCCAGCATTCTCCGGGAAGTTATTTGTATCGCTCTTTAGTTTCTTCTAAATTCCATTTATGCTGTCAGGTTGTTTTTACCGCTGAAATCCATATAAAAAAATCACTTGAGAATCTATTCTCGGGAATTCTTTTTTTCTTATTCTTATTATCATTCTTTATAATCATATACAATTATTTGCCAATTTTATTTATTTGGTTGAGCTGTAACAGTTCGGCTGAAAAATTCATAAGGTTGACGTCTAGATGGAACCTCTTGCAAAAATATACTTGACAATCACAAAGCACCATCATGGATACGTGTCAAAATTTGACAGCAATCGGTCGATTGGCTCGTGAGTTACAGCATTGAGAGTGAAGCAACTTTTATTATGAAAACTATGGCAACATTGCATGAATTGGGCTTCGAATTGCTTCCGCATCCACCGTATTCTCCAGATCTGGCCCCCAGCGACTATTTTCTGTTCGCAGACCTGAAGAGAATGTACGCTGGCAAGAAATTTAAGACCGATGATGAAGTGATTACCGAAACCGAGGCCTATTTTGAGGAAAAACCGAAAGATTACTATAAAAATGGTATCGAAAAGTTGCAAATCGTTTTACTGTGTTACTTTTCAGCCGAACTGGTATATTTTTTTTTTTTTTTTTTTTTTTTTTATTTAAATCGTTTATTTTTACAGGCTCAGTTACATAGGTTTAAAGGAGCCGAACTCCTTACTGTATTGTTACTAGTATATATATACATTTTTCCTTAATTCTAATGTTAATAATATAGGAAACCGATTACTCGCGGTCAACTCGAGTTTAGAAGGGTGACATATTTTCTTCAGGAAAAGGAGGGGATATGAGGATATGTTGACATTGATCACACTCACACTCTCAATCACACTCATCACACTCAATTCTTAAACCTATCTTATATCTAATATGTATTTACATTTCATCTTATTCTTAAGAAGGGATCCGATCTCTCACAAAGGAAAAGGAAAAACTAAGGGTATAAGGACAATCACACACGAAGATCGATAGCTTTAAGGAATACATATATTTGGGACATGTAATCAAGGTCTAACCGAGCCAACACGTCTCTCACCGGCACATTGGGCTGCCTTCCTCGGGCCCGAAGGGTGACTACTAAATTCGATCTGGCGACAAGATACAGCTCGCACGACCAAACAACGTGCTCGATGTCGTGGTAACCTTGGCCACAAACACAAAGATTGTTGTCGGCAAGATTAATACGAAAGGGTAGCGCATCTAACGAACAGTGATTGGACATGAGTCGGGAGAAGGTGCGAATAAAGTCCCGGCTCAAGTCCAGACTTTTGAACCATGGTTTGAGGCTAACCTTAGGGATAATCGAGTGGAGCCACCGGCCCAATTCATCTTCGTTCCATTTGCGTTGCCAGTTAACTATGGTATTTTTGCGGACTAAAGAATAAAATTCATTGAAGGCGATTTGACGCTGATAAATATCGCCTTCAATTGCACCTACCTTTGCTAATGAGTCAGCCCTCTCATTACCCAGAATTGAGCAATGTGAAGGGACCCACACAAAGGTAATGACATAACAGCGTCTGGATAAAGCACTCAAAATTTCTCGTATTCTCTCAAGGAAGTACGGCGAGTGCTTTTCCGGCCTCACTGAACGGATAGCTTCGACAGAGCTAAGACTATCCGTTACAATGTAATAGTGTTCAACAGGTCGTGAGGCGACGCTGTCCAGCGCCCAGTGTATCGCTGCCAATTCAGCAATATACACTGAGCAAGGATTCTGAAGACTGTGTGAGGTGCTAAAAAATTCGTTGAACACTCCAAATCCTGTGGACTCATTCATAGAGGACCCATCAGTAAAGTACATATTATCACAATTGATATCCCCATACTTTGCATCGAAGATCGTTGGAACGATCCTCGATCGAAGATAATCTGATGTTCCATGGATATCCTGCTTCATGGACAGATCAAAATGCACAGAGGAATTGATGTAGTCAGGAAAACAAACACGGTTGGGAATATACGAAGAAGGATCAACCTGCATGGAGACGAATTCATGATATGAGCTCATGAATCCAGAATGAAAATTTAGCTCGATCAGCTGCTCAAAATTTCCGATCACCAATGGGTTCATAACCTTACACCGGATGAGGAACCGAAGAGATAATAAATTGAAGCGATCTTTTAGTGGGAGTAGGCCTGCCAAAACCTCGAGACTCATGGTATGCGTTGAGGGCATACATCCCAACGCGATACGGAGACAAAGATACTGAATTCGCTCGAGTTTAATGAGGTGTGTTTTGGCAGCTGATTGAAAACAGAAACTGCCATACTCCATCACTGAGAGAATAGTTGTTCGATACAACATTATAAGATCTTCGGGATGGGCTCCCCACCAGGTGCCGGTAATTGTACGGAGAAAGTTTATTCTTTGTTGACATTTTTTACTCAGATACCTAATATGGGCCCCCCAAGTACATTTAGAGTCGAACCAGACCCCAAGATACTTGAATGACATAGCATGAGTGATCGGTTTACCCAAAAGTTGAAGCTTTGGTTTTGCTGGTTTATGCTTCCTAGAAAAAACCACCATCTCTGTTTTCTCCGTGGAGAATTCGATCCCTAGCCCAATGGCCCAGGTTGAAAAATTGTTCAAAGTATCTTGTAAGGATTCTTGCAGGTCGGATTCGTTTGATCCTACGACAGACACCACTCCATCATCTGCAAGTTGTCTTAGGCTGCAATTTTGTGTAAGGCAATTGTCAATGTCGCTTACGTAGAAGTTGTACAAAAGGGGGCTTAAACATGAGCCCTGGGGGAGTCCCATGTAAGAGACCCGACTTACTGCCGAATCTCCGTGAGAAAAGTTCAAATGTTTCTCACAAAGCAAGTTATATAACATATTATTCAATAGAGGCGGCAGACCCCGAGATTGTAATTTGTCTGACAAAACCTCTATTGAAACAGAATCAAAGGCCCCCTTTATGTCCAAGAATACTGAAGCCATTTGTTTTTTTTCGGCGTAAGCCAGTTGAATTTCTGAAAAAAGCAACGCAAGACAATCATTCGTCCCCTTGCCCCTGCGGAACCCATATTGTGTATCTGAGAGTAGGCCATTCGTTTCAACCCATCGATCAAGGCGAAACAAGATAATTTTCTCCAACAATTTCCGTATACAAGACAGCATTGCTATTGGGCGGTACGAATTGAAGTCGGACGCGGGTTTTCCGGGTTTTTGAATAGCTATAACTCGTACTTGTCTCCAATCATCTGGAACAATATTATGCTCCAGAAACCGATTGAATAAGTTCAACAAGCGATGTTTCGCCACATCAGGGAGATTTTTCAGCAAGTTGAACTTAATTCTATCCGATCCCGGAGCAGAATTGTTACATGAAAGGAGAGCAAGAGAGAATTCTACCATCGAAAACTCGGAATCAAGATCGCACCTATCTTGTGGTATATCTCGAATAATTCTTTGCACTGGAGCGGAATCGGGACAAACCTTTCGTGCAAAATTAAAAATCCATCGATGTGAATATTCCTCGCTTTCATTGGATGAAGAGCGATTTCTCATGTTTCGAGCCACTTTCCATAATTTTTTCATTGACGTTTCTCGTGACAAACCTCCCACGAAATTTCGCCAATAAGCACGTTTTTTCCCTTTGATCAAGTTTTTAAATTGATTTTCAAGGTCCAAATACTTCTGAAAATTTTCAGGGGTTCCACGTTTCCGAAAAGCTTTAAATGCATTCGATTTATCTCCATAAAGCTTGGAACACTGGCCATCCCACCATGGATTGGGAGGCCTTCGACGAATAGTGGAACCTGGGATGGGTTTCGTTTGAGCGCGAACCGCGCTGTCATATATCAAACGAGAAATGAAGTTATACTCCTCCAATGGAGGCAAACCATCTCTGGAATTGATGGCTAGAGCAATCGCGTCCGCATATTTTTTCCAGTCAATGTGTCTTGTGAGGTCGTATGCCATGTTTATTGATTCAGAAGAATTCAACCCATTGGTGATAGAAATTTTGATTGGCAAGTGGTCACTACCGTTGGGATCCTGGATTACATTCCACTTGCAATCTAACGATAGTGAATTCGAGCAAAGCGAGAGGTCAAGAGCACTTGGTTTAGCAGGAGGTTTAGGTACACGTGTTGTTTCCCCAGTGTTCAAAACGGTCATATTGAAGCTGTTACAAAGGTCATATATCAACGATGAACGATTGTCGTCGTACTGTTCCCCCCAGGCAGTTCCGTGAGAGTTGAAGTCTCCCAAGATTAATCGTGGCTCAGGAAGGAGTGAGCACATGTCAACAAGTTGCTTGCGGCTAACCGCAGCTCTCGGAGGCCAATACAAGCTGACTATACAGAGGTCTTTGCCTCTGATGTTTGCATGACAAGCAACAGCTTCGATCCCTCCAATAGGTGGAAGGTCAATTCTAAAAAATGAGTGACACTTATTGATCCCCAATAGTACCCCTCCGTATCTGTCATCACGGTCCAAGCGTATTATATTAAAATCGTGGAAAGAGAGATCATTTTGAGAAGAGAGCCAGGTTTCGGATAGAGCAAAAACATCACAATTGAGTTTATGAATTAGAAATTTGAATGTATCCAATTTAGGGATAAGACTACGACAATTCCACTGTAAAACAGTGATATCTCCGACCTCTCTATTTAAATTAGACATCAAGAGAGATAATCATTGCAAGGAGGGGCCATGTTTGCATCAATTGCTGCAAAATTGTCTTTAGTACTGGAAGCATTGCGGTGACAATGGTTCTGATGGAGTCGGAAACATTAAAACACGTGAAGATTTGATCCACAAGGTCAGACAACTTTATAAATCCCGATTGGGAAGTTGAACTTGACGGAAAAACAGGGACAGTTGGGGTTTTTGATGTCCCCTCGAGTGCTGGGTCGTTCGAAGGTGAACTATTACCACGGAGGCCAGGAGGGACCTGATTTTGCTTATCCGCTGCACTCGATTTTTTGGGCAAGCTAACAGGGGGTATCACCGGAGGGACTTGTCCTTGAACTTTGGGAGTGGTCACATTTTTGCGCCGGGGATTCCCTTGAGAAATAAACGGCGTGCCCCCGTTAGCTGTATCCGCTTCCATTTCGTCAACTGGCAACGTAGCGAAGACATTGTGTGTATTGATTGGTTGTTGTTCTTGAGCCAGTGGAGAAGCGCCCTTCAAAATTTCTGCGAAAGTGCGTTTAGAGCGTTCCCTCAAAGAGCGCTTCTGTTTCTCCCAGCGAGCCTTGTATGTTTCACAAGCTGAGAGCACGTGTGGGGATCCCCCGCAATATGGACACTTATGCTCAGTCGCACTGCAGGATTTCCCCTCATGTTGTTCTCCGCAAGTGGCACATCGTTCTTTATTGGCACAATAAGCAGCCGTATGACCAACTGACTTGCACTTTAGACAAGTCATTGGCTTTGGAATAAAAAGTCGCACGGCTAACCTCAATTTATCTACCATCACGTAGTCAGGGAGAGCTGAACCAGCGAAGGTGACTCGAAACGAGTTGGACGGCGTAAATTTCTTTTCTTCTCCTTCATGGGAGACTGTTCCGAGCTGGCGGCAACCCAAGATCTTAACAGTCGTCGAGGGCAGTTTTTTAAAACGGCCGGTACCTTCACTCGTAATGTATTCGCACGTCAAGCCCGTTTCGGTTATCACACCCTCAATTTCGACTATGTGAGAGGGTATGTAGACCCGATACTCAATTGAAAAATGCTGATCGACAACAATCTTGTTTGCGTCTTTTCGATCATTCACGACAACTCGCAATTTGTTTGGTCTAACCTTCGAAATTTCCGAAACGGAGGTATACCTTGCCAGATCTTTCGCGATCTGCATGACTCTCAACGCCTTTCCATTTGGCTTAGGCCTGAAGAAAACAACCCAGGGACCAGTTCCGGGCGCATCTTCTGGATAGACCTTTACACGGGGAGTGGGAATAACAGGGGGGGAAGGCGAGGACGGGGATTGAGAGTGGGAAGGCGAAGGTTGAGAAGGAGCGGGAAGAACAGAGGGAGAAGACGAGGTTGAAGGTAGAGTGGGATCGTTAAGGGCAGATGGGAGATTTGCTAGTTTTTTGGAGGGAGGCTTGGTAGGGTTAGCTGACTCGTCCCCAGAAGAAGTATCTTCCGTATTTGGAACACGTTTGAGTGACTTTTTTTTATCCGTTAGGAGGGAACTAGAGTCAGAGACCTCCATATCCGAAGGTCCCCCACTCTCTGCCATTTTAAATTTTCACTTATATTCTAAGTATTTTTTTAAACAATATTTCACAATAAAATAATTCACAAAAACAAAAAAAAAAAAAAACTTATAATTATTAAATATTTTCTCTCAGTATATTCAATCTTATTCACCTATGAACGCACTCCAGTGCAGATGAACGGGAGCGTGCTGAAAGCTCGTTGGTGGTGGGAATGTGCCTACGACACCACTACACACAGTCGTCGGTGAAAGCTTACCCGCACTGTCACTGTTGGCACGATGACTCGGCGAAATCTCCAATGTCGGCGAAGCAGCGACAAAACAAAAACCAATGCTTGGCTTTCCGAGGATGAAAGCCTTTATCCACTTGCAGGCAGGGCACTTCACTCACTATCCAGCTAGTGAAATGAACTCTTCAGCGGCAAAAAAACAACAATCACGCGGTAACCGATAACGGAACTTGGACGCGACTTTCCTTCGTCTGGTTACTTCGGGCAATCGGCGAAGAATGAGAACTGGTATATGTTTTCAAAAAAAAAATCAGACAATGAAATCTAGGGCTTCATTACGAAATCGTTATTGGAATCGCAAGACAAAGCAGCAGTGATAAAAAATCGATATCGGTATCATCATGATGTTCAAGTTATAAGAATGTCGTGTTAAATTATGTAGTGTTTGTTTGTTTAACACACAAATGGCGGCTCAAATGAACAATAAACCTGTATCGTGATCGCTGGCTTCATCTACCAATGATTTTTCTGTTCAACCTCGTAAGACTTGGAAAATATTAGGTTGTTCCCGAATTCGTGCCGACTTTAAGGGAAAAAAATCCAAAGTATCATTCTTACAAACACACAATTATTCGAATGTATTGGGTCATTTAAAAAGTATTCGCGTTTTTCTGTTTAATTTCTGAATGTTTTTTTGATGTAGGACTACGTCTAAAAATTTCGGACGCTTATATCTCGATCATTTCTTGATAGATCGCAATTATGTTTGCAAGGTCTGGGATAAACCATGGATGCATCAAAAATTCCCAACTAATCGCCCTAATTTTTTGGAGCGTCATCAAAAATTTATGTGACACTTTTCTGTTGATCGATTCTGGTGGTTTCTTCCATAATCGCCTCGTGAAATCTATCCAGTTGTGAACCGTACAACACGGAATTAACCTTTTGGCCATGTAACTCCTCATAATCGGAGATTCGCTTCCAGTTCCACCATACACACCGCGTCCCTTTTTGTGTAATCCTGGCTTTGATGTTATTTGCAGTGGTTTGTCTTGCTTATCCCATGATCTTTGCAAACAATATCGTATTTTACCCATTTCTATACACCGTGATCGATTTTCTGATGAAAATTCAGTCCAAAATTTACAAAATGTAGCAAAAATTTACTATAATTCATGTGGCTTCCAAACATCGAGTTTCTTTACGAAGTTTTTTTTTTTAATATTGATTGGTTAATTCTTATGCCTAGTTTACACAGTGTAAGGTATTGCTGAATCGATCCTTCCGCAATTTCAAAACCCAACCTCCCAACACTTGTTTGGTTTCTCGTAAAAAAACTGGACAAGGTTCTTTTCCATGCTACCCAATGGGCCGAAATTATTGCGCTCAAGAAAAGTGGCCTGAAAAATTGATAACCGGAAAGTGCAATATCTGGTGATGATGGCGGGTGAAATAGCACTTCTCAGGCAAACCTAACATTTTCGGCCAGGTTGTCAAAGAGAAGGAAGATTGACATTGTCCTGATGGAATATGACGTCTATTTTATTGGCTAATTATGTTAGTTTATTCTGGACTTTAGTTTCGTTTAGTTATAAGCAGTTCTTGTTAGAATCTATCGAAGCTCTGTAGAAGCACATTAAACGGAATTCCTTTCCAATCTCACCAGACACAAGACGCAAAAGTATGGAACCGATATATTGTAGATTTATAGAAATCGCATCAACCGTTTACACTAGCGTGAACTTCTATAATGAATATATTCATATTTTCGGTGAATTTATTCACCTGAAGTAGAACTGCATCCAACTTCAGTGATTTCTCTCCAGTGAGAAATTCACAAGCGTTTACATATGGTGAATTTATTCAAGTTATATATACCTCGAATAAGTGTATCATATTTATTATTGTCTGTTTACACCTTTTTTCACGTGAATAAATCCATCTATAGCTATAGATCTCCCTAATGTAAATCCGCCATAACATACTTTGGTGGTATCTTCGTCCTGGCGGAATGTATGATCCTCTTCTGCCAATGTAAATAAATCCATCACTCTCAGTTCATGTGCGTTACTTTCAAAATACACATTTCAGCGAAACAGTTCAACAATATGAAAAAATATGGTCTCTTATTGATAAATACGGAGTACTCGCAAGGGGCGGCAAGATTGAAATTTGATAAAAATGCAGAGCAGATTTTATTCTTTATTGATTATGGATATTAATGTATTTTCAAAAATATTCATTTTATGTATCCACGTGGACATTATCTGAACCCCCTACTCCCTCTCCGTGGACAATCGTGGACATTTTCGTACCCCCTACCCCCCCTAAAGTTGTCCACGTGGTATGTGGACAGCCCCTTAATAGATTTTATTTTACTGTCTAAAATTTTCAAAAGGATCGGTCTACTGGGCGAATTTCTACAGCGTTTTTTCCGTGATGCAATTTGACACACCCTTTACACACTAGGCAACCTAAGTTGGAAAGCAACTTAACGAATAAGTCAAAAACTTTTGATGGGTTATACCTACGATATAACCGCCAGGTTGACGTAGGACTGCCGTTGGCTTAGTAATAATTTGTGTTTTTTCAATCAGCAATAATCGCACCTCGGATGTTTCTCATTGGGTTCGTCCTCGTACTATGGAAATAACTGCACGTCCCGAACCATGCAATATTGGCAGCAAACCCACTCAGGATACTGTGGCATCTGTTCCTATTTTCAAAGCTGATGAGGATAGGAAATTTTGGCTATATCTTTCTCGGATTCGTCCTGATGTCTCCGAAGATGCAGTACGGACCATGACGAAAGCTAATCTGGAAATCGAATGTGACCCTCCAGTAGTTAGGCTGGTTCCCAGAGGAAAGGACATCAACACGCTCTCATTCGTGTCATTTAAGATTGGAATTGATAAATCACTTAAAAGCAAAGCTCTTGATCCAGCAACATGGCCAGAAGGAATAATGTTTCGAGAGTTTGAGGACAATGCATCAGAAAAATTTCGACACCCGCTTCCTCCCCGGGACGCAATAAACTAAGCACAATGGAAGCCCCTTATCCTCCCTTCACAGTCGAGCTCCTCCCGTCTACGATCATCAGTCGTCCCGGACCTGTGTTTGGGTGTGGAAACGGGGACTTCCACAGTGGTCCAACGGGCAAGTACCTACTTAATTTGGACAATTCACTACCGGTAATACCAACCGATTTCAGCGCTTCTACGATAGAGAGATGCCGCAACGATATTCACAGCTCGTCGAATCTCACAACATTGTCGATCACACCAATTTCACCGGGATGCACGCCTGTAAACCTTATGGAAGCCCCCAATCCTTTCGTCACAGTCGAGACATTTCAGCCATCGACCTTCAGCCATCCCGGTCCTGTGTACGAAAGTAGAGAGGGGGTCTTCCAGTCCTCTTCAGCAGGCAATTATGCATTTGATTTGTACGTATCCCTTCCAGTAACGCACCTTGCTTTCAGCTATCAAAGGCCGGGAGTTTCTGATATATCCAGTCGAGCGACTCAATTTGTAGAAGATGCAACCCCAGCCGTCGCTCTCAATCCATTTACAACACCTGAGCAACATCATAGCGTTGACCCTTCAGATGCTCCTGGATACGATTCACCCCGACGAATCTTTGCTCTGTACTATCAGAATGTAAGAGGGATACGTACCAAAATTGTGCAACTGCGATTGCTGCTTTCTAGTTGTGACTATGAAGTGCTTGTCTTCACGGAAACATGGCTTCGTGCAGATATCGATAATGCCAAAATATCACCCGAATATAAAATTTACCGTTGTGATCGTAGCGCCCAATCCAGTCAACACTCTCGTGGCGGAGGTGTATTGATTGCAGTCAAATCTCACCTCAACAGTGGAGTCGTTATATTGTCAAATTGTGAAAACCTTGAGCAAGTAGCAGTTTGTATAAGATTGAAATGTCGATGCATCTATCTCGTCGTTGTCTACCTTCCGCCTAACTCAAGTGTTGACTCTTTTTCTGCACATGCCAGTGCAGTTCAACAAATCGCCGACCGTGCTTCTGCAGTGGACATCATTGTCTCTTTAGGTGACTTCAACCTCCCACATTTACAGTGGCAATTGGATGATGATATAAACGGACTTATTCCCTCGAATGTTTCTACTGAGCACGAGCAGGTTCTTATTGAAACTATGTTTACCATCGGATTACAGCAGTTTCATCGCTATTCGAATGTGAACGGTAGACTTCTTGACCTCATATTCGTAAGTCACCCTGAGCAGCTCGATATTATAGAGCCGACTGCACCTCTACTGCCGGTCGACACTCATCATGTACCTGTGGTCGTGCTTTTCGATGAGAGAAGTGATGTTCTTGTGGAACAAAGAACGTTAGATAGCGAACTTCGTTTTGACTTTCGCTCTTGCGATTTTGGGCGGCTTAAAGTGGTATTGGATGACATTGACTGGGACATTTTATTGCAAACCGGATCTTTGGACAGATTAGTTTCTAAATTTTACGACAAGCTTTTCTCAGTACTTGATGACAATGTCCCACGCAAAAGACGAGCAATTCACAACTCCAACAAACCCTGGTGGACCTCAGAACTTCGGCATCTCCGTAACGTCCTAAGAAAGGCCCGTCACCGTTTCTTCCGAACAAAAACCGAGATCAACCGCGTAAATCTCCGTGATATTGAAGCTCATTACAAGTCGGTAATAAAATCCACCTACGATAACTATCTGTCCAAGATCCAGGCCAGTGTTAAGCAAAACCCATCGTGCTTTTGGGACTTCGTAAAGAGTCGGCAAAATTCAACTCGCATCCCACGCAATGTTATCTTCGAAAATGTCCAGGCCAACACGGACACAGACGCTGCTAACCTGTTTGCCTCATTCTTTGAGAGTGTGTTCAGTGTAGCATATCCAGTATCGAAACGTGACAGTTTTGCTCATATTCAGTCTCACACCATCAATCTACCCGTCATTCGCTTTTCGGTTGATGATGTTGCAAACGCCTTGGACGATCTTGACATCAAGAAGGGATGTGGTACAGATGGCATACCATCCCTGTTACTTCAAAAATGCTCCACTGAACTTGCGAACCCTATTGCTCGCCTCTTCAACAAATCGCTTCAGGAGAAAACATTTCCAATAGCATGGAAAACTGCTTTCGTTGTTCCTATTCACAAATCGGGAAACTGCAATCAGGTGACAAATTACCGTGGTATATCTATGCTGTGCTGCCTAAGCAAGGTATTTGAACGACTAATGCACAAGGTTTTATACAACGTGGCGTCTCCAATAATCTTCAATGGACAACATGGGTTTATGAGGCACCGTTCAACCACATCAAATTTAATGTGCTACGTCACCGCACTATCACGCGAGATAGAAGAGAGACGTCAAGTTGATGCGATGTATGTCGACTTCGCGAAAGCTTTTGACACAGTCCCACACTTCCTAGTAACGGAGAAAATGAAATGTATGGGCTTCCCTGACTGGATAACGGAGTGGATTTCATCATACCTTTGTGGTCGCACAGCACATGTCGTCGTCAATGCAGCTAAATCCCGCAGCTTTTATATCACGTCTGGGGTACCACAAGGAAGTGTTCTGGGTCCACTGCTGTTCAACATATTCATGAACGATTTGTACTCACTGCTTTCATCGCTCAAGCTCTCTTTTGCCGATGATCTTAAAATATACCGGGTGATTTCATCTCCTTTGGACTGCGTAGTTCTTCAAGATGACATTAACTCAATGCTAGAGTGGTGCTGTGATAATGGGATGCGAGTCAATGAAGGGAAATGTAAGACTATATCTTTCGGTCGCTCTAAAAGCCCCATAGTCTTCCAATATAAAATGGAATTGACGATATTGGATCGCACAACGGCAATCTGCGATCTTGGAGTCACGATAGACTCAAAACTGAGATTCAATGACCATGTAGGCATTATGACTGCCAAAGCTTTCTCAGTTCTGGGTTTCATACGCCGCCACGCGTACGAGTTCAGTGATATCCATGTTCTGAAAATCATGTACTGTTCGTTGGTCCGTAGCATTCTTGAGTACGCTGCTCCTGTCTGGTCCCCCTTCTACGTAGTTCACAACCTGAGGATTGAACGGGTGCAGAAAAAGTTTATCCGTTTTGCACTAAGACAGCTACCATGGAACGACCCACTGAATCTCCCCCCTTATGCCGACCGATGCAAGCTCATAGGACTGGATACACTATCTGTCAGGCGTACAACGATACAAAGATTGTTCATTTTTGATGTACTTCAAGGAAACATCGACTGCCCTGAGCTTCTAGCTCAGGTGTCTCTAAATATTCCCATTCGACGCTCGAGGAATTCATCTCTACTATCGGTTCCATTCCATAGGACAAACTATGGCTACAACAACCCGCTAGATTCATGTATTCGTCTGTTCAATGTTGTATGTGATGTTTTCGATTTCAACTTGACAAAGAACGCATTTAAAAATAGAATTAACAATTACATCTAGTTTATAAGTAAATAATTCAGTCTGTACTAATAGAAGACGGTGTTGAAATAAATAAAAAAAAAATAAAAAATATCGCCGCTGCGCATAGCTACCTTTTATATGTATTGATTAAATTATTGAATTATTTACTAGTGAATGAATGAAACAATTTACGAATTCAATTGCCAAACAAATCCCAATTTAGGTCAATTCATGTATTATGGTAGTGGTTATCGCAGCAAATAGTTATCAACATTTTGCCTAATCATCAAACGGTATGCGTAGAAGTTCAGTTAGCTGGCGACATGAAGGGATATGCAGTTTTGAATAACCGAGCCAAAGCGTTGCATTTGTATCAGGTTTTGTAGACCGTGTTAGCAAAACGAATTCCGGAGTGTAAAAATGCAGGGGGCCTCAAAGTAGTACCGAGATCTGCAATGCCGATTTCCCCACTTTTAGGTTTCGGAACCTGTGTTGGGAAAATATATTCCGGATTGCGAAAATGCAAGCGAGTACAAAAGTACTCACAGCTTGCGTCTCATTTGCAATGTCAATTTCCCCACGCTCCATGGTTTTGAAGTCTGCGTTAGGAAAACATCTATTCATTCCAGCGATGGTACCTCAATCGTTGCGCAATCATAACTGAGTGGATTTCCGAGCGATACTCGCTTATATACCGATTGGTGTGATATCAATAGCCTGTTTTGGAAGCAATTTTAAGGCAGTTGGAACAAGTTTTTGGATCAAAAAGTAACAAGCATAGAACGCGTAGACATTTTATCTTTCGAATAAAGTGTTTATCATACCATTTCGTTCAGTTGTTTAGGAGCTATTAACGCTCAAAATCTCGTTCTCCGGCGTAACGCTTTCGTTTTAGAAACTTTCAACTTACACCCCAGTATAGCAATGAAAGACGTAGTCCTACGTCAAAAAGTTGAGAACATGTGTAATCAAATGGGAGCATACACACTAGGCAACAGGCAACTCAGGTCGGACCAACTTTTCGATCGATACAACTAGCATGTCAAGCCGCGCGCGATTTGTGTCGGCAACCTTTTCGTTCAATTGCTGTTGACATTTCGATTTCTGCGTTCGTTGTGTTTGAATCATGAATGCCAGGTGATTTTTTTTTCAGATGTTTTCACATGGCACAGAAAAATGTCGTCAAATGTTTTCACAATCATATTGAAGGAAACTAAAATGCATTAGTTAACTTTGAACAATGCTTGATAGTTTATTCAAGCTTTATAATAATTATTATATATAGAGCATTCATTAAACTTATTTTGAGGTTTTAAAGTTTATTTCAAGAAATGGATGAAATATGTATATTGCGCAACCACGAACTAAATTTTACGAATTGACCTGATAAACCGTTCATTAATCCATTAACGACCAAGCTGTAAAAATATTTTCTTTGACTAAAGCCATTTATGTAATTTTGATGATTGACGCTAAAGAAACCCCAATGTTCAAGAACTATTTTTTCCCATCTTCCATTTTCCGGGAAATGACTGTTCGAAAAATCGAACATTGGCCGAAACCCGCACTTTTTCTCTGCAAGTACAAACATACTGCGAACTAAAAGTTATTTCAATTAGCAAATATACGGTATACATAAATGCATCAATTTAACATTTCGGGACGAACAAGCACTGGAGAATGGAGATCTCTGAGTATAAACCTAAATTAATCCACCTAAGGTAAGATGTTTTCTTATTCCATGTAATTTTAACTCATTACTGGCAGGCTTTTTCTTTGAAAGGAAAGCATATGCCGTTATTTTTATTATTGGCCGTGTAGAAATGTCAATGCTCAAGAATTATTTCTTCCCAATTATCATTTCCCGAAAAATCGAATATTTTCCAAAACCCGCAAAGTACCAAAATGCGGCGAAAAGTATTGGTATAGAGAATTGGAAGGTTATTATTCGGTCCGGCGTAAGAATATTCGCACCAGCAATCTCATTAGAACCCTTGTTATACGTACTGATCATTTCCCTTAGCTAATCCACACACGAAACTTTACGGCCCGCCATAACCTAAGAAAAATCATACAGATTTTCAATAATATTTTGATCGATATTTGCAAACATTCATAATTGCACACATGTCACACACATTCACAAATGCAAAAATAAAAGAAAAACCTTCCGTCTTTCACGGTAAACAAATCAAAATGCGCTGCAGATTTTAGATGTATTAGTATTGATTCAGCAGAAAAAAAGTTCGTTATGGCCAACGTTCGATTTTTCGAACACTCAATTTCCCCGGTTCTTATTTTCCAGTAGGAGGCTCAATCGAATGATTTTTGCCGTATATCACAATGTATGTTCTTCGATCAAAATAATAGTGTGAAAAAGTTCATATATTTTTGTATTTTATTGGATTTTTTAATTGAAATTGATAGCACCTTCTAAACATACTTGCCTCAAATCGAATTTATGGCCCAATTAAGTTATACAAAATTGAATGAAATCGATGGTAAGTGGTAGCTAATAAATTAAGCTAGCTTTTGGTATTTTAGTGCACCCGTGGCCGAGTGGTTAGCGTCATAACTAACATGCCGGGTGTTCGGGTTCGATTCCCGTTCTGGTCGGGGGAATTTTTCGTCAAAGAAATTTCCTCCGACTTGCACTGTGATCACGCGTATTCTAGAGCATGCCACTCAGAATGCATTCAAGGCGTGTTATTTGGCATAGAAATCTTAACTAAGTACTAATAAAAATGACGCAAGTAATACTACGTTGAGACGGCGAAGTTCCTCTAGGAACGTTAGTGCCATTGAAGAAGAAGAAGAAGCTTTTGGTGTAAAAACATACCCATATGGTTGCTTTCCAAAGATATGAACATTATATGAACATTATCAAAGTTGCTGTTCGATTTTTCGAACGCTTGGCCTAAAAAGGGTTAAGTGAATATCGCCCCAATTCTTCCTCAAAAACGGAACTGTCATAAATATTCTATGAAGGTGGGCTTCGTTTAGCTTTAATTGCCAAAAATAGAATGGATAAATCTCATTTCAATTTTTTTTCAATAAATAACTCATTTTGTTTATTTCAGCTTTGAAGTTTTGGCTGAAACGATATGTAACCGGGAAACCTTCGATTGTGAAGTGGTCGTGAAAATCAAGTAAGTGAGTGACACCGAGATAAAAGTCTCCATTGATTACTAAGGACGAAAGTAAACAAGTGACACTGATAAAAAGCGAGCGGATGACACTAAGACAAAAGCTTTACTCTTTTTTTCGGCCAATTTTATGATATCTGACAGCGCTGTCAAATTTCGTTTGAAAACTCAGGGGTTACTATGATTGACTATGCACATACGTACACTCAGCGAAACGAAAATAGCACCACCTTGTTTTTCGACAATATTTTTGCAATTTGCAAACTTAAATACTGATTTTACCTTTCAATATATCAGCCCTCTGCTTCCCATGACTTTTTTTTTTGTTTTTGAGTTATGATTTTTCAAAGTTAACCAATGGTCCAAAAAATCATTCTTCACTTTCTTTCCAAAAATCACTTTTTTCAAAAATTTATCACTTTTGAACTACAAGACCGATTCAGATGATTGTCATATCAAATTACAATCAAATATTTTTCGCAAGTTTCAAAAAAGACTATCTAATTGGCTTCAATTTTATGTGTCGATCATCTGAATCGGTCCAGTAGATCAAAAGTTATGATTTTTTGTGTTGGAAAAAAGGGGAAAAATTGATTTTTCGAACCACATAACTCATAACTCAAAAACGAAGAAAATGCCTCTCTGGTTTCGACATATGTTATGTGAAAAATCCTCAGTTTTCCAGAAAAAATATAAAAAAGCGCCTTTGGTCCCGAGACTATGAAAACAATAAAAAACGAATACAATCAATAATAACGAGAGCAGAATTCGAATTTTCTGCAGGTATAGTATTTTTACGAAAAAGTGCGGTTTCTCTAGTTATTGGATTTTGTCGATATTTGGTCTGGCTCTTCCTCTCTGGAGCCACCAATGTCAACCAGAGAACTTATTTCCCTGGATTTTTTTCACCTTTCAAAATCTTGCCTTAAGGGTTCTCTTATGGGCTTAGCCCCTAGACTTCAGCAAATCCCGACTAGGACAGTCACTAACCCTCCAAAATCCGACGGCTCCAGAATGGTCCGTCCGAGTGAAGTAAGTGGTCTGCTTTTCGGATTAGAATTTGCTCTGTTATCCTTATCACAATGTTATCCAGAAAACTTATTCCCCAGTATTTTCGAACTCCTTTCTCTGTTGGGAATTCTGGTGTTGTCTTGCGGATGATTCAGCCCGAATTGGATGAACTCGGTCGTTAGCTAAATTGAACTAAAGATTTGATCTGAGGCTTTGAACTGACTTGTTGAGTAAAAATCCGAACTTTATATACACGAATTCTCACTCACAGCTTTAAATTAAAAGGGAGCGAAAAGATCTCCCTTTCCTACTCAAATAACCGAAACCGCATCGGTTATCTGCCTGCCAATTTGGTACATAAAATTCAACCCATGGCTTCCATCCTTTGCTATCGCTAAAGGGGCTCAATTTGGTGAGGGTTTTACGACCAAACTATTTGCTGATTGCCAGCAAAGGAAACCCTATCTATATGTTCCTGTTCTTATCCTCCACTATGCCACCCGCGTGGGATCCTAAAGAAATAAGGGGCTGTCCACATGCCACGTGGACAACTTTAGGGGAGTAGGGGTTACGGAAATGTCCACGCTTGTCCACGGTGAGGGGGGAGGGGATCTAGACAATATCTACGTGAACACGTTGAATGAATATTTTGAAAAAACAAAACTGTTTACATCTGTGTTCAACTATATATGAAAATTTTTGCATGCTGCATTTTCAATAAATTCATTCGCATTTATCGACAAAAAGGATTGAGCTGTCTGATAGTGCTGAACATCTATATTTTTCATATAGTTGAACTTCTTTGCTGAAATGTGTATTCTGAGAATGCATTTTGGAGTGTATCTTTGAGGCGAGCGGAATGAACCATAATCAGCTATCCCCAAAACTGGTCTTCATCCGGAGAAAGTCATCTTTGTATCTGGTGAGATTCGAACGTAATTCTGCATTATGCATTATAAATTCCAGCAGGTTCAAGTACGCAACTAAACGAACCAAAATCAGCGATTTATAATTAGCCAATACGATAGGTAAGTGTTCCACCACAATTATGCCAAATCCCGGGTTTCTTCGACAGCCCGAAAAAAAAATCTTGGAGTTTGACTGGGATGTGGTACTCGGTGGAGTACCTATTTGGGCCGCACTCACCAGATATTGCATCTTCAGATGCCGTTGGAAAAAAGGACAAGAATTTCGACTCATTGGATGGCATTGTGCTCCCTTGGCCGAGTGGTTAGCGTCATAACTAACATGCCGGGTGTTCGGGTTCGATTCCCGTTCTGGTCGGGGGAATTTTTCGTCAAAGAAATTTCCTCCGACTTGCACTGTGATCACGCGTATTCTAGAGCTTGCCACTCAGAATGCATTCAAGGCGTGTTATTTGGCATAGAAATCTCAACTAAGTACTAATAAAAATGACGCAAGTAATACTACGTTGAGACGGCGAAGTTCCTCTAGGAACGTTAGTGCCATTGAAGAAGAAGAAGAAGGATGGCATAAAAAGTATCCTGCACAGTTTTTTGACGAGAAAACAAAAGGTCTGTGGATTTGTGGAGAAAAAACGGTGCACATACAGTACCTTTCAAGAAGTTAGAACCTCTTAAGTTTTTGAATTTTTCAGCGATCAGGAAAAGCTCGGATGAAACGAAGTGTAAATAGTGGGAAACATTAACTATCTTCGTTAATCTTATAAAGGAGTGATAATGTTAAATGGGGAGTAATATCTGGCGCGAAACATTTGAAGAAAAAAAACCAAACCGCCAGTGTTTCATAACTATAGAACCAGATGGAAAAGTCAGGAGTAGAACGAAGTATTTCGGAATCATTTGCTGCTGTTTTTGTGTCAAAACCACCGGTAATTGGTAATTGGTAATTGGTAATTGGGCACCAGTTAACGAAATCCGGACGGTCTTCAGGGACTAGGGACTTCCCAGATCAAAACCCATTTGAGAACTTGTGATGAATAATCTTATGAAGGGTAGATGTAGCTATCATTACTTTAACAGACATTGAACTAAAATGAGTTACGGATTAGAAACTGGTTGTTTATTTATGAATCACCTTAATTTTTTGTTTTTATTTTTTTTATTTTTAGCGCCTGAACAAAACAATAAAGTTCAAATGTTATTATATCCTACACTATATTCTCCATTTCAGTCGGAAGCTTAAAGAACATTCCAGCTTAAAAACTGAAACAGCTCAACCAGTTTACGTTGATTTATGACAGAAAATGTCCGAGACTAGATGCACTAGTGATGTTTCTAACTAAACAGTGATACGAATAACTTCACGGGCAGTGTTAGGCAATCAACCACCAATTGACCGCTATTACTAATGAAGCTAACATTTTTATCAAGTAAAACAGAGAATAGAAAATAAAAATTTTTTCTCCGAATTTTGTTTCCAAGAAGAGAATAAATGTCCACGTGGACAACAGAAGGAGAGGCATGGAAAATGTCCACGCTTGTCCACGGAGGGGGAGGGGGTGTCTAAAATCATGCTTTTTCTGTCCACGTGGTATGTGGACAGCCACTAAATGAAACACAAATTTCTGCATAACTCGGAAACTAATCAAGAAAATGAAGCCAAATTTGGCATGTGGGGGTTTTAGGGGCAATAAATGTTTGTAGAATTGTGTCTGAAAATAATTTTATATTACAATGATGAATTTTGTAGAAGTACTATGAAGTTTATAGTAAAAGGAAAGGTCAATTACACGATCAATCAATGATGAGTTCTGCGATTGGACCCATGAACGTTTCGCTTAGTATTACAACGTGAATGTTTGAAAATATTGATAGCAAAAAATCTATCCTGGGCGAAACGAAGAACGAAGCTCAATGTCGCCAATATGTATGAAGTAAGATGTATGTAATGCAAACTAAAAAAATAGATCGTTAACTCTACACAACTCAGGCAATGGCAGGATTGGAAAGGATAAGCAAGAGGGTCAACAGCTCCTAATGAAATGAGCAATTTATCGAATTAACGGAAATCGAGTGTTAGTCAATACGAAGCAATTACCGAGCCGAAACCGAACAGGTCAAACAACAAAATGTACAAAAAAATATTTAAAAAGGTCAAACCACACAAAAAGGCGTGCGAAACCAATTTCAAAAAAAAAAGATGTGAACTATTGGTAATCGGATATTTTTTTAACCGGCCAGCTGCACTCAATTAACACTGCCCTGTGACCCTTTGCCACAAGGCTTTCGGGATGAATCTTAAGAAGCAAGAATTATGAAAGATCGCGCCGAGGGCTACCGCAAGCGAGGGTCAATGGAATATAAGGGTGAACAATCCGATTGACTGCGGGACGTTGATCTTGAAATGAAAGAAAAATTAACCATTTCACTACAGCTGAGATTATTTTCACCTTTTCAGTTCTAATCAATATATCGCAATGCGTCTACCGTTGCGTCCATCTCGCGCTAGAGTTTCCTCAGTCAATCTCCATTTGAATAAACAAATTGCTTTTCATTGTTTGTTACAGTTTTTAAATAATGTTATGTGAAAACAACGGTAAATATTATGGCATTTTACCTTTTACAAAAAAAACACAGCTTCAGAAATGTATGCATGGAAAATTTAAGTTTTCGACTTGTTAAATTAGACTATATTGATTCATTCAAAAAGGGTCCGCGGTTATTTGACACTATATATCATATAGTCATATAGGCCAGGAAACACAAATTCAATTGTGTCAAAGTTAAACGCGTCTGAAATTGAATATTTTAGGTGACATTTTCTATCCAACTGTCGTACCGTATAAGAAATAATATTATTTTGGGAATGAGTGAAATTTCCTGAGAAACACGATCAAAATTATTCTTATGTGATCAAGAAATATTTTTGATAATAAAAAAATAGCATTCATTATCTAGTTTATCATTACCCAAACAAAAAATTTGTCGCTCCCTATTAAATCAGTCAGTATCTTGCCAAAAAACTTCTCCTGTCGTATACTCTGTGGGTTTACCTGGATGCGATCCTTATGATCTTCTAATAGAGGCCATAAATTAAGCTTAAACGATTCTTCCGTAGTTTGAAAATTGGACGCCCCGAACAGGGAGAGAGATGCGTCATCCTCGTCTTTACTTATCTATTTTCTGTCTGCGTATTCTTCACCCAGAGCCACACACAACATTTCCGTTTAAAGGATTCCCATTCCGGTTGTATCAAAACAGACAACAGACGCGGTTCCGAAAGGTGGGAAGCGCAAAGGGGGAATGAGTTTTTAAAACTCCAAACATATTTTGTCTTTATTTATTTTTTGGTTTTCGGCAACCGATGAAAGCATTTCCGGAATTGTAATCCTTTCTCACCGTTGCGCAACGCAGAATTGTAACGTGACACAGCTGTGTTTTTTGACGCGTTCCACATTTTGCTTTGTAATCTTGGAAGAGCAACCAAATTTGGAATAGAAATTTAATCAATATGTGAATGAACACAATTTAAACTAGACACAAACAGATAAATACGTTGGAAAATGTCAGAAATCGTCGAGCCACACACCGACAGGATCGTTTCGATAGAAAACATGTTAAACAATACCTTAAATTTGATCTCATCAACGGCGGAGGATCTAATCCTTCCATTCACACATCGGCTGCGACACGTCCAAATGTTTATACTCCAGGTGAGATTTAGATTTTTTTTTTCCTCAGTGTTTGATTTGCGACCGATCGTCTTGCGAAACCGTTGATTCCAAACTCTTCCCTCTTCAAAACTCGTTCCTTTCAACACATGAGAAATGCAGAAGATAACCATCTTTCGTCGTCCTCAAATCGGCGGCTCGAATCTCTCATATGCGCTCGAAAGAGTTTCAGCAGCTGAGCGCAGAAAATCAATAAAACGAAAGGATTCCGAAAAAAAGGAGTTAAAACGAAATCCCAAAATAGAAGCACAAAAAAAAACTCCTTTCCCCATTAAATTATGCGTCATCCCTTTTTTTTCTTTTGGTTCGGACGGTAATAAGAGCTGAAAGGATTCATCGTTTTTTTCGGTTTTGAATCCCCGTTCACGACTCCCTCTCTCTCCCTCTTCTTTCTCCTAGCCTGCTCCGGCTCATCCGGCGCTTGCCTCTTACCGAATCTTACGAAAATTGAAAAACGAACAAATTTTAACCCTTATTGGGATTGGGAAATCATCGTCCTCCTGCTGTGTGTGCCTTCGGATTGTGACCGTTTATTTTTGCTCCTTTGCTTCAGACTCTGTTATTATACCACTCGTCTCACTTCGCATGCATTCTCACCAGATTTTGCTACTGTTCCTACCTGAGAGATGATGATGTGCTTTGTTTGCCTACAAACGCACAGCCGGATGCCCTGGCGGGAGGAAGCCCTGGATGGCTGGCCTGCTGTTTGGTAACATTAATTTCATTACACCGTAAGCCCGATTGTGAACGGGTTGAAGCTGTTGCGTTGTAGGGATTCAAATTTTAACCGAAATTTCGGGTTGTTTAGCGGGAACGCACGGATTCGATCCGAGTCGTGATTGATTACCCTTTTGACCCTTTACTATTTCCTTTGACTATAAATTGTCTAGTACTTCTACAAAAAATCGTCCTTATAATATAAAATTATTTTCAGACACAATTCTCGTTCGAGATTCTTCAAGCATTTGGAATTAACATGTTTCTCAGTTGCATGGAATACGTGTTTGATACAGAGAATATTACAAAATAAAGAGAGCTCAAATCGGACCATTCCTTCCTCGGGTTTAGGGCACACCAACACGTTTGGCCTTCCATTTTTGTTTATATAGATAGAAGATATAGGAATGCGCTATTCCGTCTGAAAATCCTTTTCCACTTTCGAACAAAAATCAATTTCGTTAGCGTTAGCAACATCAAATGGACCAACAACGCTTAGCTAATTGTAGAACATATGGGAATTCAATTTTCCGAATTTTCCGATTTTTCTCTCCGCTATATTGATCTATGGGAAGAGACGGATACAACGAAATATAGATGACTGGAATTGAACCATTCCTTCCTCGGGTTTTGCGCTTACCTTTACATTGGGCCTTCCATTTTTATTTATAGATATAAGATATGGAAATGCGTTATTTCGCCTGAAAATCCATTTCCACTTACGAACAAAGATCAATTTCGATAGCGCAAACATCGAATGGACTAACAACGCTTATTATGATGTAATTTTCGAACATGTGGGAATTAAATTTTCAAACTAGGAAATATTGGAAAAGGTGAAGCGATTCTGCGGCGGGTGTTACTGGGTACTTAAATCGTATAACTTTGCATGTCCTAAGTCGTATATAAAGTGGGATTAAATCAAAATGGTATATTATATCGATCAAAATATTCATCGTGTATATCTCATATCGTATGAAATGCTAAAAAAAACCCGATTATATTTATCACGACAGATTAAGTCGTAGTTCGGTGTAACATACATCGGTTTCCATTTGCAGTGTTTTCCTGCTGGTGTACCTGTGATTCTTTACACACAGTATTGACACCTTTTCCCGACATTTACCAATACATCCGGCAAGTTTTCCAGGGAGTAAAGCATTTTTTTTCGCTGTTCTTGTCAGACATGATTTCACTGTAACGTTTGCATTGAAATAATGTGCTTTTTTCGGAGGGTGACAAAAAAAAACTAAGACAGAAAATTGAGTTTGATACATTTCCCATGGAAGTGAATTATATTAGCTTACTTGCCAAAAACTTTACACATTTGCGAGCGGCCTTCCGGCAGATAACCGGAACAGTCACCACGGTGAACGAAAACATGCGTGTCGCCATGTTTTTGAGTTCTTTCTTCGTTTTATTTATCAATTCCTTCTCAGTTTTCGTGACAAAATTGTTGGAGTAGATCTTACGCTTCAGGTTACGTTACGTTAGACGGGTTCGCCGACTTGGGTACCACATCGATATTCAGCCGCTCCATCTCCTCTAACGATCGCTTCGAGTAGTGGGCCGACGCCAGATCCGGCCAGAACACCGCGTCTTCGCCCTTATGGTAATTCTTGATGAACTACGCAACACCCGGCCGACACTCCGTACTATAAATTTCCCCGTTCACGGCCAGTCCGGAGCTAAAGAAGAGCGGCTTTGACATCCCCTTCTTGTTGGTTGTCGGCCACAGCAGCACCTTCTTGGGGAACTTGGTGTGTGAAATAAACTTCGCTTCGGAGCTCACTTCCTTCGTGGGGGAAGTAAAATACGAAGTGCTCTGCCAGTCGTTGTCATCCAGAGTGAGATAGGTGATGACACCACCGCCACGTCGCGATTCGCCGAGAAAATCGACTTGACCATCTTATTCAGCCGCTGCCGCTGTGTCATTGCCTGCAGCTCCGAAACCAGTGGACGCTTCCTGACATGTATGTCCATATTCGCCAGGTACTTTTTCACTGTTTGGCCAAGCGCGCAGCGATGTAGCCTCTTTTCCTACGATCTTCCTCTTCAGCAACCTTTGGAGCTTCTTGTCGCTCAGGGTCGTCGCCCGTCCGGAGCCTTCTTTCGATGCTCTGATTGTTGTTCAATGGCTTCACTGTTTTCGCCATCACGGTTGAGTTCGACTGATAGAGCTGTCAATTTTTGTCTGCTGACTTATGGGTTACTATGATTGATTTTCGTCAGTGTGTGTGAAGGTAAACCCATGAAAAATCGGCAATTTCTTTTTTTTTTGGCAAACGTTAGTAGCGTAAAATTGTAAACATCAAGAATGTTTTTTTTGCGTGTAACAAAATGAACTCCTTTAAAGTAACGCAACTGTTGCGAAACCGCCCGGGAATAACGATTCAAGACGCGAGCGTTGAGTGAAATTTGTTTTTTTAGTGTGTGTAGCGCGTTGAAAGCTAGCATTTAGTTTAATAATTGAATTGCATCAGGTTTTAAAAAAAAATTCGAGGGGTTGTATCCGAGATACGACCGCTTAGGACGTAGGATTAAGCAATCTTTTTTTTTTTAATTTGTTGGTTTATCATTTCGGATATTATTTGCGAATTCGTCGAAATTTCATGAATAACTCTTTAGTAAAAAGTTCAGGGGCCCCTTAAAAAGTTTAATGGTTTGCGTGGTTTTGTAGAATCATTTCGAGAAACTACGATTCGTTCTTGCCTTCGCAAGAACAATACACTAATTGGTCATATGTCGCAATTTATTTATTTATATCGCACTGCATTGAGTATTCAACGAGAGGCATCTTCCGTGCATCGCCATTCAACAAGCAACAAGTATCAATATGCTAGCGACAGCTTACTTACTAAGCAAGGGTGGAGTTTGCTTAGCAAATATTCTCTTTTCGCTATCCCCTTTCGTTATTTCTATTCTAGCGGCTGCATTAGTTGCCCGTTATTCACAGCTCTGTTCGGGAAAGCACACAAATGGACAGAACAAATGTATGGGGAATTGGGAATGGTTCCAATTTTCATCAATTTGAACTATATACAGACTATGAGATTGTAATGTATAACATATAAAACAAATCTTAGAAAATTTCCGATTCGATTGGTATGCAAATCGTTAAAATCCGTTCGCAGCAAAAATAGTTATTAACGTTAACTTTATTTCATAAAAATGTGACCTGTTTTCTGATTTGGCACCCTTAATGTAAGACGTAGTCCTACGTCAAAAGGAATCCCTAAACTGCCTTAAAGATGGACGAAGTGTGACACTGCAGATGGAGCATATTTTGAATAAAGAACTGTTTCGATGTTCAAACAAGCAAATGTATTTTACTTTCGCTAAAAATGCGAGGTCATGTTCACACATCCAATTGGCATATTCATTCACACTGAATCCATTCGAGCACAAAAGCCACGTGCCAAGAAGGATTTCAAACCGCCTCCACTTTCAAATCATTCACGATTATCCTCCCAAAAGCACTGACCTCAAACACTCTCACCCATCCCAAGGAGTCGTTGCACACGCGTGTCCTCCATCCTAATTGTCAGCCCACAAAGCAAATTATCACACCTTCTGCCGTTCTGCCACCATCCATCAGGTCTGTGTCTATTTTATCGTCTTTCTCTGTTTACCGTTCTGGTCGACCTCGAAAATTGACCTCTACTTAGGGGCGTACATCTCGGGGTCTTCCAGCGAGCCGAAGCCGGTGGGATTATCTCGAACGCAAGCCAATTAGTTTCGGTTACAGTAGACCTCCGCTCGGCACCACTATCTCTTTTGTTATTCCCGTTTCCTTCACACATTCCTTCCGTGTTGCATGTATAGCGCCTCTCGGGGTCGCTCGGAACTGTGAATAAGCAAAGGAAGTACGCGAATAAGGGTCCTGTTCCATACACAAAAGAAGCGGCCTCGAAAAAGGATATTGTAATAAACTCATTATAAGGTCAACGGCGGTCTGGCTGTGAAATGAATGAACGGACAATGGGGAAGCGTTCGGAAGAAGATTATTTGGTCACACCTCATTACGCAAATTTTATTTGTTTGTAAACATTTGAATAAATTTGAATAGACACGTTTTAAAGAAACTATTATCGCTTTTAAAGCCGCAACCCGAAACTCGGATTGCGGTGAGCAGAACTTCAACACGTATGGAGAGTGGTGATCTAATGATTAAAAACGCCTTCCGTTGGACTTTTTGCATGTGTTTGGTTCGCAACACAAGGAAAAAACGTCAGTAGAAATAAAAACACTGTAACTGTGCAAAAAAGAGCGCAACAAGAATTTAGTTTTGCATCGTAGCTACTAAAACACGGATTCCATTTACCTAAACAAAAGTGGAAAAAAGTGAAGGGAAAAGGTATAAAATTACTAGCCTGTGCGACGAGCAGGGGATGTTCATGAGTGGGTGGCGGCAATGGAAAATCTCCCACAGAACGTTGTGGAGAGGAAATACGAATATATGTATTCATTGTGTCAAAATATTCTCCTCTCAGTGATATTTTTATTTCCGTGCATTTGTCACTGAGCGAAGAGAGCCGTGCCTTGGTTCATTTTACGCTGTATGGATGTGGTAGTGACCAGTGGAGAAACGTGTTTTTGTCGGGTTGAGTTCTCTGTTTTTATCGTGTAGAACCTCTTTCTACGTTTAGCGAAACACCGCGCAGTGCGGGGCTGCCTTTCCTGAGAGAATATAACAACGATAAAGAAATAATAAAAAGTAATAATAAAAAAATGTACTTAACATATTAAGGACCGCAAGGAAATCTGTAAGACATACGCCTGGGACCACACGTTTCGGGGCAAACTTGTACGCTTCATTTGTTCGGATTCCACGAATGAGTTCGTTTTCTTCGGTATGGATGAGACGAAGGCACACCATCGGTAGGCCTTGTTAGATTCTTGGCAGACCAAGGATTTAACCATCACTATTTCGTGATCCATCCGTAACATCCGTAACTCGAAACACGAGAAAACTCGTGAGCGGTCCTTAGTATATTAATGTACAAGAATTGAATTTCCCCCTTCGAAGAAGACTCTGTCCGACTGTTCGATGCGATGCACTTATAGAAACCATTTTGGAACATCATTTTTCGTTGAACCCTTAGTACATCTGCCTACTGTGAATGCGCGAGGCCACCAATATTTCTAATAAATAATGTAAGTGCTAAAAAACAAATCTAAGTTTTCACGTGATAAAATCGTTATAGGATGCTGCAGTAATAGTTGGTGTATCAGTAAGAGTGATAAAATAATGTTTGTCAGTATTAACGTACATCCGATATTATTTACCATCATCAAACGATGGTGACCTGTATAGTTTTCTAACATTATGATTGAAATTGTTCTGAATTGCATTGTTCAAGGGTGATTAAAGCTCCGAGCGACTTGGGATATTTTTATCGCGATTGAGTTGTCATACCTGAGAATAGTAGTAGAAACATCCTTTTGATAGGAAATGTACATAAAAAGCTATTCTTGACAGCTATTCCTTCATAAATCTGTATAAATATATGTAATATGAAAAAAAACCAAGGCTCAGAGTTTTTCATTCAATCACAAGTATATTTGTACGTAAAACGTTCTAGAAATCAAATGAGAGCTGATAGATTAGGTACATTGGATTTTTTATGGACTTAGTGAGAAAAAAAATTGTGTGTTTTACAAATGCTTTGAAAACACAGAAAAGAGTCGTTTTTTATTTCTTTTTTTTTCTGTCGAGTTAATTTCAACAAAACTAAATTGCCATCTCGATGTAAGAAGATGTTAAGGCGACCGTGCACTGTTCGGCCGGTGGTCAAATATTTGACACTTTTTGACAGATCAAATTTGGTTGGAATTTGGTACAAAAACTTTTTTGTTTGTCACTCTTCCATCATCAACAGTGGTGTCAGTACATGGTTCGAGGAACAGGTCCATGAAAAGTTTAGGAAAACTAAAACGTAATTTTTGATTGATGTGCTTTGTGTCAAATATATTCAACTTCGATTAAACAGTATGTGCATCTTTTTTGAAGCTTTTTTTAGGTCTTTTCAACTCATTTAATGTTTGGGCTTTTCACCAACACCTGACTAAAGGGTGTGTCACATCAAATTCCATCACGGAAAAAACGCTGTAGAAAATTAATTTTTAGGAATTATATCTTCAGCTTTCGCTTATAATCAGATAAGAGTGTATAGATCACGTTGGTCATGCTTCACTGTCAATTTTTCGTAAATTTGGAAAAATGTCGTCGAACGAAAGAGAGCGCCGTGAATTAATCCTGTGCACTCATTTCGAGAATCCGGAGTTGTCACATCGGGACATCGGTAAGATGCTGGGAATCGTCCAATCCACGGTCAGCAGAGTACTAAAACGATACTTCGAGAACCTAACCATCGACCGGAAGGTGAAGAACGGCAAAAATGGATGCTCCGTCAGTGAAAAAGATCACAAACGCGTAGTTAAGCAGTTTAGACGTGATCTGAGAAGTTCGGTCCGGGATGTCGCCAATAAGCTGAATTTGTCAAGTTCATTCGTCCAGCGGACCAAGCAGCGGGAGGGCCTGCGTACATACAAGGTTCAGAAGGCTCCTAACCGCGACGAAAGGCAAAACATGGTGGGGAAGACGCGAGTCCGGAAGCTGTACACCGAAATGCTGACGAAGCCGCATTGCCTGGTAATGGACGACGAAACCTACGTCAAAGCGGACTTTCGTCAGCTGCCGGGCCTGTTGTTCTTCTCCGCAGAGGACACATTCAGCGTTCCGGTGGAGATTCGCAAGCAGAAACTATCCAAGTTTGCCAAAAAGTACATGGTGTGGCAAGCGATCTGCTGTTGTGGAAAGCGGAGCGCCCCCTTCGTGATGACCGGCACGGTAAACGGGCAGGTTTACCTTAAGGATTGCCTACAGAAGCGCTTACTAGCACTATTGAAGCAGCACGAGGGCCCGACCATCTTCTGGCCGGATCTCACTTCGTGCCACTATTCAAAAGACGTGTTGGAGTGGTACGAAGCCAACGGGGTCACCTTCGTGCCAAAGGAAATGAACCCACCCAACGCGCCGGAGCTTCGCCCAATAGAGAAATATTGGGCGATTATAAAGCAGGCCCTCCGGAAGAACTCCGGAAGTTGTCAAATCGGAGGCGGACTTCAAGAGAAAATGGATTTCTGTTCAAAAAAACTACAACCTGACGTTGTACAGAACCTTATGGACGGGGTAAAGAGGAAGGTACGACGAGCATACGGGCTTGGGCTCGAAGTATGAATAAAAAGAAAATGCCAAAAGTTGTTTAATAGTTTTTATTTTACTGTCTAAAATTTTCAAAAGGATCGGTCTACTGGGCGAATCTCTACAGCGTTTTTTCCGTGATGCAATTTGATGTGACACACTTCATTAGTAGCAATGACGATTGTGCAATTGTGTTCGATTGCAAGAGTTCGCTTGATTTGCCGTAATTACTTCGATTTGATTAATTAATTATTTCTATTCAAATGGCTTTAAATTATAAAATTCATTCGTTTAAAGTTTAAGTCTAGCTTGATGATTAAAACGATGATTAAAAAACAATTAAACTATCGATGGTTCGCTTAGTATGCGGACGCGCATCTGCAGGTTGGACACGAAAACGCGGACAAATGCTGCCATTTACATATTTCATTGCTAAAAAGTTTCGAAATGCTTATTGAAGCCCATAGTTCTCGCTGCTGATGTAGATTCGCGGAACGAATGGTTCGAATTTCAGTCTAGAAACCCCGCCCTGTTCTAACTAATGCTTCGAGAACGTGTTCAAATCAGCTGGTTGCACAAAAGTTTGTTTCTTTGAAAAATACGAACAGCTGGTACAATTTGGATCTTTTGCGCCTTAAGTGTAAAGGTGGGACCACAATGCCGCGCTATGCGTCGCATTGCGACAATTGTGCTTTGACACTTCATTTTAAATATGTGTGTTTCCATTTAGTCAAACACAATAATGCGTTGCGTCATTAGCATCGTTGTACTAAACGCTAGCATTTGTTCTAAACTTCTTCTTCTTCTTCTTCAATGGCACTAACGTTCCTAGAGGAACTTCGCCGTCTCAACGTAGTATTACTTGCGTCATTTTTATTAGTACTTAGTTGAGATTTCTATGCCAAATAACACGCCTTGAATGCATTCTGAGTGGCAAGCTCTAGAATACGCGTGATCACAGTGCAAGTCGGAGGAAATTTCTTTGACGAAAAATTTCCCCGACCAGAACGGGAATCGAACCCGAACACCCGGCATGTTAGTTATGACGCTAACCACTCGGCCAAGGGAGCACAAGTTGTTCTAAACTGCTTGCGCCGAATTATCGATGGCAGTGGCATGGTGTCGACGTCTGGTGGCAACTTCAAATTAGGGCCATAATTTGGGTCCCAAACTCGTTAGTGTAATCTCTATCAGATTAGAAGACACGAAGCCGGTTTTTAAATTCTAAAATTTTAATGAAAATTTTCACATCATGTTATTTGATTACTTGAAACACGTGTTTCTGACTTTCATTCAACCATATGGCTAAACAATTCCAACATTGTTGCTGAATTTTTTCATCATAATATAGAATTCTCGCGTAAATTTTGAAAAGGTCGAATGTAACATTTTCGTCAACTCGAGATAAACGAAGTTGAAGACCCGAACATTAATCTGCGAATTGTATTGAAAGGTATCGATCTCCTTCGCTACTTTCACCACTAGCAGTCAAGAATAACTCTGTAAAACCAATCGCAACTATTGTTCAGTGATTCGAGCTTAAATTTGAAGCCTAGGAACGAAAAATGTTACATTGGACGTTTTGATTGCCGCGTTTGCACATTGGACATATTACGTTGCACGATGCGAATCTGAAACTAACTACTAAACAGCAATTCAAATATCAGCATTTCGTTCTAAAGACGTATTATTGTTGTTATCAATCGTTGAATTGCACTGAAATCGCTAACAACGCCTGTAAGAAACAAAAACCTAAAACGACCGAAGTACGACTTTGTGTTGTTTTGACTGCTTTGTTACTTCGGACGTTCCGAGCGTCGGAGGAAAGTGGCGTCCGAAGTAACAGCCGAGTGCTTAAAATACGAATCTGCACATTGGATATTTTTTGTATCGGCGATAAAAAGATGAAGAAGATAGATACATGAACGGTTGTTCTTGTAATGCATTCAATGATTGAAAACTAAGAGTGTGCATCCATTAACTCGATTTGTTTACTTTTGTTACATAGGACCTTTTCAAAAGTTAAGCGAGAATTGCCTTCATAAACAATTTTCGTATGAGACTTTTTCACCACCTGCAAACAAAAATGTTTCTCATTTAAATGGAATACTAGTTTGATATGGAAAAGCTAATTTACATTCATAATTTTAATTTTGAAAACGGTGTTCATTCCGACTGAAAATCAGCTATTCTTACACGCTCCCCTAAACTAGTGAACGAAGTTCAATGCCGCCAGCGGATATGGCAATGTGTTGTTTTTAAAAACATTCAACTGATCCGTGGACACTACAAGAACAAGATTTTCATACGAATTTTATTTTGTTTTTGTTTACATTAAAAGTGGTGACGCGAATGCTAGATTGTGACTGCAAATCAACAGACTGCGTCGGGCAAATGTTTTAGTACAAAACGCAAGCAATGACAGCTCATGAAAAGCAACGCACAACGCGGCATTCTGTTTCCACCTTAAGAGAGACAGGGTGACCGGAATAAATCGCCACAGTAAACAACTGCAACAGAAACAACCGCTTAGAAAAAGTGTAGTAGGCTAGAAATATTTGGCGCGGGAAAAACATCATGTGCCTCACATTTCTATTATAAATTTATTCTCTTGTTCTCGTTTTTCGAAATTTATTCTGAGGACAATGTAATGGGGACGAAGTCCCCATTTGGCGAGGATAAGGAATCGAGGCGGCCCATGCCGCCAAGATGACGCAATCCGAGTCCACCGCCGACCCGCCGTCGGAAGCGGCGGTGTCTCGCACGCAAACCTGGGATCCACTGATTGCCCGGTTAGTTTGAAACATAGGATACGATCCTTTAGCAATGTCCGACCGAGCTCTAGCGAGCGTCGGACGGTATACGTCTGCCCGGGGCGTTACGTTTGCCTGGGGCGATACGTTTGCCCGGTTAATTCTTGTTTTGAAATACAATACCGCGCCACAATATTTATAGCCTACTACACATTTTATAAGCGGTGGTTTCTGTTGCAGTCGTTTTCTGTGGCGATTTATTCCGGGAACCGAGAGACAGATTGTACAACAAATTTCGTAGAACGAATAATGAAATTCATTGGACTATGTACACGATCGCGCGTAATAGATATTCGCGATCGATTAAGAAAACTCGTTGTGAATATATTCAGAGGAAAATTGATCATCAAAACAACAACAAAGAGTTATGGAAAATTCTGAAATCTTTATTGAAACCTAGTAATAGCAACCCGCGGTTCATAAACTTCAATGGCACTTTTGAACGATCTGAACCTGATGAAATAAAACAGCCGGATAATAGTAATTGTAAATTTGAAAGTTTTCACCCAATTACATTAAACGAACTTAGGACTATTTGCTTTTCTTTAGGAAAAACGGTTGGTGTTGATAATGTTAATGCTAGAGTTATTCAAGATTGCTTTCATGTCATTGATTACATCTTGCTGGACCTTATTAATAAATCTTTAATAACTGAGCATGTGCCTCAGGTGTGGAAGGAATCTTTCATAGTTCCTATTCAAAAGGTTGCTGGAATGATTAAAGCCGAAGAGTTTCGTCCCATCAACATGTTGCACACATTAGAGAAAATTTTGGAACTTGTTGTTAAAGGTCAGCTGTTGGACTATTTAAACTGTAACGCTTTGCTAATAACAGAACAATCGGGTTATCGGGAAGGTCATTCCTGTGAAACCGCATTGAACCTGGTGTTAGCAAAATGGAAAGAGAAATTAGAATGTAAATATACCATCATTGCTGTTTTCTTGGATCTGAAACGCGCTTTCGAGACAATTTTTGTTGTTGAACGCGATTAAGCACTTTGGAATTAGGGGTACTGCATACAAATGGTTTGAAAGGTTTGTATTTGTATGACAGAACTCAGCGGACTATTTTTAACGATTTCATTTGCAGTGCCGTAGGGAATAATCTTGGAGTACCTCGGGGAAGTGTATTAGGGCCCATTTTATTTTTTATGTACATCAATGACATGCGACGAGTTTTACGATTTTGTGACATCAATCTTTTTGCAGATGATACTATGTTATTCATTGCAGCTAATGATTTAAATCAGATCGTGTTACATTTGAATGGAGATTTGCATTCTTTAAGTAGATGGTTGAAGTATAAGCAGTTAAAATAGAACATAAGTAAAACTAAATATCTTATAATCTCGCGAAATCGCGAAAAAAATACTGAAAACGTCTCTATTGTGATTGATGATGAAACTATTGATCGTGTTCGGGAAATTAAATATCTTGGCGTGATTATTGATGACAAACTCAAGTTCAACACTCACAGTGACACTGTCATTAAGAAAATTGCCAAAAAGTATGGAATCTTATGTCGATTGAAAAACGATTTGATCATTCACAGCAAAATACTACTGTACAAATCAATCATCTCTCCTCATTTGGACTTTTGTTCTTCCATTCTATTTTTAGCCAATGACACACAAATATCGAGGTTACAACGCTTGCAGAATAAAATAATGCGATTGATTCTTAAATGTAATAGGTTCCTTTCCTCATCTTTGATGCTGGACGCTCTGCAATGGTTATCTGTGAAGCAAATAATTGTTTATTTAACTATGGTGTTCATTTTTAAAGTAGTTAACGGTTTGCTGCCTCGATATTTGAGTGATCAAATTGAAATAGGAAGTGATTTTCATAGATATAACACTAGAAACGCAAATGAATTGAGAACACCTAATTTCTTATCATGTGCTCCACAAAATTCGTTGTACTTCAAAGGAATAAATGTTTTCAACTCGATGCCAAGACATATTAAATGTGCAACAACACTTACAGAACTCAAGAGGCACTGTATTTCACACATTAAAGCTGTGTTTTATTCACAGCCGAATAATGTTTTTTTAAATTTTTTGACGAAGATTGTAACTGAAGAAACTTCTTCAGATACGAACGAATAATTTAGTGTGAACAGTTTATTGCAGAATTTATATACATATATTTTTTTTTAAATGAATACTGTACCTGACGAAGTTTTTTTTTCCAACGGATTATACTGTGTAGAATTTGTTGTTTTTTTAATTGTATTTTTCAAAAATTGTATTCATCAGTATTATGTCCGTAATGATCATGGTGATGATGGACTATTTTTATTTTTTATTTTGTTGTTTTCTTTTGCAGTAGTTAAAAAAATAAAAGTAGTCTACAAAAGTTTGAGCCTCGCGCGCGTCGCACAGATATAAAGGATATAAAAGGAAAAAAAAGTTTTGTGAGGGCCGGTCTAGGATTTTTTCGTGATGGAAAATTTCTCGACATCTCTGTATGGGGGTACTCATTGTCTATCCAAAACTAGACTGGCGGTTGGACTTATGCTCTGGTGGACCAATTGGCTGCAAGGGCCTAGTCGGGATCGTATCGGCACTGTGGCGGACAAGACTGAGTATTGGCTTCTCTTTTGATAATGGAATACAATTTTTTTTTAAATTTATATCTGTAAGTAAAATCAGTTCGTTTTTTTGTTAAACTAATTTCAAAGCTGAGGAAAAAATATTATCTTCTAGATAACTCGTCTTGCTCAAACCTTTGTAGGGGAAGGTGGCGGGATCATCATCATCATCATCAACAGGCGAAGATTCACCAAAAAATTTTCCCGCCACAAGGTTATGTCGAATTCCAGGAATTCCTTCGATTCTCGTGATTTGAAACCATCGAAGTAATGCTTGATCGACATTTTCTTTTCGCGATTTTTGAAGCCTCTCCGTCTTCAAAACATTTGAATCGAACGATTGCTTAATCCGGTTCATGTTTTTGGAAATCATTGAGATTGTCGAATGACCCACCACCCAAATTCTTTCGCGAGAGATGAGTTCGTTCCTCAATTTTCAAATTTGCATTTTATTGCACATATCTCCTCAATCGTGAATGCTTTACGGCGTTGAGATTACATTTTTTTCACAGAATAACTCTAAAAACAATGCGTAACTTTTAACTGTCAATTACTCACTGAGATTCAAAACAAAAACGAGCCACGTGCCGAACGTCGTCGGAAAGCAACGAACACTATCGAAGGTGTGAAGAATCATGTCGGTCATCAATCGACATTATTTATTAAAAATGGCTCATAATAAGCGACATGTCACTGTAAAGGAAGTTATTTTATCCGATTTTTTTACAAAGAATTTTAAATGAATACCACACGGTGCCCCCCCTGGAAAAAGTGATCATCAAAACCAAGTATAGGGCTCGATTCCTTAGGTAATTATACACCTCTGGGCAATTTAAAAAAAAAACCCCTAGTCGAATTTTCGAGAAATCTTGATTTGAAGTTTTTAGGTCAAAAAAAACCAAAATAATCATTATTCTATGTACTCAATATCGCCAAGATACCTCCAAAAAGGTCCAACAAGTTGTCCGAGATGTTTTCAACCGGAAGGTACATGTTGCTGTTGTTACAATTGTAATTATTTACAACTGACTTAACTCACTAAACAGGCTTAAGTATGTTGTTTATACGGTTTACTTTGTAATAATTAATACCGAGGAAGAAACGATCGGCTAAATATTTATAGCTTACTTTGTTTTATTGCCGACCAACTAAAAAAAAATCAGCGGACATAGTAGGCTTTGAATATTAAAAATATCCCTAATCATTAAGCTCCAGCAACGTTGACAGACATTGAGCACGTGGTTACGATATAGTTGTATTTTTTCTTGTGTTTTTCCTTCAAAATGGATCGTCATGAAAAAAACAGAAAATTGGTGTGCGTACTTTGTCTTTCAAGGACGACGCCACTTCGACCGATAAGTGAAAGTATAAAAATTGTTGTCGGACAATTTCTGCAAGGTTTCGAAGCTGGAGAAAACCTGTATCCGTCGGTCATCTGCACAACATGTCGCGTGGCGCGTGGGGAGTACAGCAAGGGAGGTACTAGGGTCCCCAGGATTCATAATTACAAGCTCGAAAATTCAGTTATCACGCGATCCCAGGGTATATGCAAGTGTGAAATTTGCGTCACTGCCAGTACATATGATTGCAGAACCAATCTTCCTGGTTTCGAATCCAAAAAGCCCAAGTTCGGAAGACCCTGATCCACACCAGGCACTGAAGACATTGATGATTGATTGATGTTTTGATTAAGGTCAAAGGCGAGAACGATCTGAGCATTTCGGCCTATGTATCTACATGAAATTGGGCCATACCTTAAAAAACTTAAATTTTCAATATTTTTATTAAAACAACTTGCCTAATGGAACAAAAACATGTAAATTTTAGAATTTTAGGTATGGGCCCAATTTCATGTACATAGGCCCTTCACCCTAGTATTTTATTTAGAACATAGTTTGTGTTATGCAATCTGTTCATTAGATAGGTATAGTAAAAAGTATTCGAGCGTCGGGAGTAAAAATCGAACCAGGTGTAAGGAATAAGCTAGTGGAGATGAACCGACAGCTTAAAGATTTGTTCGAAGTGGTTCAGCTGTCTAGCGTCACGGAAAAGGTTGCATCTTCATCAGATCATGTTGTTGCGTATTGCACGAATGTACCCGAGCTCATGAACCGTATTAAGCTGTCAAGGTCAACTGCTGGAGATGATTGTCTTGTTAAAATTGGAATTGACGGGGGTCGGAACTTCTTCAAAATCACGTTATCTTTGATTTTCCCACCAACGGAGCATCTAGCTGAGAATAGATTCAAGGATGGTGGCGTAAAGAAGCTATTTATAATTGCTTGTATAATTTTATAATTTGCATTATGGCACACTCCTCGAGGAACCCGTGTCCATATTGCGAGGCCCTCAAAAGTGAGCTCGGCGCAACAAATAGTATCTCGAGAACAAAAGGTACCATCAAAGATCACTGCAACCGAAAAATGGAAATGGTTGGAAAGAACTCTGCAAGATGTGTCAATGTCCCTCTAGTTTCCGGTAACGATGGAGACAAAATCCTGAACCTTTGCCCGCCTCCGCCACTACACATCACGCTTGGACTCGTTAATACGATTTTCAAGTCCGTCGAAGAGAAGGCTGCCAACTGTTTGGCAGACAATCCTGAGCTTTCAGATTACGTCATGGCAAGTTATGCTACTAAACAAATGTTGATAAAAAAAAAACTCTTATTAATGTTACGATTTTCAGGTTCTGAATAACTTCAAAACCATGTACACGAAATGCTATTCTTTTAATCTGGAACATGATCTTGAAGAGTCAATCGTTGAATTCACAAATAGCTGGGAAAATCTTCAACTGCCGTCTACGTCTAAGTACCACATCGCTAAGTACCGCGTTAGTGAGTTCTGCAATGAAACAGGTAGAGGGCTTGGATTGTACAATGAGCAGGCTTCCGAGTCTGTTCATTGTGATTTCGACGAGATTTGGCAGAGGTACAGAGCACCGAAATCATCGCACATTTACAATGATCGCTTGATAAGTGCATTGATTGATTATAACAGTTATCATATGTGTTAGGGTTAGCTTCTTACTATTAGCATGTAACATTCACTTTTATTTTACGTTTCTCCATTAAAAAGCACCATTACTGAATTGAAAATCACTTTTTATTTTCTCATTCCAAAGAAAGCAACGCTTAAGTTAAACTATAACCATTAAACCATATAAACAACATACTTAAGCCTGTTTACTGAGTTAAGTCAGTTGTGAATAATTACAAATGTAGCAACGGCAACATGTACCTTCCGGTTGAAAACATCTCGGACAACTTGTTGGACCTTTTATGATGTATCTTGGCGATATTAAGTACTTCGAGTTATGATTATTTTGTTTTTTTTTGACATAAAAACTTCAAATCAAGATTTCTCGATCTAAAAAAAAATATTTTTTTAAAATTTTCCCCAGCGGTGTAGAATTACCTAAGTAATCGAGCCCTATACTTGGTTTTGATGGTCACTTTTTTATAATAACGGTCCAGGGGGCATCGTGTGGCAATCTTCTTTGTGTAATTACATCATAATAAGCGGAGTCATAATAAAGGGATTCTTCTGTATCTCAAAATAATGATAATAGTTTGGTCATAATAGTAGTAGTGACAGGTGTCCTGATTTTTAACTCCGGCCAGATGGTATCCCTATGAATTATTAATTTAAAGAAATAAGATATTCCATTAATCACTTCGGTAATGTAGAGAATTTTGCATTAGACCAATTCTGTGCCCATAAAAATTGTCCCAACAGTATTCCATATCTGTCAGAAATAACCATTCGACCGTTCAGATTCCTCTTTTGTCAGGCTACGTCATATGGTTTAATCAAAACCATGGACGCATGTAACACCAGAAAAATATTTCAACTGCATATTTTTTATCATCTTTTTCAATACTGAAATGTGTTTAAATAATTCAAAAGGTATTCTCCGGAAGTTTCAAATCAACCATTTTTTGCGCAAATGTAATGTACACTACCCCGTTTCTTTTCTCGCTACCCATACTGTATATAGACGATCTTTGAAAACTTGGTGCAAATATATAAGTGCATTTTTTTTTTCTTGTCGCTTTTTCAAAATATAAAATCCAAATTGCACTTCCCCTTTGCTGGACCTAAACCAAGGCTAAATTTCCATATTCACTCTCTCTCTCTCACCCTCTCGCTCTCAGTTGGTTGCAGCAACAGCAAAAAAAAATCTCACAAAACATCATCATCATGTGTTCATTCATTTGCGTTCAGTTTTTAGATTATATATTTGAGCACACAACACAATGTCACATTTTTTTGTTATCATCGTACGATGGGAGAGCGCAGAGTACACGCTGTTTTTGTTGCAAACTCTCCGTTTCTCAGTTATTTCGGGGCGCAAATGAACACACAGCGAGCGAGAGGGAGTGAGCGAAGGACACAACCATAAATCCAGTGCGCGCGCGAACGAGAGGCAAACAAAAACAAAAAACGCACACATAGTCGTCAGCGAAGCGGAGAGAGCGCGAGCGAGCGAGCGAGCGAATGAGAGCGCAAAACGGAAAACGTCAAACAGCACCGCTGCTGACGGACGGACGGCGGAAATGTGCTGCTGGTTCATCTCATTTCGAAATCAGTAATCGTCGAGAACGGTACGCAAGCGACCATTTTTCTTCGATACGATACGAAACACACCGAAAAAAAAAGCGATAGAATATTTCTCTTCTCCTGGAAGTTGAAGGTGTTTGGTTTTTCCGAGAATTGTGCAATTTTTTTTAGTTTCGTTCGTCGCGGAAAATTTAATCGCTGGAATTTTTGCACCTTTTCTCGAGGCCGCGGTCTGTGGTTCACTGTGTGTGTGTATGTACGCGTTTGTGCATGATAAAGGCGGTGTTTTGTTTTGTGCGCGACAAGTGTCAGTGGAGCACGTGTGTGAATCGTTTGCATTCGCACACACCTTTCTCCACCCACTTGTGTGTTTGGGTGGCAAATCCGTTGAAGCAAAAAAAAAAAAGGGAAAAAACACTGAAAATACTCACGCGTTCAAATTGTTTCGCATGAGTCACTCGCGGTGGCAGCAGCATTGACGGGGCCAGAGAACAAAAGGCGCGTTTTTTTTGAACGCAAGTTCGCAGATAAGTTGTGCTTCTCTCTCTCGATAATCGTATTTTTTGCGTATTTCGATTGCGCGAATCATTGCGTTCTCGCTCGTTCCCGATTGGTGGAGAACAAAAACAAAACACGCGTCGCTGCTGTTGTTTGTGGGGCGAATGAGGGTAATTGGGAAAGGAGTGAAGGAGTAGAAGAAAACATAAGTTTTGTGCAACGAGGCCAGTGTACAGATTCTCGGATAAAGTGAAGAAAGTCGATTTGAGTTGCACGTGTTGAAGCGTCGAAAAACAATCGATTTGAATTTGGAGCACCCCTCGGCGCCATATTTGTTTTGAGTGTTGTGAGTGTGCAACAAGCAACAACAACAATAACAAAAGACGTCACAGCAGGCGCTGATAAGAGGCGAGACTGTGGGAGCGCTCGTGTGAGAGAACCGAAGGGTGGCGTGAATTTCCGGGTAAGTCAATGAGTCTTAATTGCGGAGTGTAAACAATGCTGTTTTCGAAAACTTCCACTTATCAATTGCAACAAATTGTGTTCGTGAGAAAGAAAAAAATGAACATTCTTCAGTGTGTGTAGATAACTGCTAGAAAATTTCCTTATATATTTGCAAAAAAAAAAAACCCCAACCGAGGAGAGTTTCCCAAAGTATCGATTTTTCCGTGTAATTTGAGTCGTTTTTGCACCCTGCTCCTGCTACCATCACCACCGCCACCCTCCACCGCAAGGATGATATTTTGGGTCAACTTGGTCTTGTCCCACGGGGGAAAACTGCCCCGATTTGTGTGTGGCAGAAGACCCACCTTTAAAAACGAACCACACACAGAGAGACAGAGCAAAAAGAGGATCGTCCACAGATTGCCCCCCAAAGTTTTAGGCAGGGAAAGTAGGGTGAGCCGCGGTCGGTACACATAAAAACCGATCCCATCATAAACACAGGGAGCGACCGAAACGTTGAAACAGAAAAAAAATCAAACACTGATGGAAGTGGAAAGTTTTTTTTCCACCCCTTCCCCGTTCCATTTTTCCTGGTACTTTCGGAAAATATTTTATGTCCCTTGTGATGCAGGATGGGAGAAGCAGAACAAGTTCTATGTTTTTCTTTTTTTGCTTTGATGGTAGCTACCTCTGTTTTCCTTTTTCAAACTGGGAAAGGGAAGGGGGCGTTTTGGGTAGATGAGCTTGTGTTGGAATTTTCCGAAAATTTTCTGTTCCAAAGTGTACGAAGCGCCAGTAGACAGAGTAACTACTGGCGTCGTTATAGGGTGGTTGTTGAATCCCACCCATACTTTCGTGAAATGAGGGCAGATATCTCATTTTTTTCTCAATCGCTTCATCTCTATTTCTGCGCACATCGATATGTGATATGTTCTATGTAATGCCCGTCGAATCGTCTGTTCGCTTCCCATTTTTCAGAATCGTATGACAAATTATAGTTGGCACTATTTTTATGTAGGGGCGTTTTCAAAACCAATAACCTTCTCTTTCAAATATATCTTGATTGATCTGATTGTCTAATCTGAGTTTCCTTCAAAAATTTGTCTGATCGAAATTTGGTCTTCGACAAATTAGTCGAAAACACTGATAGAAAAATCATGAGAATTTTTTTTAGAACATTATCTTTAGATTATTTTAATTTCATAACCGAAGAATACGGGTATCGCTTGGCTTTTCTACATAATGATGAATAGTTGTGCCGGTGTCGATCTCATTTCATGAATATGAAAATTTGAACACTTTGAACAAATTTCGAAACATTACAAAAACGCAAAAATGATGCAAAAATAGATTCTTCAAAAAGTTCTGCATGAGAAATTATATGTAAGCTATATTCATAAGAACGACCGTTCAAGAAAAAAACCGAATTAAATATTCATTATGACAGATAGCAAATTTAGAAAGACATGTTGTTACTCGAAAACGGTTAGTCTTAGGATAACAAAAATATGTAGAATCGATTTTGGGACTAAAATTGTTTAAAGTAGAAAGAAACAAAAAATACAATGTTAATAAAATCACTCAACATTGAATTTTTTTCATCAGGCTGTTCTATAAGATTATTTTCAATTAGTACTTGAAGAGGACTGTTTGAGTCCGTATCGGTTTCATTTTATTAACATTAAAAATTTAGATTTTTGATCATGTTTTTTGCGCCTTTGTAGCAAAATTGATTCTAAAATAGATTCTACGCCAAAATCTGAATCAAAACTTATATACAGGCTATTACCCTAAGACTGGGCGTTCACGAGAAATAACGCATTTAATATTCATTTTGACAGATAACAAATCTCAAAAGACACATTATAACTCGAAAACGGTGAGCTTTGGGATAATAACTCATAAGTGGTTTTTTGTGCAATGTAAAATGTTTGAGTAAATTCAAATAACATTTTTTGAACATATTGTTAAAAATTCACTGCAATTTTTTTTAAACAGTATCATTAGGTTTTTTGCTTTTTCAACAGAAGTAAAGAATAAGGGATTTTTAACTGTGTTTTTATATTTCATTCAAATTTACTCAAACATTATTTTTGTTTAGCTTCTTTTCACTTCTAGTAATTTTGGTCCCAAAATAGATTTTATACATAATTCTGCATGAAAATCATTCATAAATTACTATCGGAAAGATTCCCGTTTCCGTTTGCATGATTCGCTGATTTTGTTTTATAAATATGAAGAATTTCAATTATTGGTCCAATTTCCAAACTTTACTGAATTGCCGAAAAGTGCCACAAAAATGGATTCTACGCATAGTTCTGTATGAAAAATGATCTGTAAGCTATTATCTTAAGAAAGACTGTCCGCGAGATAAAACAAATTTTCTATTTATATTGACAGTTAGGGAATCTATGAAGACACATTTTAACTCCACACTGGTTAACCTTAGGACATCAACTTTCATAACGTTATTTATGCAGATTTATGTGTGGAATGTAGAGCTTGAGTTATTTAGTTGGTTTTGTAATTAAACATTTTTTGCCATGTTTCATTATCTGTCAACATTTATCTGTATAAATAGAAATGGGTCGCCAAGTGTGTAGCTAAGTGCAAAAACCGAGGAAGGAAATAGTCCGATTTGAGCCGTATTTATGCTGTGTTCGTCTCTGTCCGTAGGTCAATGTTATGGGGAGAAAAAAAAGATTTTTTTTAAAATACTTAATAAATCATAAATGAATAAATAATTCCCATTTGCTCTACAATGACATCGTTGTTAGTCCAATTGCATTCCGCTTTTGCGGATTTAAGCTTCGTGTTCCGTTGGTGTGAAGCGAAAATGGCAATGGATAGAAATAACGCGCTTTGAAAATAAAATCTATGAATGAAAATTTACTTTTCTGTATCAAACATGTGTTCCATGTAACGGAGAAATATCTTATTTGCAAGGGAATCGTACTAAAACTAATTAACGCTTTTAAAACAGAACACAAATAAAGTTTGAGTACATTTAAATAGATTCGATACAATACCTGTGCATATAAACCAAAATATATAAGTTACTATCTGAAGATTGATCCTACGTTGAAACTACGAAAGTTTTATATTTATATTGACTTATAATAAATTCATGAACATGATTCAGAATTGCATGAAATCGAAACTTCAACACCCAGTTAGATAATAACTCTCATAAGATTTTTTTTTCATACATGGTCATTTGGGAATAAGTATCTCACGCCTTACCATTTCCGAGTAGTATTTTTCCTTTACATTTATTATATGTCAAAATAACTATAAAATTAGTTACATTTCGGAAGCCGTCTTTCTTGAGATCATAGAATCATATGTTCATATAGAATCGAATTTAAAATCTATTTCAACTTAGTATAGATTCATCTTTGTGCTATTATTCATATTTGGATAATGTCCAAATCATATAAACTCATTGACTGTATAAAAATCCCTAATTAAAAAAACCACACATACATTATCATCCGAAGGGCCCACCGTTTTTTTAGTTAGAAATTTCCTTTTTTTTCATCGAAATATCAGCTGTCAATATAAATATAATTTTTTTTAAATTTCGTGGGCAATCATTTTTTTGTGATGAAATCGAGTATTGATGCAGAACAAAGTGTAAATATATTTCAAATTAATCGAAATTTGCTTCGGTTCATTTTTTCCATTATACATAATTTTAGTACAATTTTTAGTACAAACAGATTGTACAAAATTTTGTGTAAAAACTACGCGTGAAAAATTTCCATTTCCATTACTTCTGTTCAAAGTAATTAGTGCAACAGATCCAACAAATATTTCTGTGCTAAAGACGCTTATTCCAAATTAAACAGTCTCTAAAAAAAACTGTATGAAAAAAAACATACGTACGGTATCTTTCATCAGCAGTCATTTTTAGATAAAACCATATGTTTATGCAAAAAAAAAAGTAGAATTTCTGTATACTTACTCGAAATTTGTTTATGTTCAATTTTTACTATCAAAAGTAAATTAATACAAAAACAAATTGTACTATTTTTCAAATAAAAGCTATAAGTGTAAAATTTCAACTTACTCAAAATGTATTTCTGTTTTATTTAACCTATTGAATAATTAAGTACCATAAATGTATTTTTCAAATATATTTGTAGAGAAAAAGTCATACATAATTTATCACTTTCCGACTTTCGTTTTTTTGATTTATCTCCTTAAAGTCAGAGTATACCTTTCTCACATGAAAAAAATAAATTTATCCAGATTCGCTCAGGAGGTGATAGACGATCATATTTGATGGCAAAAAACCCTTCTACGCATATGTTTGAATTTCAACAATGACAGAGTTTTAAAACTTTTTTTGACGTGGGACTACGTCTAACCGGAGTATATGGGGGGTAAAATGAAAACCTAAACACAGAACATGCAGGAAAAATGAAAGATTCCGAGTGCTTATAACTCGAACATTTCTTACTGGATCGAGATGATGTTTGCATCAAATAATAGGGAATATTTCTTCTATCGCAATTAAAAAAAAACTGTTATTTTTCATTAAATAAACAATTGAATAATTGTAAAATGTTAAGCGTTATCTAAACGCCCTAACTGCCTCGTTTTGATTGATCCGGTTACGGTTTCACCAACACAGCCATCAAAACCAAGCAGCCTTGGGGAAATCAGCATTGCAAATAGATGGAAGTATGGGGACTTTTGTTCTCACCGAAATGTGTTCCCCAACACAGACTTCAAAACCAAGCAACGTTGGAGAAACCTCCATTGCAAATACATGAAAGTCGGGGATATTTTTGTTCCGGCTGAAATGTGGTTCCCTAACACATACTTTAAATCCAAAGAGCGTGAGGAAATTGGCATTGCAAATACCTGTAAGTCGGGGGCATTTTTGTTCCGACTGAAATATGTTTGCCTAACACAGACTTCAAAATCAAGATGTCATCATACCAAACGTAAAAGAACTGTCATTTAATTTACTTGTAACGGAGAACATAATCTATCACAATGCATGAATTGATCCTACATGGCATTATACAATCTTTTTACTCACAAAGCAGATATATTGGATTCAATTGAATTCGCAAATTGTTTCATTCAATCAAAAATTTAATCAATACAAACAAATGATTGCTAAGCTAAGGTAGTCTCACGTCAACCTTGCGGTGATATCATAGATATAACCCACCCATTTTTTTTTTGTTTCGGACTCTGTTGCCTCAAACTGACTCCACATTAAAAAGAAATATATTTTTCTCCAAACAGTACATAATCGAGTCCAAAATTGTATATAATCGAGTCCGACCTGTATAAGGGTAACATATTTGTTGCACATCGAGAACGATTTTTCTTATTTAAACTAGAATATATATATATATATATATATATATATATATATATATATATATATATATATATATATATATATATATATATATATATATATATATATATATATATATATATATAACATGGAAATTTCATTTTTGTTCGAGGTTTTTTCAAATTTTGAAAATTTCAGTACAAAACAAATTTTGTACTAATTCTGTAGAGAAAAAAAATTCTAGGTTAATTTCGTAAAACTCACCGTCTTTGAGTTTGAGAACATTGGCATAATTACTATTACAGGTCGGACTCGATTATCCGGGATTCGATTATCCGGAGTATTTTATTTTTGATTTTCGGAAATTTTGAATAATTTGTATAATAATTCTATATTGAATAGCTAATATTGGTATCAAAAGAAAGGGCTTGACTAGTAGAATGCAGTTATTTATGAAAAATGCAAATCCAAGATGGCGGCCACTACAAAATGGCGGATTACATATTCTCTCAGAACCCCATCAATATGGGTATCAAACGAAAGGGCTTGACTAGTAGAACACAGTTATTTATGAAAAATGCAAATCCAAGATGGCGGCCACTACAAAATGGCGGATTACATATTCTCTCAGAACCCCATCAATATGGGTATCAAACGAAAGGGCTTGACTAGTAGAACACAGTTATTTATGAAAAATTCAAATCCAAGATGGCGGCCACTACAAAATGGCGGATTACATATTTTCTCAGAACCCCATCAATATGGGTATCTAATGAAAGGGCTTGACTAGTAGAATACAGTTATTTATGAAAAATTAAAATCCAAAATGGCCACCACCACAAAATGGCGCTATATATATTTTCTTCACAACCCCATCAATATGGGTATCAAATGAAAGGGCTTGACTAGTAGAATACAGTTATTTATGAAAAATGCAAATCTAAGATGGCGGCTACTACAAAATGGCGGATTACCTGTTTTCTCAGAACTCCATCAGTATCAAATGAAAAGGCTTGACTAGAAGAACACAGTTATTTATGAAAAATGCCCAAAAATGTATCAAAAGAAAGTTCTCGACTAGTAGAACATAGCAGATAATGAAAAATCCAATTTCAAGATGGCCGCAGTCCCTAAACAACTAATTACTTTTTGAATGGTTTCATTCAGCTTGACCTGTTTCTATGTATGTTTGAATGTTTGTTGGGTTGTCCCACGTTAATAGAAAATTGACCCCGTTCCTTTTGAATGATTGATCTGAAATTTGGAACATACATTTAATTCTACTGTCATTATAAAACTGCGTATTCCATGATCTTGAAAAATTCAATTTGGCCGCCGCAAAAAATGGCTGAATGGTTTAATTTGGAGAATACACTACACTATGAACAACACAAATTCGAAAAGGTCGCCGCCACAAAATGGTCGACAGTGGGGTAAAAATCGTGATTTTTGAAGATTTTGCTTTAGTTTTCACCAGGAATTGTTTATATCGATATTGCAGCCAAATTAAGAAAGATAGAAGTTGTGCGTCAAAGAACAAATTGTGGAGCGGTTAAAGAACTTCATTTTAATTGATAGAAGCAATCTAGTTTAATATAAATTTTTAGGATAATTATTAACTTTTAAGCGTTTCACTTCCAAAATGTTATTAAAATTCACTAATTTAGTTGTTCCACTACTATATCCTGTACTAAATTTTCTCATCTTTCAAATGAAAGCATAAGAATCGTCTTCCGTAGCGTACTTTTTAATGTAGAGCCAGTCTGAAGCAACAGAGTCCGAAACAAAAAAAAGTTCTGTAACTCTGTCATTGTTGAAAATCGAACATATGCGTAGGAGGTTTTTTTCATCAAATATGACCGTCTATCACCTCCTGTGAGAATCTGGATAATTTTTTTTTCATGTGAGAAAGGTGTTTTCTGACTTTAAGGGGATGAATCAAAAATCAAATTTCTCTTTTATTTTCAAAATACGAAAAATACATGCAAACAAAACAATGAAAGAAAAAAAAATTGTTTTGACTCGATTATCCGGAGGATTCGATTATCCGGAGTGAAAAAAAAATCAATACTCCGGAATCGCTCTAATTCGCTCGAATCGCTCTAAAAGGGCATATTTTTAGTGCAAAAAGGAAATCAACACGCTGATAAATACTTGAAACGCTCTCATCTAATTAAACGCGTCACAATCCCGCGGGATGTAGAGGCCCGAATTAGAAAGCATTTTCTAGGTGACAGAGGCTGGAGGTTTTCGGTCACAACCCTTGTGACCAGGAGAGCACGAAAAAAATAACATCCGAAGAAATTATTGAATTGTTGTTCATGTTCCAGCGTGTGTGTGTGTGGGTATTGGTGGCGGCGGCAACGGGGAGTACCCTATTTGTGCATTTGTGAGAATACTCTACGAGTAGCGGAAGGCAATAGCAATGACAGCAACAACAAAAATAACAGAAAAAAATGTTTTATGTACATTGGCAACGACAGCTACGATGACGACGACGACGATGTCGAGTGCGCGATTCCATAATGATGATTACATACAATTTTTGCCCGTTCTGACTGAGTGTGTGTCACTGTTTTTTTTTTTTGCTTGCTGTTGATGCTCTCTCCGCCGTCGTGCTTCTTAACGCCTCGCGTGCTTTTCCGCTTTCGCGGGTTCGAGTTCTGTGTGTTCGCCGGGTTGTTCTCTCCATTATTCAGCGCGCCGTTCCAGTTTAAAAAATTTTCCTAGCCCTGTGTGAACCCCATCGGGGTCCGACTGTTTGTTCCTGGTGCTGTCTAGATATTGAATTTTTAAGATAGCATCTCTTTTTTTTTCCACCACATTTAGATAACTGTTTGCTCAGTGCAACACAATCATCGGGAACCCTTCCTGGGCGCAGGAGATCGATCGATACGACGATGGGCGCGCGATATAAATGAACGCGTGTGTGGCTCGACAAAAAGGCCCAACACTGCCAGCTTATTTTGGACTAATCAATCAAAAATTGGGTCACACTTCCTCTCCCTTCAAAGATAGAGAGAGAGAGACGGAGACAGAGACAGATAGATGACACTCACAGCCCCCGGTGGCCCCACGCGCTTTTGTGTGTCAGTTGATAAATTTATCTTCCTGTCTGCCCTGCCTCCCCCCTCTGACTCTCGAATGGACAAAAGTCGCCGGTTGCAACTGCAACTTTTTAGGTTAATCGATAATTGTTATAATTATAAATTTGGTTCTCTCGTCTCCCCTTGCTTGGCTGAAAGTGACAAAGAGAGTGAGAGTTGGCTTTTGAAAAGAACAAAGCGTGGAGATTCAGCACGAAACGTAAGAAAGAGTTTTTTTTCAGGAACCAGAAGATTTGAGAGGAATCCCCTTATAGGCTCCATAACATTTCGAAATTCTAATTGTTGGGATTGGGATTTCCGAACGCCACTGTGTTGAATGCATGCATTATTCAAAAGCTCGCCGCTGGTACCCCACAATTCCGAGAATACGGAGCGGATACGAACTAATCGGCGCTGGTAAACAACAAAAGTACGTCGTAGCGGCGGTGTGAGGTTTTTTTTCGAAGTATTATTTGTTACTGTGCGGAATGATGGTGAATCACTTGTGTTGGATTCTAGAAAAACATAATAGTTTTTTTTTTGCGTTGGTAAAACCCATTATGCGTTCAAAAAGTACCCGGAATTGAGCATGTGGGCTGGCATCGCTGTTTCTCATTGTGTCAAAATGTTTTGTTTACAACTGCTGTCAGCTGTAAATGGTGTGTCACATCAAATTGCATCACGGAAAAAAACGCTGTAGAAATTTGCCCAGTAGACCGATCCTTTTGAAAATTTTAGACAGTAAAATAAAAACTATTAAACAACTTTGGGCATTTTCTTTTTATTCATACTTCGAGCCCAAGCCCGTATGCTCGCACCTTCCTCTTTACCCAGTCCATAAGGTTCTGTACAACGTCAGGTTGTAGTTTTTTTTGAACAGAAATCTATTTTCTCTTGAAGTCCGCCTCCGATTTGACAACTTTTAGGTTCTTCCGGAGGGCCTGCTTCATAATCGCCCAATATTTCTCTACACGCGCCGGAGCTTCGCGTTGGGCGGGTTCATTTCCTTTGGCACGAAGGTGACCCCGTTGGCTTCGTACCACTCCAACACGTCCTTTGAATAGTGGCACGAAGCGAGATCCGGCCAGAAGATGGTCGGGCCCTCGTGCTGCTTCAATAGTGGTAGTAAGCGCTTCTGTAGGCCTTAAGGTAAACCTGCCCGTTTACCGTGCCGGTCATCACGAAGAGGGCGCTCCGCTTTCCGCAAGAGCAGATCGCTTGCCACACCATGTACTTTTTGGCAAACTTGGATAGTTTCTGCTTGCGAATCTCCTCCGGAACGCTGAATTTGTCCTCTGCGGAGAAGAACAACAGGCCCGGCAGCTGACGAAAGTCCGCTTTGACGTAGGTTTCGTCGTCCTTTACCAGGCAATGCGGCTTCGTCAGCATTTCGGTGTACAGCTTCCGGGCTCGCGTCTTCCCCACCATGTTTTGCCTTTCGTCGCGGTTAAGAGCCTTCTGAACGTTGTATGTACGCAGGCCCTCCCGCTGCTTGGTCCGCTGGACGAATGAACTTGACAAATTCAGCTTATTGACGACTTCCCGGACCGAACTTCTCGGATCACGTCTAAACTGCTTAACTACGCGCTTGTGATCTTTTTCACTGACGGAGCATCCATTTTTGCCGTTCTTCACCTTCCGGTCGATGGTTAGGTTCTCGAAGTATCGTTTTAGTACTCTGCTGACCGTGGATTGGACGATTCCCAGCATCTTACCGATGTCCGGATGTGACAACTCCGGATTCTCGAAATGAGTGCACAGGATTAATTCACGACGCTCTTTTTCGTTCGACGACATTTTTCCAAATTTACGAAAAATTGACAGTGAAGCATGACCAACGTGATCTATACACTCTTATCTGATTATAAGCGAAAGCTGAAGATATAGTTCCTAAAAATTAAATTTCTACAGCGTTTTTTCCGTGATGCAATTTGATGTGACACACCCTTTAAACATGTTTACAATGATTCCAACAATTTTTTGGTGTTGATTGTAGAATACACATTGATCCAATCGACTTTTGAGCGGAGGATGAAGGGCGAACGTTCGCGTTGGTGGAGGTTTCATTGCCCCTAACAACACAAATTTTTGAGGATTGAACAGGACTTTTCAAATTGTACACACTAATTTTTGTTTTCTAATTTCTTATGCCTTATGGCCTGGCTATAAATACCAGGGGTATGACTAAAACGTCAAATCCCTCATATTGCCAGCGTACCCAATATTGCTGCGGTTCACTGACATTTTGGTTCTGTCAATTACTGTTGTTTACAACTCGGTCCGGTTATATAGTCGAATAGTGGCTAACTTTAAACTCCATATTAAATGTGAACACCTCCATGTGAAACCGAAACATGAAAATCGCTCATGGAGTTAGAAATAAAGCAGCGCAATTCTCAGCGATTTCAACGCTTTCAATCGTCGCAAATGATATGTTAGTAAACAAACGACGCCACATTGATTTTGATTTTGGGTAGCCTATATTCAATTGATGTCTAACCCCTGATAAATACTGAATCGATTGAGAAGTATTTTCACAGATGTCAACAGAACACACTAAACTGTGCAGTTCCCTTTTTCTAGTTGGGTAGACTACATATTTCGTATTTGGTGAAACAGCGAAATCACATAAAGAACGCCCTGAACGGCACTTGGGAGTAGTATTCATACTGTGCAAGGCAACCAGTTTCATCTTTAATATCTTTAAAACGAGTATATGAATCGAACCGTTAACGAATTTCGTCAGCCTTTATGCGTAGAACTCTTAAATGTCGTATTTCTCAGCACATGGCGGCGTGAAATGGAGGCTTTTCTTCAAAAATCGAACCAGTGATCAGCCAAATACCCAGCTTGGAATATCTAAAAAAATATCAATTTTCTTCACGGCAGACTAGTTTATTTTAATTATTTTTACAAACTTTCCTTCCAGCATGCCCATCTTCGCCGCCCGCGTTGATGGCTTATTATGTAGAATGCTCATCCTAATGTTCAATTGTCGAAATGTTTTCATAACTCAGCCACTCCATGTCAAACCGATATAGTGGTTCTCAGAGTTTCATGAAAAGTGGTAGTTTTGTTCTTTATCGCAAAATATTAGACCCGTATTTTTTTCATTGTTTCGTTAGGGTGCCCATTTCCATTTTAGGGTGGTCCAAAAAACATCATTTTTCCCCTTTTATCCAAAAATGACTGTTTTCAAAAAATCATTACATTTGAACTACTTAACCCATTTAGATGATTGACACATTAAATTGAAGCCAATAAGCTAACCTTCTTTGAAAAAATATCAGACTTGCGTTAAGATTGAATTCTAGTCGCATACCAGACAGTAACAGGAACATTGAACGAAGACTTAGCACATGTTAAATTTGCGAAATAATTACTCAAAACCGAAAGAAATAGCATCTCTGATATCGATTTTGATAGTATGTAAAAGATCCTCAGCTTTCCAGAAAAAATATAAAAAAAATATAGCGCCCTCCATCTTTAACCGAGGAAAGTATGAAAAACTAATTCACTTAATAATTACAGAAAACAAAAACCCAAATTTTTCGCAAAAGTAACATTCATAAGCTTCAATTTGATATGTCGATCATCTGAATCGATCCAGTAGTTCAAAAGTTATGAATTTTTGTAGTGGAGAAAAGAGGAAAAAATTGTTTTTCCGAAACATCGGATAAATTGGAAAAATTATAATTCGAAAACGAAAAAACTAGCATCTCTGATATCGAGATATGTTATGTAGAAAATTATCAGCTTTCAAGAAAAAATATAAAAAAATATAGCGCCATTCTCGAAATGAATGCACAGGATTAATTCACGACGCTCTTTTTCGTTCGACGACATTTTTCCAAATTTACGAAAAATTGACAGTGAATCATGGCCAACGTGATCTATACACTCTTATCTGATTATAAGCGAAAGCTGAAGATATAGTTCCTAAAAATTAAATTTCTACAGCGTTTTTTCCGTGATGCAATTTGATGTGACACACCCTTTAAACATGTTGTTTATAAAAAACAACTACAATCAATGATTACAAAAATTAAATCCATCTTTTTCGCAAGTTCAATATTTTTTTTGTTATGAAAGGCTAGCTCATTGGCTTCAACTTGATATGTCGATCACCTGAAGCGGTTCAGTGGTTCAAATGTGATGAATTTTTGAAAAAAAAATCATTTTTGGGAAATATAAAATAGAAAACTAAAATAGAAATGAGCACCATAACGAAAAAAATAAAAAAATACGGGTCGAATGTTTTACGATAAAGAACAAAATGACCACTTTTGACGAAAATCTGAGAACCACTATATCGTTTTGGCATGGAATGGCTGAATATGAAATTTTGAAAAAAAAATATGGAATCATGGGAATATTAAAATATAGAAATATGAAAATATTGTATATTAAAATATGGAAACATGAAAATATATATAAAAAAAATAGAAAATATGAAAATATAATTAAATATTTAACATGAAAATATGAAGGTACAGCGTGGACTCGATTATATACAGTTTCGGATTTATTTTCACCGTATATAATCGAATCCTGTATATAATCGAGTCAAAAAAAATGTTTTTCTTTCGTGTTTTTGCATGTATTTTTCGTTTCTTGAATAAAAAAAAAGAATTTGATTTCTGATTCATCCCCTTAAAGTCAGAGAACACCTTTCTCATATGAAAAAAAATAATTTTATCCAAATTCTCCCAGAAGGTGATAGACGATCAACGAAAATACATCGCAATCATTTTTAAAATATTATTTATTATGTTCTTTTCAAGTTTTGTTAATGTTACGCTGGTAAAAAGGAAAGTTTTCTGATAGAAAAAAAACAGTCAATATCTCAAAAAAAAAAACAGGGGCAAAATAAAGTGTCCAACTCGAAAATCGATATAATTTCGATAAGTTTCCAACGTAAGGTCCCTCGAATTTGTTTGTTTTGTGTATTTTGACGTTTCATAAACAACTGGCTTGGCTCTGGAGCATTCAAACTGGTGTCTACATTCGAATAAGTTGTAAAATATGGAGAACGCAAAAATTTCCGCTTCCATTCCGTTGTCCATCCGGAAACTGGTTGTTCGTGATGTCAATAACGGCCAAACGCACTGGGAAGTGGCCAAGCACTACGAAATCAGCAAGACAGCGGTGTCAAAAATCATGAAGAAGATGAAAACGTTCGGATCGGTGGTGTATCGCCCGGGAAGAGGACGGAAGCCCAAGACAGATGCCAGAACGGACAAGAAAATCATTCGTGAGGTGAAGAAAAACCCAAAAGTTACGATCCGGCAGATAAGAAGAGCTCCAACTTTCGGTATCGCGTCGTACTGTCCGTCGCCGCATCCAAGCGAAGGAGTACCATAGCAAGATCGCAGTGAGAAGGCCTTTCGTCAGCCAGATGAATATAGCTAAGCGGCTCAGGTTCGCCAAGGAACACGCCGATAAACCGCTCGAATACTGGAAAACAGTGTTGTGGACCGACGAATCCAAATTTGAGCTGTTCAACCGGAAGAAGCGGGATCGTGTGTGGCGCAAGTCGGGAGAGGAGCTCCAAGACCGCCATATCCAAGGAACAGTCAAGCACGGAGGAGGTAACGTGATGGTGTGGGGTGGGCATTTTGTTAAAAATGACGGAATCATGACAGCTGAGTCATATTGCAATACCCTGCGGGAAAACCTCGAGGTATCCCTCATCAAGACGGGCCTCAACGAGCGCTTCGTTTTCCAGCAGGATAACGATCCGAAGCATACGGCCAAGCTGACGAAGTCATTTTTCCGTTCCTGCCGCATCAAACCCCTTGAATGGCCCCCACAAAGTCCTGATCTGAACCCCATCGAAAATCTGTGGGCCATCCTCGATGCTCGGATTTATAAGACTGGTGTGACGAATAAAAATACTTATTTTGATGCCCTGGAGCGCGCGTGGGAAGAACTCGACCCACAACACTTGCACAACCTTGTTGAAAGTATGCCGAAGCGCTTGCAGGAGGTGTCGAAGGCTAAAGGAGGCCATACCCATTATTAAATCGTTCTTGTTTGCCTTCAGTTTGATTTATTTGAAGCTGTACTGATCTTGACACTTTATTTTACAGCTGTCTTTTTTTTGGAATATTAACTTTTTTTCCATCAAAAAAACTTTCTTTTTTACCAGCGTAACATTAAGAAAACTTGAAAAGAACATAATAAATAATATTTTAAAAATGATTACGATGTGTTTTCGTTGAATTTTAACCAGAAAAAATGAAAGAAATGGGAAAAAAAATAATTTGTACACTTTATTTTCAAGCAATTTCTCAAAAAATCTCGATATTTACCCCACTGTACATGTAATAGCCACTTCAATTTCACCTTAACGTTGGAAGATTACATTTCTTCTTTTTTTTTAAATTTATTTATCAGGATCATTAGCATTATCTGTAACAGAGCCGGGTTTTTGTCGTGTACATGTACATATGTATATGTTTCTATAAATTGTAAATTACACGGTAGAAGTAGTAGCCATTTAGGCGTTAGATGTTCTGTTCCATTACATTATGGTAAATTACACTGTAGTAGCCATTTAGGCGTAAGGGTATTCTATCTGTTCTTCCATTGTTCAGCAGACCGGACAGCGGAGACAGTTGATATTGATCATTGTTGGGTTATTTATAGAACAGCAGCCCGATGTTTCTTGCAGAGCAGAGCAGTTGTATGGATGAATCGATCTTTGTTCCACCGTGGATCGATCTCCATAGCTGATGATGGTTGCGTGGACGTAGTTATTCTATAACAACACAAAGATGGTCAATTGAGGGCCCTGAGTTTGAACTCACGATCGATCGCTTAGTAAGCGAACGCGTAACCAAGTGGCTACGAAGACCCACTTACATTTCTTCTTGAAATAAGTCATATTTGAAATATAAAAAAAATTCTTCCAAACTGTATATAATCGAGTCCGATCTGTAAAATATGGAATCGTGGAAATTTGAATTTAGAAAAATAAGAAAATATGAAAGTATGAGATAATCAAACTATGAAAATACTAAAACACGGAAAAAAGTGAACATGATGATCTGAAGTGGGGTTGAATATGAATAAGTATAAAAATATGGAAATTTCAAATTCTGGAGATTAAAAAAAATAATTAAAAAGTAAAACTTTCAAAATTTTAACATTTTGAAACTCAAAAACCAAAATTAAAAACATTAAAAAATTTATATAAATTTCGATTTTTTTTAATTCCAAAATTTGTGATGGTAAAGAAAGGTAAACATTTTACAATTCAAATTAAAAAAATATATATATCGCAATTCGCAAATTCTGTTCGTTTTTCTGTAGAGGTTTTTTTCCTCAGATTGCTCATGCAATTATGCAAAATGCTACTATTATATGCAGTATTCAAGAATTCGAAACCGTTCGTCATACTTTGGTTGATGTTTTGGGCATAAGAAAAGTCGCAGCACGACTAGTGCCACAGGAACTCAATTTTTCTTCAAAAATTTAATCGCAATCAAGTGGCTGAAGACATGCTTGAACGATCAAATTCTGATCCCAAGTTCATCCAACGCATAATTACTGAGTCAACAATCATCAGCATGGACAATTCCTGGATATAGCTTGAAAAAGTTTATTGCTTCAGAAGGGTACTATTTTGAAGGCGATAGTATGAATTTATATGATAAATAAGCATTTCGAAGCAAGAAACAATTTCGCGGTATATATTTGAGAGCAATGATGTTGGCACCTCCGGAGAAAGCGGCTGTCAGATTTCAAAAATGACCAATAACGACGATTCTAGAGAATCGTTTTCGCTTGATCCGAATACTACTGCTGCCGTTGCTCTGCAAAACGTATTTTTCGAGTTTTTCAAATTGAAATTTTATCAATCTTGTCGTTATGGTGCTAAGGCGCACACGATTGCGAGCGCGTATGCGGATGATGGCAATGAGAACTGCAAAAAAAGAATCGTGTACATTTGTTGTTGTTGGGGGCTGAGTGAGAGGGTGGGCGCGAGTGCGCCCCCGAGCAACAGAGAAGCAAGTAGGTACGGAAAAATAGTAGCGCGGATAGAATTCGGAGTGCCAGCATTTGGGGGGGGACAGACGGAAGGGCGGGCGCGCAATAGACAACAAGCAGCCACCAGTTGTAAACAAAACAAACTATCCGCCTGTCAGTGCGCGAGCAGAGTGCGAGAGCGCGAAGAAGGCGCGCGCGAGAGGAGAGAGTGAGCACGCGAATGCAAAATAATAAATGGAAGCGAACAGAGAAGAAAAAAAAGAGGTTCACTCGCGTGTTATTGAAACGACGACGACGACGACGAAGCGAGGGGATTGCAACTCGATGCGAACTATCTCTCTAGTAGGAGAAGTAGAAAAAAAAGTTGTTGGAAGTTTGTACACATAAAAAAAAGCTTCGCGCTGAACACGAGACTAGCTGGTGGAAGCGCACGGTGGTGGCGCTCGGGGGGAGGAGGCGGAAGACGCAGAAATAAATAATTCATTGTAATTGAAAAATACTGTCGAGGTGAGGTAGAGAAGAAAAGAGTTGTATAGAAAATTACATGGGCAGTGGAAGAGAAGGAGGAGAAACGGAGGACAGAAAAATATTAAGCTATACGTAAATGAAACTTTTTTCTGTACATTTCTCAGGCCCGGAACACTCGGTTGGCTCGTCGCGGCTGCGGTGGGAGGGGATGCAACAGAGAAGAGCTTTCTTTACTTCTTTTTTTCATGTGCTGCGCTGCTCACTGGATTATTTATTAAATTTATTTCATGCACTCAGATACAGAGGGAGGAAAAACGATGACGATCGTTAAGGGGGGGCGGTGGTTGGTGAGGGTAACAGCGGACACACACAGGAAAAAAACGCGAATTGAGGACATGGAAAGTATAGTTCCATTTGCAAGGGGAAACAAACGACAAAAAGTGAGTGAGTGAGGGAAAAACGATCCCAAAGAGAACTCAGAACTAGAGAAGAAACAGCAACAAAAAACGGTTTTCTATGTGCACATGAATAGAGGAGCAGAAGGAGTTACAAAAAGCGGCTGCTAGGTTATGTGTTCCAGCAGGGTTGCCTACGGGAGAGGAAAACGTCAGCGCACGACGAGGGGTGCGCTGACAGTCGCGTGTATACTAAAATAGTGCCTTTTTCTTCTGCTAAACAGGTTTCGTTTCGTTCGTTCCAGTATTGCTTTTTTGCGCCTTTCGGAGCGTGTTTTTCCATAGGCGTTTGATTTGAATGCGATAGGAAAACGAATGGCGGGATCCGGAATCGGAGCCGGAGCCAGAGGGGATGTGTTTTTCATCATTATTTTTTATGTTCATGGTTTATTCTAATGGATAGAGTATGTGCTTGGTGTCTGTTTTTTCTTTGGTTTAATCTCAACCAGTTTTATTTACAGGGTGTTTCAGTTTGCATGGGTTTCCGTGCAAACCGAAGAATGAGTGTATTTGAAATGAGAACAGAGGCAACGCCTCCGAGTGAACTTGTTGCATTTTTTGTTGTTGAAAAAACAGAACAGAAAATCACACAATCGCAGCCAAATAATGAGAAAATGCACCGCCAAATTGGAACCAACCAAAGACCACCGAAAGAAACAACAAATTTTATTATTTCCAAAAAAAAAACTTTGATGAAGAGCAAAAATTACGATGTTATAATAGCTATATTTTAGTGTCCTAACGAAGGGCGGGGGGAGGCACTGAGCTCCTCTCCGCGGTTTTTGTAGTGTCCGCGCGTTCGCGCTCATTACCGAGGTTCACCGAGAGAGAATGGGACAGCGAAAAGAGAGCGGCAGCAAAAAAATAACAATTTTTTTTTCTCAGTCCACATTTCGAAGGAAGCGGCTCACAAAAAAAAAAAAAATAAAAAGACACAGACCGGCGTCCAAGAAATTGGTTTTGGTGCCCGACTCTCTGAAGGTCGATCACTCGATGGAAAGAATTCAGAGTCAATCCAATCCGTCAGAAGCAGCCAGGGCTGCGATCGCCGAAAAAGGAGAAAAGGTTAAAACGATTTTTTGATTATGATTAATTTCGTTTACAGCAGCAGCAGCAACAACAGCGACACGATATACTCCATAATAAATATGATTTCGGATTGAATCGAATGAAGCCGGAATTACGCATGACTTTGAGTTTTCTGTTCGATTATTTTTTGTAGGTCGTGTTTTTTAGGGGTCTCCCCCTCGACCAAGCGTCGATCGCAGCGTCGCGCTGTCACACAAAAAATGAAGCGAAGCGTTTGAATCATTTGAAATTTTGTACGTTTTATAGCACACACATGCACACACAGAAAAAAAATTAACCTAACACTTTTTTTTGGAGGAGATGTTCGCTGACGAAGTTTAATTAAATGAAATTTTTTTCTCGTCCCGTTGTTGGTTTGAAGCTTTGAAATGGGAGATTTTTATTTCTCAATTTACTGCTCCCATCAACATCATCATCATCGTCGTTGTCGTGTGTTTCGTATTGATGCTTCGTTTGTGTGCTTAAAGGGGAAGATAATAAAAAAACGGTGAAATACAAAAAACTCATAGTTGTATTCAAATTAACCATTTATGCTTCACTTCTCGTGGTTCGTTTCTTTTTTTTTTTGAATAGTTCCAAACTCGGTTCGAGTTGAATAGACGCTGGCGTTGCTACCACTTGCGTAACCTTCCGAGAGTCGATATTTGGAAGTGTGAAAAATTCAACACCAATTTGAAGGTTCGGACAATTAGCCACGGCCGAAGTATGTCAAATTTTTGAACGCACACTCACACCAGTACAGTGTAAGATTCTGAAGAATCACGCATGAAATTAATATATTTCCACCCTCGAGCGAGGATCGCTCCCGGAACGATGACAGCGCAAAAAACGCTGACTCATACCCACCCCTGCTGCCTGCGACGTTGCGCTTTCTGACATGTTGTCATCACGCGCGGATAACAAAACACTTTCGCGCTTCCGCTTCCTGCGTCCGAAACCTTCGTCGTCACAGACGAAACTTTATTGTAGGTCATGTTCCCCACGAGGAGGAAATTGTCATTTACGACCCAGTAGTATGTAGCGCCAGCTCGGTTCTTCCCTTACGCCTTTGTTCGTTCAGTTTAGTAGGTGAAGGAACCGATCGATTATAGATACTCCCCCCCCCTTCAAATTCCCCCGCGCCACCGCGGCCCACCAGCACAGAAAGCTGTGACTAGGAGTCTCCCAACCCAAAGGTCACGTCCGTTACACTTTTTTTCGGCTTGATTCTATCTTATTTTGTTTTTCGTCGAACGGTAGCGACCCAACCACCAAAGGTGGTAATTAGGCTCTAATGTACTGGGGCGCGCCTCTGCGCCTCTGGAGGCTGATGACGGGACCACGTTTTTCTTCACGGATCTCGAGAGGGGTTAGGGGTGCGGGTGGCGGCGGTGGTGGTGGCGATTGGTTTTTTGGCCTACCACTCTAGTTGATCTCTGTTATTAGAACCTCGGGGAATGGTTTCAGTTGAAAATTATAGAAATGAAACCTCGAAAAAATATGAGGGAGGGAGAAAAAATGTGAAATAGTTTCCTGTTGACTTCGGGAAGAAAGTTTTCTGATGAAATTGCTGATATAACTAAGCTAACATCCATGGAAGTCTTTGGAAAGGATGGTTGCAATATCTGCTCAAATTAAGCGAATTATACTCATATTAATGGCAAGACCCTGTTGACTATTTTTTCTATCAGTGTAATCACGCCACCCATGATTTTTTTTTGAAGCTGCCAAAAGTTCTTCATAGTTGCCAGCAATTAGGTACATATTATGTGGAGTAGTAGGCGAAGAATATTTGGATTGGTAATCAAACTTTGGTGTCGTCATTATTTGCATTCGATGTGAAGTATATATGGCAGTAACAAATAGCTCAACAAATTTTGCAACTGATTGGTTTTTTGACAATTGACAATTGTATTGTGACTTATTTCCATCATTGAGGGGCAAAAGGTACAGAGAACAGAGAACAGTATCCTGAGTCTTCTTGAGCAGCACAATTTCCATTGAAATGTGGCTTAGTTAAAGACTTTTTTTTCGACTCACATACACCAACACTGTGAGTCTTGAAAATATGAAAATAATAAAAATTTGTTCGTTTCTATGAAGGTGAGAGAGTGGAAATGATACACAAAAATATGTTCTCAGTTACAGAATATAATTGATGAAATTGTTTTATTTATTAAAGTCAAGAAGAAAGAAGCACAGATGAACCTTCCGCAATCTCGAAACGAGGCCAAAGGGGCGATTAAAATGCGAGAAATCCAAACTTCTACGATAATCGCTTCCATTTCGTGAACTTTAGACGATATTTTCGCTGATCTTCACCGCTTTCCTCGTTTGGATTAAATGCAAACGTTGATTATTCAGGTCATTGAACGTGAATACTACTAATAGACGTAATAAAGATTCCATTGCCATAAAGTTGTTCCATAAAATGAAGAGTAAAGGTTTTGCCATGTTCAAAATATTACACAATGTTGACTCGACCAGGTATATAAATATGAATCCTGAAATTGCTAACAAATGGCTCTAACTGTTAGTGTAATGCTCATCATAATGCATTACTGGCAACATTGCTTTGTTTTGACATCTAGCAATTATTTAAACTCAAAACAAAACAAATTTCCAGCAAACGTTACGTCCATGTAAAAGATCCAGAAGATCTCGGAAAATGGGTTCCGAATGAGCTGAACGAAAGAAATCACTGGTCGCCAGGTACAAGGACAACCCTGTCATCGAGAAGTGTCAACAGGTTGATGCAGTGTTCACAGACTTCACCAAAGTGTTTGACAAAGCTCTGCCTGGTCGTGCTATCACAAAGATGAGCCGCCTCGGTCTTCCTTCGTGTCTTTTTTTCCATCGGATTTTGACTGGCGATAACAAGTGGATTTATTTCGAGGCGATAACAAGTGGATTTATTTCGAGAATCCTCAGCGTCAAAGATAGTGCTCCCGTGGCCGAGTGGTTAGCGTCATAACTAACATGCCGGGTGTTCGGGTTCGATTCCCGTTCTGGTCGGGGAAATTTTTCGTCAAAGAAATTTCCTCCGACTTGCACTGTGATCACGCGTATTCTAGAGCTTGCCACTCAGAATGCATTGCAAGGCGTATCATTTGGCATAGAAATCTCAACTAAGTACTAATAAAAATGACGCAAGTAATACTACGTTGAGACGGCGAAGTTCCTCTAGGAACGTTAGTGCCATTGAAGAAGAAGAAGAAGAAGCGTCAAAGATCTTTGGTAAGTTCAGGGGAACCATCAACATCGGTTGCACGGTCAAATTACTATGGACGGAAGATAATTTTGTGTGTTTGGTGATATCAGAAGGGTTTGATCTACTCAAACCTGGTGAACCGTTAATTCGGAATGCTACCGACAACGAACGATTAATTCGAATCGAACTTTGGGTGAGAAACGATCAGAGTACCAAAAAAAGCCAACACACAGTGATTTTGTTGCATGGTATTACACATTATACATTGAAAAACCAGTCAAGGAACCGATTGAGTAATTTGGTTGGGACGTTCTTTCATATGCAGCTTACTCACCATTCTAGGCTCCTTCCGACTACCACCAATTTTTTTCAACCAACGATTTATCAAAATATTTCATATATTTCATATATGCCTATATTATCCTGAAAAAGCCCCAAAAAGGATGCTATTCTTGAATCTGAGGACAACTTTAAAGGAGAAAGAGAACATCTGCGAAGGAGAGAGGTTGCCAGAAACTACGCTTCACACGGGGTATATGGACAGCCGCATATACACTCGACAAAAAAAATGAGGAACGCACTGCACAATATATGTTTCTGGGAGACTTTTGAAAGATTGTAATTTCGTAAAAATTCAACGTAAGAGAATGAGATGTACATAATTTTAAGGGTTCAAGTTTCTAGAATATTCTATCCTCATATTTTAATCTTGCTGTGGGTAAGTATAGTAGGCAAATAAAAAAACAAGAAAAAAATTCAATTCCTTCTGCTCAAAGCGTTCTTAAGATAACATGGTTATGATAACATAACAAATCCAATTAACTTCATCAATCAGCCTAGATTTGATTCTTAAAACGTTGATGTAGAACCTTTTATTACAGAGATATTGTCGTTTTAATAAAAAACTACCGCTTCTTTGATGATGAATATTTCAATGAATAATGATCGCATCGCGAATCAGAGTGCAATGTTGAGAACTACAATTATTCAATTCTTCTACGTCGATTTTAAAAAGACCTATATTACAAAAATATCTTTGATTGGCTGGAAAACTACACTTTGTTTTCGATTATCAACATTTCAGGAGATATTTATCGCACAGCAAATCGATATGTTGTGTTGATAACCTCGAAGAAAATCTGTATATGGTACTATAATCAAAGAAAAAATTCTTTCCCTATATTTTTGGCACACACGCATGGAACCAAAAACATGGAGACAAGACTTGACGATCAAGAATGATGTCCCTCTCATCTCTGTGTATTTATTTTTCAAGAATCTTTCAAACTTTCTAAGAACTTTCGATGATACAAGGTGCACCATCGAAAATAATTTCGTTGATCGCAAACTTTTTTTTTTCTGAGTGTATTTTCCTTGATGACAGCTGCACACTAAGGTAACATCAGTGTGATACATACATTAAGGTGCAGTAGTAGCTAAGATGAGGTGACGTAATATTGGGTTTAAAAAGCAGTAAATACAAAAAAAAACAAGAATTTTCATAGACCCCTAAACGAATGAAAAAAAACACCGATTGCAATGTTCTCATGAAATAATAGTTGGTGAGTGAGGAAGGGCGACGGCAAACACAATTGCATGCCATTTGCCGATATTTTCTAGCAGCTTGTTGCTGCTGCTGCTAGTTGTGCACCAACAAGATCAAGGGGTAAGCCACTACTAGGTGGCGGTTAATGAGGCGGAGAGTGAGAGCGAGAACGAGAAAAAACCTTACCTTACCTAGAAAAGAATAATTTTAATATGTACACACAACAAGCGGGCGAGAAAGAATAATAGCGGTCCCGTTGGTGAGGGGGAGGTGGCTGGATGCGAAAATAGGGGATGGGTGGTGGTGGCGGTGGGTGGAAAGAGGAAAAACAAAATTACATTGATTTTTTTGCGCTCTCTCGGCGCTTTTTCCGTCTTTTCTTACATGTGCTGAGCGCACTCGAGGGAGGGAGCGGAGATGAGGGTAACCTTCAGAATAAATAGTTTCTTTTTCGTATGCACATCGTTGCAGTTGCAGTGTATCTCTCCCTCTCGGTACAGAAAACAAATCCGCTGATTTAAAGGCTACGAATAAATAATCGCGCTTGTGCAATAAATGAGGAACACACTTTGGGAGCCGCACGTTGGTGGCTTTTCCAGCCTAGCTCTCCTATTACTGGTGAGGTTCACATCATCTCAAATGGCAAGGCGAAATTGTGCTGCACCGAGAGAACTGGGATGCTGCTGCACAGCACAGCCGGATTGGAGTTGTGTGTTCATAGCGATCTTTGCCTGATCTTTTTTTCGTGCGAAATGACCGCGCTAACTGGTTTCTGCTGCTATTTTCATTTGAATTCTGAACGCTAGAGCTGCTGGCGACGAAGAAAAGAGGCAACAAGATTGCGCTTTTGTTGACTGAATCAGCGCGCACACAACGGTTTGAGAGAGGGAGGGCTGGGGGTAATTCTCCGTGAAACCCCATTAGGGCTGTAAGGAAAGAAAGGAAAAAAAAACTGTTCGAAACCTATTTCACAGCTCGAGATTACGATTTTACTGGCAATTTCAAGGTTAGCCTCGCGCGGATCTGACATTTCCGATGAGAGAACGGGAGGTTTCGTCGAAACTCTGCTGAGTTTACTCAGTATCGTTTCCCGCAACTTGAATAACGGGACTCGTTTTTATAGCACGCAAAAAGGTTGCTGTGTTTGCGTCATCTTTTGAGTGTCATCCAAAGAATCTGCCAACACTGTCAAACGTCAATGCCAGCGCGCACATACGTCACCCGCAATCATCGGGGGATTGCTGCGCTCGAAAAAAATCACCTAAATTTAGGTGACTCACAGAACTTCACCCATTTTCGCAAAGTTTGGATAAATTGACGCAATTTGACGGAGCAAATTCGCGGCCCGGACAGCATTGAAAACCCTTTCGCTCCAACGCCGCCGTTCCAAGCTCGGGGAGCCCGAGAGCGTTGCGCAATTATGAATAATACTTTTTAACATTTTAACGATGCCACCAATTAACTTTTTGTGGAAATACTTCGGGTGTTTTTTGTTGTTGTTGTTGTTGCTCTCGTCTTCTCTAGCATGCGCACGGTGTCCTTCTGGGTCTCATGGTGAGGGTGGCGGCGCAGAGGCTACTCTTTGTGTTGGCTTCCCTCCTCACGGGAGCCTCTAGCGTGCGCGCTCGTGTGTTCGCACGAACCCATAAAAGGAGCTATTTTGAAATTCTTCACCCCAAACTAGTCGCTCGACGGGGTCTTGAGCCTAATTGTGTGCTTTCGGTGATGAGGCTGCGGCGGTGTGTATGCGCCATGCAATGTTTGCACGGGGATAATGATGAACACACATTGAAGGGCTGTCCGTGAGCGGCGTCGTTGTTTCGGATGGGTTTCGGCACTGCATCCGCAATATTTTAGGTCAAAAAGAGTACTATCGATCCAAAGCTAGTTCCTTGTGGACTGGAAAAAAACACTCTGAACCCCCTATTTACAGCAGATGGCATCACTTGCTCCCACGTTGTCGACATATTCGAACATAATGCAGTTGAGCATCAAAAAACTGCCTGGGCGATCTAAAAAGTGGTTTTCTTATGTCAAAATTACCAAATTACCAAATTTTCATATCAAAACCATACAAAAAAACTGGTTGTAAAATGATTAGACAACTCAGTGGATTCCATTGCGGCAAAACAGCTCTTGTGATGATCTGATGGAGAGCGCTTTTGTATTTTTGCATCACACGCATTGTTCAGTTCCTGAAGAGAAGCGACAATTGCATCGCAAGCCCCACCCTTGTGATTCATAAGCCAGTAAGCTGCAATTCACTCAATACTTTAGCGGCCTATCTAGACGCTCCTGAATAAATTTCAGGCTCTTGGCTGTATCACCTTTGCTAATGATTGACACATTTAACATTAAAAAAAAAAAGCGAATTATGATTGCTATAAATTTGTAAAACGTGTATTTTGTGAAGTATAGCGTGACAAGCAGGCTTGCCAAATATTATTTTCAAAAATCAGGGAGAATAAAAATAAAAATCAGGACAAATCAGGATAACTCATATTATGTTGTCCGGAAAGTTCGAACCGATTTTTGGAAACACAAACGCATGATTTTTATAGACAGTTACTCAAGTTTATGTGCACAGTTTTGTTCCACGATCTTTCGGCATCTTTCACAAAGCTTGAAAATATTATCCTCCCAGAATATGTTTGCTTTCTCATCGAAAACTGTTTTATATATAAATATTTTAAAACTATGTATATCCCATCTCCTCATCTTTATTTATCATGAAGCGTTACAGGAATCACTCGAAATTTTCACTGTTCAACCATGCTTCGCACACTATTTTTGCTGAGTGTAAAAATAAATTATCGTAAACAAATACCCTGGAAAAAGATGATGAAGATGGTAGAGTTTCGAGCGACATAGCATGCGCTGCCATAACTATTCTTCAAATCGTGACGTCCGTATTTGTGTTTCTCTTTGATTGCCTACCACATCCAAGTGAATGCAGTAAGTAATGTTTCAATAAAAAACATACATTCTATGAAAATTCCCGCTGGTTATGAGGAGAATGTGACAGCGTGCAGTGAACATTTGTGAAATCACGTAAATTTTATGTGCAATTTTCACTCTCCCATGTTCATAGAAACAAATGAATTTTCATTATTTAAATGACACGTAGTTGATATTTTGAATGCTCTCAGTGTCGGTGTTTGATGTAAGAAAATAATCTTCAATTAATCCAAATTTCACTGAAAATGTTACTGCTTTCGAGAACTAAACACAAGACTGCTCTCTGGTCGTTTTTACCATATATATAATGTGAATAAGCCACAATATAATTGTCATCTTTGAAAAAAAAACCGTTGAAAGCACAAATGATCATGGAACCGTGAGTATTTTGAACACTGTTTTGTTTCTACCATACACCGTTCTAAATTATATTTCGGACATCATATTTCGGACGCTTTGCTCTAATATCTTGAAATGCTTAGTGCACTGATGACATAACTGTAAAATTAATATCACAATTGCTTCTTTAGAGTAATCCCTTGGTTTCACTATCATTTCATATGAGAACTACATTTGAATTTTAACAGAATCATTATCGTTTGTGTTTGACGTTTGCTTAGCGTGAGAACGTAGAATTTACCAGTTTATAAATATTTTAATTTCTCCCGTGTTTCATCAGTTTTCATCATCGTTAACAGTTTACTGTGATTGCATGGTAAGTGTTTCGCAGTTGATTATAAAATATAATCAAGTGTAATGTAATTTTCGTCCAAAAAATTACAAAATAAAGTGTCCGAAATTTGATTTAGTGTCCGAAGTTTGATTTTTATTCGCTTCATTTGAAAAGCATTTTATTCGATGATTTTTTTATGTTTTCAATCAAATAGGTACCAAAGTAGAAAGCTTAAATGCATATTGAACTAATTTATTAAAAATATCAACCAAATAATACCTGTGCATAAAGTTTAGATCTGTTTTCTGCATCATATGCCTTAAGCGTCCGCAATATGATTCAGAACTGTACATTCCATAATGAATGCAAATAATTACGACACGATATTTTGCTTACCAATACAGATATACTTCGCCTACTGCTCAAAGCCAATAAACAAAGAGTGTATAGCACACACTAAGGTAAAAAATAACCAATTGCCCCTAAGAACAAAAAGTCATGGCAAATCAAGAATAAATCTCGAGATTTTCGGTTAATGTTTGCTATTTTTACGACAAAAAAACGCGAAAATCTCAACACACTTTGAAATGTCTTCACAAAATTTATATTTACAACCATTTCTATACTAATGCATATACACTCAGCAATATAAATTAGCGAATAAGAGTGAACCATCAAAAATTTTAAGTAATTTTTGGAAGGCTTAAGCTTCGCGATGAATGGAGAAGAGATATACACATCATTTTAAATTACAAGTTACTTGAAATATCTTTACAATGTGTTTAAAATCGTCTGACATACGCCAAAAGACGTAAGTCCTAGCAGACAACGAGTCCGTAGAGTTGGTTTCGTTGGGTTTCTGCTCGCATCAGTATCGCGCCTAGATTCGAAAAAAATTATAATAAAAATCTTCCCGAGACAATCTGTGTATATCCTGCAAAAAAACCACTTTCGGTCGCGTGCATTTTTGCTCGTCGTTTCGCCAACCGCTTTTGGGGGAAGGGAAGTGCATTGTCGCCGCGGACAAATCCCAAGTTGGCCCGTAAGGTTGTGTCTGTCTATGTCAGTGGATTTTCTTCTCGCTTCTTGCCACGTTCATGTGAGAACCACCGGATAGAATCTCCACCTCACAAGATCTGTGGAGATTGCATATTAAAGTTCCAACCGAGGTCATCGGTTACATGATGGCGATGGAGGTTTACAGCATTTTGTAGTGTACGGTGTGTGTGTGCGTGTGGTTTTAACCCATTTATACACTAAAGTTGTAACAGAGTTCTATGAGACTTTTAAGCAGCACTCAATAGCATTGATGTGGAATGAGATTTACTTGCGCTTATTCAACGGTTGTATATTCCTTCGCTAATTCAGTATCGATATTGTATGCATCTGACAGTTCATTAGAAGCCAAAACTCTGCCAACATCGACGTTCCGTCGATTTCGACGGAGAAGTAATATGGAATCAGCACCTCTGCTGTCACGTTTTATCTTCCACTCCTATTTCCTGCGTCAGAACTAACCACCCTCTCTCCCACCACTAATGAAAAACAATCAGCTGTTAAGCAACTGGTTGCGTAGCAACGCCACCAACATCGCCCACTGTCACCCTCCCGTCCGAAAAACGCCATCCCCAAATGAGATAATAACACAACTCAGTACTAGCAGGCGGCATTCAACAAGAGGTTGTTTTGTTTTCGGCAGTTCTGACGTTTCGTCGACGCACAAAAGCAGCAGCCGTCCGCCGGTGGCGGAGGCGGCGGCAGCAGCGGCAACAACCAGTTGATGATTAATCAGAATGAACCTCCGCTGCCGCCGTCCCCCATCACACTTACCGAAAACAAAGCTCTGACCGTCAAAAAAGGACCCGATCGGCTGGGCTGTGTTGTGCTGTTGTGTCGCGTGCTGCATCACACACAACAAGTTCACCCTCTTCTTTCTCTCGCGGGTTTTCTCTGTGTGTGCATTTTCACTGATTCACTCGGAGGGTTTCTCTCGGTCCGTCGGTGATGGTGGTGGTGGGCGCTATCATTCGGCGCTGCTTGAAGTTTGCCATTTTTCGGCAGTGCTGATGGTGGCCCGGTTGGAGGGTGTGGTGGTTACTGGAGGAAGGTCGTCTGGCTGTGCTCGCGCGAAGTGAATCAGCTGATTTTGGGAAGTACCCTCTCGCGCTGACTGACTGACTGACTGACTGTGTTCGGGTTCTACGCGAAGAATGCGGAATTTTTGGATGCGAGTTAATTATGGCCGGATAGGCTCGCACGATCTCGGCTGATGTGACACATTCGGGTTTGCTGAGTATGAATTTTCAATGATTAAAAATGCTAAAATAGGGTTGAAATGTGAGCTTCTAATATCTCATACATTTGTGTAGACCGCAAGACGTTTCCCTAACACATCGGCGATTGCGACTGTGGCAAATCTTGTTCAAAGATATACAAAATCAACATGCAACAAATATCGTAATGTACCTACGTCAACTTCCTGTTCTCTACCGTCTAATTACCAATACAATCTACGAATGAAATTCTCACAAACAGAATTGTCAATCGTATTTATTATTTGTCAATCCTACATTGGTCCGACGTCGATGATTCATTGATATCGGGTGTGTTTACATTTTATATGATGCACTAATGGCAACATATTTTTTTATTTATGCACGTTCGACTCGATTATACACAGACTCGATTAGGCCACGGTGACATTGCTTCGGAGTACTTACGAAAACTTGACTGTACGATCACTGACAAAAAAAAAACTAGTTTGTTCGCTCATAGCAGACGATTTCGAACGAAGCGAAGAGAAGCAATGTAACCACATCAATACAATTCTATGTACAGTATTTCGTCAATTATTGAAGTTCGAATTAAAGGTAACCGGCGATACATTTTTGTGATAGCTTTTTTTTTAAGTTTGTATTCATTCCGTTGGAACGACAAAAAAGCGAGTCAAAAAATCCTCTGGGACGTGAATCGAACCGGCGAGGATTGACTAGTTTTTAACGGTATCCAATTTGAATCCACATTCATGTCAAGACTTCCGTGACCAGAGCACCAGAAAGTTGGACATAAAAGATTATAGTTTTTTTAAATCTCCAAAAAAATGCTGGACATTTAAAAAAAATTATAAATGGTTCACTTGCAAACTAAAAAAAAATTGTAATTTTGAAGCACCTGCGTCGTTCTAGTTAATATAAAATATATATATATATATATTAAAATATTGTGTGTGGCGAAGGTTCGGCAGATTATCAGGTAATGGATAGTTTGAACTAGGGGATTTAATTCTCTCTCTTTTAATAGATTAATATGAGCTTTTTCTACAAATGTCGAATGCAGTATCTATTGCTCTACCATGGACCAGGGAATAATTCCAAATAGAAAACTAATTTACCGAGGAAAATTAGAAACGAAAATCCGGGTAAATTTAAAAACACTAAAAAACGATGAAAATGTGTTATTTTGGATTTTCTTTTACTATTCGAGTCCTAGCACTATGTTCTATTCACCACAATCACCAAATTATGAATGCTGGTGATAGGTGTGACAAATACGAAATTTTTCTGTCAAACTTGTTATGATTCCTGCCCCTGAGAATCAAATAGTTGTACATTTTGTAGTTGTTATTTTGTGTTTTCAGTGTTTCAAAAACGGGAAAGATAGATTTTTGGAAATTGAGTGATATGTTCTCATAGATGGCGAAAAATTACGAAAAAAGAATCCCGTCTGCTGTCGGCGGTGTCAACGTGGTTAACCTCAACGTGTTATTTGCGCGGGCTTGCGTGTTTGAGCGTTGAGCGTTTCCATTTCCGTAGCATTTAGCGTTTAGATTTTAGCGTTAAACGTTCAACTTAGAGATTTGAGCGTTTAGCGCTCAGCTTTAAGTGTTTAACGTTTAGCTTTTAGCTGTTAACTTTTAACGTTCAACATTTAGCGTTTAGATTTTAGCGTTGAACATTGAGCGTTGAGTGTTGAACTTTTAGCGTTTGTCTTTTAGCGTTTAATGTTTAGCTTTCAGCTTCTAGGGTTTAACGTTCTTAGATTTTAGATTTTAGCGCTAAACGATTAGCGTTTAGGACCACACTTTTAGGACTGTTTAGGACCACAATTTTTGAAGTTGTCAAAAAAAGGGCCTCCGATTCGACCTCTTTTAGCTTTTAACGTTCAGCATTTAGCGTTTAGATTTTAGCGTTGAACGTTGAGTGTTGAGCGTTGAGTTTCAGCGTTGAGCGTTTAACGTTTAGCGTTTATTTTTTAGCTTCTAGCGTTTAACGTTTAGATCTTACCGTTAAACGTTTAGCGTTAAGCGTTAAGCGTTGAGCGTTCAGCGTTTAGCTTTAAATGTTAAGTTATGTTTGACATTTAGCAGATTTTAGCGTTTTAGCTTTTTTTGCGTTGAACGTTCAGTGTTGAGTGTTTAGCGTTGAGCGTTTAGCGTTTAGCTTGTAGCGTATAAAGTTTGGCGTTTAGATTTGAGCGTTAAACGCTTAGTGCTAAACGTTTAGCGTTGAGCATTGATCGTTCACCGTTAAGCTTTAAGTGTTCAACGTTCAGCATTTAGCGTTTAGAGATAAGATTTTAGCGTTAAAGGCTTAGCGCTCATCGTTTAGTTTTTCACGTTTCGCATTCAGCGTTTAGCGATAAACGATTAGCGTTGAGCGTTTAGTCTTGAGTGTTAAACGTTTGGTCTATAGCTTTTAACTTTTAGATTTTTGCGTTTATCTTTTGCGGTTAGAATTTTAGCGTTAAACACTAGCGGTAAACGTTTAGCGTTGAACCTTGATTTATAGCGTTTAGCTTTAAGTGCTTAACGTTTAGCGTTCAGATTTTAGCGTTAAACGCTTAGCGCTAAAAGTTTAGCTTTTAACGTTCAGCATTCAGCGTTTAGCGTTTAGGTTTTAGCGTTAAACCATTAGTGTTGAGCGTTTAGCGTATTGCTTTTAGCTTTTTGCGTTTAACGTTTAGCATTTAGGACCACCATTTTTGAAGCTGTCGAAAAAATGGACTTTCGATTTGAAGTATTTTTTCATTTTTTAAACATGAACCCCATCTAGCAGTGGAAAACATAGTTAAAGGGTTATAATATACATTTCAATACCGATGTCACCAAAAAAAACAAAAATTTTATATGATGACCGCTGCAATTTAGAGGATCGGGTCGAGGCCACTTTCCCTTGTATAATCGATTCCGGTCTGTATGTTATTTTATTCATATCAATGCTCATACAGAAGATAAATTTAAAAAGATAGGTTTAACTTTTAGTTTTATCACCATTTTCTATTTTATCGACCTGGGAAGTTTTTTGATGCCATAATCTCTTCCTTTGGGCTTTGGAAGTATCCGATAACTCTCGATTTTGAGAAATTGAATGTATCGGAATGTAGCGGCCTAGGACAAGGATTAATTTCAAAATTTCTTAGGTCAGTTGCAATTCCATCATCAGGTCATGAGTTCTCTAAAAAAATTAATAGCGAAAACGAGTTGTTGGGGACATCTTCTGTAGAACGTTTGGCCTGGAAGCTATCCATAGTCAATCTTTACGTGTGTTTTGCATTTTATGGTGAATGCAAAGTCCAGAAGTTCTTTTGTGTAAATAATTCGTAAATTCTTCTTTGCACGTATTTTGTTCCATTCGAACGACAGTTTTTCGCACATGGAAACGCTTGGAGGCGTTGCGAATCCCAAAGGCCGCCTGTCAAACTATTCAAAATCCATCCACTAAGAAAGCTTTAAAAGATAGACCAATGAGTGGATAACTTGCAACTCACGATCAATTTTTGAATCACTGACAACCTTCAATATCTTGTCGAGAACTCGTACTGGTTTTTTGTTCCTTTCCACGATTGAAAGAAAAAAGATGAGCCAGTCTTTTGCGCTCACTTTGACACCGCTTGACAACAACAATAACAAACACCAATGGAACCGTCAATGCCATCTTCGATGGCTGTCGTTGCTGTCAAACGGCGCGCACAAATCTTGAATACGCGCACGAGGAGTACAGAAAAAATAATACCAGGAAAATCCAAAGCAATTCGTCACTTTCGAGATCGAGCGTGTTCGGTACGCGCGTAATTCGCGCTCGGTATTTTTCGATCTTGATTTATTTCCCTCCAGCGCGCTCGCCCCCGCCTCTGCACGCAGCCAGCCAGCTGTGTGGCTGGCATTCTGTGTTTTTTCGCTGATCCAGAAACACGCACGGCGCGAGGAAACGCAATTCTCTCGGACCTTTTGTCCTTGGATATCCGCACGACCGACAGCCCGCCCTCTCCTCCACCGCGTTGGATTGGATCTTTGCCATTTAAAAAAAAAAATCTTTCTAACTGACATTGTCTCGGTGTCTCAAGATTAGATTTTGGAATGTACGCGTGACCTTACACTTCCATGAAGTGGTGGAACGTTCGGGGTACACCAGAATGCGGCGACCTTCGCAGCTGTCGCCGAGACAGAGCGGTGGACAGAGCGGCGTGAGTCTGGTTTCGAAAAATAATAACAGAAAAATCGATTTGCTCGGGCTCGTATGTGCACACCACACCTTCCATAGAGTCCATGTTATGTGTATGGATCCGTGTGGGACGACAACAATGGTCTCGCGGACGCAAAAGTAGGGAACAAAAATGAAGTACAGCAAAAAAGAAGGCACCAGTCGGTGAACTCTCTCCCGCCTCGGTGGGACTATGTAAGGAGGGCTTTTTTTCTCTATTATTAAAAATATGTACGCGATAGAAGAGGATAAAATTCGATCCGAAACGATCCAATGCGATGGGGGGACCCCAATGGATCTTGAGGAACGACGGGAGGGGAAAACTCGTAGGGAAAAGATGATTTTTCATTTCTATACGACCGTTTTCTGTGGAGGATTGCCCCGTGGACCGAGGGGTTTCACGATGCGATCTCCCGAAGCTCTGTCCTCTTACACCAGCTTCCCTTTTTTGGGTCCCTCGCGTGTGACCCCTTGTCGTCGCCGCCACCACCAGCGTATAACATGAGTACGGACACACAACACTACATTAAAAATAACGATATCCAGCGGAAAGAAATGCAATGAAAATAACTATGAACTCTGGTGGGATGGGATGCGGAAGCGAGGAGGACGGGGCGAGGCGAGGCGAGGACCTAGAAAAGATGAGACCAGGCGAAAAAAGTTCAATTATCGTCCGACGAGCTTTTTTATATGTTCCCTTTGACTATTTTCCTCTCCCGAGAGTTCGTTCCAACGTTTTGAGTCTTTCGTTTCGTTCGTTCGTTTTTTTTATTATTTCGTTGCTTTTTTTTTTGCTCGTAGAAAATGGAAATATTTTAGAAAGAAAATAATTTATCTCTACATTCCGCAGCTTCGGGAGCTTTTTTTCTCTCTCTCGGCTTCTTCTTCGGTGCCGGTGCTTCGTTGTGTTTCCTTCGTCGTCGTTTGGTTGGATGGATGACGAAGAAAATTGATTGTGTTGGAGTCTGTTGGTTCGTTTTTGTGTGGCGCGGTGTTTTTTCCCCCTATATTGGTTTTTATATGATAAATGCTATGAGAACACACATTAGTTGATGTCGAAAACCTCGCTAATTGTTGGAGAATGGAAGTGGTCAATTGGGGTCACCATCTTTTTTATCATAAATAGTAATTGTTTTGGATGTTGTTTGCTAATGTTACTTGTTTCTATTCTTCTCATTCCAGATTAACGTTTGCCCCCAACAAATGCCAAACACGCAGTAATTGTGTTATTTGATTCCGACAACTGCATGTGATCAATTGGTAAGTTGACATCGTTTTTTATCTCGAAATGCATTACAAGAAATAATTTCCTGATTTTGAATAATAACTCAACTGTTGTCTATAACGTGTGAAGCAGTCTTCAAAACCGATTGATCCTGAACTCAAACACCTAATCACTCAGACCTCTTTCTGGCCGATATTTGAATCCCCTCATTCAATCCACATTTTAAACACGTCGATTTACAATTAGATCAGCACAGGAGAATTTGGTTATTATCATCTGTTTAAAAGTTACTTTTTTTGAACGCCTTTGCTAAGCAATTCTTGTTTCGGTGTTTTCTTCCAATCAAGGTTCGTCCAAGACTCCTGTTTTCAATTTTTTTGTGTTTTCAATTCAACACATTTTTTTTCTATTTACTAGAATAGTGTTGCATTTTTGGATGCTATTTTGGTAGTTTTTTTTTCTTGTGTTAGATATATTTTTATTTCTGACATCGTATCGTCAGTTGACTGTTTTTACAATGCTTTTAATATTTATTTTCATGGTTTCTCTTTTCCGGATTTCCACTTTCTTTTCCGGTCTCTCTTTATTTCTTCTCGTCTCTCATTTTCTCTTTAGGTCTGCTTCTTTCTCTTCATCTCAGTGTCTCTCTCTTTCTTTTCTTCTTTCTCTTCTTCTCTTTTTCTTTATCTGTCTGTTTCCTCTCATTCTCTCTCTCCCCCTTTCTCTTCCTCTCATTCTCTCTCTCCCCCCTTTCTCTTCCTATCATTCTCTCCCCTCCTCTCTCTCTTCCTCTCATTCTCTCTCTTCCCCTTTCTCTTCCTCTCATTCTCTCCCCCACTCTCTCTCTCTTCCTCTCATTCTCTCCCCCTTTCTCTCTTCCTCTCATTCTCTCCCCTCCTCTATCTCTTCCTCTCATACTCTCTCCCCTTCCTCTTCCTCTCATTCTCTATCTTCATTTTTCTTCCTCTCATTATCTCTCCCTTTCTCTCATTCTTTTTCCCCATTACTCTCTCCTTCTCTTCGTATGCACCTCTCTCATTGAGTCTCAAGCTTTTTTCTTCCAGACTCTTCAAATTCCCCACGCTATCTCTCGGTCTACTACTCTTTCCGAGGCTTTCCATCCTTTTCCAGTTTCCCACATCTCTCCCTCTCACTATCCCGCTCTTTCTCTCTCTTCCACTTTCCCTCTGTCTCTCTCATTGCTTTTTTTTGTATGCATTTCGCTCATCGGGTTCCCCACCCTCTGTTCAGGTCTACATCTCTCTTATTTCGGTATCTCATACTCTCTCCCACAGTATTTCATGGTTTCCCAGTCTCCCACTCTATTTTGGTTTACCATACTCTCATCGCCCACTTTCTTCTCATATCTCCCGTTCGCTCTCTCTCGATCTTCCATTTTCTCTGCCGATCTCCCACTCTCTTTTCTCCCACACTCTCTCCTGATATCCCACTGTCTCTTTCGGTCTTCCACTTTTTCATTCGGTCTTTCATGACCTCTCCCAGTCTCTCATTCTCTTTGTCCTTCTCTTTCCCTCTATCTATTTATCCTGATATTTCTCCTCCCCTTCCGGATTACACTTGATCTTCTCCTCACTTTCAGTCTCTTCGGCTTGGTATGCACCTTTCTCATCGAGTCTCCCATTTTCCTCCGTTCTTTCCCTTCTCTCTCTCTCTCTTTCTCTCTCTTTCTCTCTTGATATGTACCCCTCTCTTTCTCTCAAAACGCATCTCTCTCATCGGGTCTCCCATTCTTTTTCGATCTCTCATACTCTCTCTTCCGATCTTTCATTCATTCTCAGATTCCCGCTCTTTCCTGGTTTACCATTCTCTCATCGGATCTCCCATTTTCTGTTCCAGTCTTCCACTTTCTACTCTGCCTACAGATCGTCTTCCATTTTTTTTCTCCGATGTTCCACTCTCTCCCTCTCTGTCTTTCTCTTTTTATCTCTCGGTTTCTCTTCCTTAATCTCCTTGTCTTTCTCTTTTTTCTCTCTCTCCGTCTTTCTCTTTCTTTCTCTTTTTTCTTTCTTCCTTTCTCTTTTCTCTTTCTTACTCTCTCTCTCTCTCCCTTTTTTCTTTCTCCTTTTCTCTCTCTCTTTTTTCTTTCTCCTTTTCTCTCTCTCTCTTTTTCTCTCTCTCTCTTTCTCTCTCTCTTTATCTCTCTCTCTCTCTCCTTTTCTCTCTTTCTCTCTCTCTCTCTCTCTCTCCTTTTCTCTCTTTCTCTCTCTCTCTCTCTCTCTCTCTCCTTTTCTCTCTTTCTCTCTCTCTCTCCTTTTCTCTCTTTCTCTCTCTCTCTCTCTCCTTTTCTCTTTCTCTCTTTCTCTTTTTCTCTTTCTCTTTTTCTCTTTCTCTCTCTTGCTCTCTCTCTCTTTTTCTTTCTTTCCCTCTCTCTTTCATTAAACGCACCTTTCTCATCGGGTCTCTCACTCTCTCTCTATTGGTATTCTAATCTCTCTTCAGATCTCCTACCCTCACTCTCTCACTCACTTTCCCTTCTGGTCACCTATTCTTTTATTTTGCCTCCCTCGCTCTCTTCCGGCCAGCCGGTCTCTCTGATTATATTTGAAAATTTCACATTTCACGAGTAACACAGCTCCAAATTTACCTACTAATTGCTTTTGATTGATGATGATGGATGGATGTAACGAACGTTCACTCGCGAGCATGTATTTTGTAATGCTGGTCGTCAGCATTATATTCACGAGTATACTCACAAGTAAATACCCATTTTACGTTCACGAGTTTTCTTTGAAACGGCAGAACAGATTTACCTAACAATGAAGCAATGGTGAATTACAGTTCTGCTCTGACTCTCCCTACGCTCGCGAATCGAATACCATGAGCTTATTTACATTCTACTGCTCGCTTGGCTCGTGAATCTGGAATTTTGCGGACAATCTTGTACCTTGTGCGTGTCAAAACCCCTTTTGACCCATCCATACTGAAGATTAGCGAGACGAATCATTTCAGTGAGCCATGTGTTCAATCTAGCGAGCCGGTTCTTTTGAGAAACTGGATTATTCGGGTATGTGAACTTTCTTTTGAGAAACGTGGTTTATTTAGGAGTCGTGGCTCATTTGAGGACCGTGGTTTATTTGAGGGTCGTGCCATATTTACGAGCTGTGAATTATTTTGAGCCGTACTATTTTGAGAGTCCTGACATATTTCAGAGCCGTCGATTGTTTGGCAGCGGTGGTTCATTTGACATGATTTATTTAAAACTAGCTAACCCGGCAAACTTCGTCCCGCCCATTTACTTGATTAATTCTCGAGTAATGCAGAAATTTGTGTTTTATTTGTATGGCAGCCACCCCTAAGAGAGGGGGGAGGAGTATCTAACCACCATAGAAACATTCATTGCACCCTAAAGTTTCCATATGCCTAATTTGGTTTAATTTGCTTGATTAATTCTCGGGTAATGCAAAAATTTGTGTTTCATTTGTACGGCAGCCCCCTCTAAGAGAGGGGGAAGGAGTATCTTAACACCATAGAAACATTTATTGCATCCTAAAACCTCCACATGCCAAATTTGGTTTCATTTGCTTGATTAATTCTCGAGTAATGCAGAAATTTGTGTTTCATTTGTATGGCAGCCCCCTCCCTTGAGTGGGGGAAGGACTGTCTAACCATCATAGAAACATTTATTGCACCCTAAAACTTTCACATGCCAACTTTGGTTTCGTTTGATTGATTAATTTCCGAGTAATGCAAAAAATTGTGTTTCATTTGTATGGCAGCCCCCTCTAAGAGAGGGGGAAGGAGTATCTTATCACCATAGAAACATTTATTGCATCCTAAAACCTCCACATGCCAAATTTGGTTTCATTTGCTTGATTAATTCTCGAGTAATGCAGAAATTTGTGTTTCATTTGTATGGCAGCCCCCCCTTTGAGTGGGGGAAGGACTGTCTAACCATCATAGAAACATTTATTGCACCCTAAAACTTTCACATGCCAACTTTGGTTTCGTTTGCTTGGTTAATTTCCGAGTAATGCAGAAATTTGTGTTTCATTTGTATGGCAGCCCCCCCTTAGAGAGTGGGGAGGGGTCTCAAAATATCACGAAAACCTTCCCCGGCCCCAAAAACCCCTACATACCAATTTTCATGTCGATCGGTTCAGTAGTTTCCGAGTCTGTAAGAATCAGACAGACAGACAGACATCACTCCATTTTTATATATATAGATAGATAGAAGATAGATAGATAGATATAGATAGATAGATATAGATAGATAGATATAGATATATGAATTGCTTATTTGAGAATCGTGAAATATTTGAGAGCCGTGGTCGTGACTTATACAGAGTAGCTCATTTGGGAAATCCGTGTCTTAACGTATGAGGAAAAAAAATCCGAAAGTTGCAATAGTTTTGAGTTCCTTCTTGATTTTTTTGATCAAACAGTCGGCGTTTTTTAGCTCGATAACCGTTATGGTATACCATCCGCTTCAAATTCGCCCAGAAAGTTTCAATAGGCCGCAGCTGTGGGACATTTGGAGGATTACATTCTTTCGGGATGGGCTCGATACTGCGTTGGCGCAAATCCACTAAGGTTGCATTAGCATATTGTGACGATGCTAAGTCTGACCAAAATACCACTTTTTCATTTTTGAGGTGCCGTTGGATACATTTTTGGAGGACTGGCATACACTTTGTCACATAGATTTGCGCATTAATCGCCAGGCTCTTCTTCAAAAACTCCGGTGCGCTTATTCCACGCTCACTGATGGCCATCCATAACATAACCTTAGTCGGATACTTTGACTTATGGATAAACTTCACATCTGATACTGCCTCTTTATATGGGGACTCGTAGTAGAATTGTGGTTGCTATTCATTACCCTCTACAGGAAAATATGTTCGTATGTTCATCGTTCATGATACACTTATATTCTGAGGAAGCAGCGAAAAATGTTTAGGGAAGAGCTCGTAGTTTGGATTTAATTTTACTGGACTGTGTTTTGGTGACCTCAGAGGCGCGTTATTTGGATAGTACGGTATGTACACGTTTTTTTTAATCCAAGATACTTGAACTAGTTAGACACTTCACTTTTACATTTTTCTTTGTTTTTCTCACAAAATTCGAAAATAAATTTACGACGGTCTTCTTCCGAAAATGTCTTTTTTTCAACTAAGCGATACTTGACAGAATTGATTGGCAGTGTTGACAGTTATATTAAAGTGGTTCTTCATTTTGTAGAAAAAGATTTTTCAAATTGTGCAGTACGTCGTAATCATAGGTTGATTCGAAAGTTGTTCGAATTTTTCTCCTCACACTTTAAAATACGCAAAATCCAAACCGGTAAACAGAATTAATATTAATTTTTTTTCAAGTTTTGGTTTTTATACACGGCGGACGCATTGTGTGAAATATTGATGGTCATATAGGATGAATTGTTGAGCTAAAAAAAACCACAGGTTTCAGCTCCTGTTTGGAAAAAAAACAATTTTTCTGACACTGTGTCATCGGAAGAGTAAATGAATCATGTGTCACAGATGACATTAGACGCGACATCTCTGTGTGCGGCTCAGAACTTCTCAATCGCCCCATAGCACAGTACAAAAACGGTTTTCCTTTTTCCAACTCTTCTAACTTTGGTTTTTGTTTCTTACATCCTTCTGAACACATTTCGGTATCGCCCCAAAATCCGTATCATCTTACACACAACACAAAGCAGCATTTCGGCCAACTCACACCCAGCGCAATGGGGAAAAACCCTCCCATCAGCACACATAGAGCAAGAAAATTGCAAGAATTCACACGAGACAAAAAAAACCTTTTCTCGGGAAAATACATTTCTCTCTCTCCTTCTTTTGCGTTTCGGTCGCGATGTGTGACCTCTCGTGAACGAATAGAACCAGCAAAAAGCTTCCTCGTATGATGTGGTGTTGCTTTGGATTGGAGTGAGAGGTTTTTTTTCCCTCTTCCTGTTAACTGTCGGAAGAAGTGGCGCGTCCTTCTGGAAGCTTTCTTGACCGATGATGGTTGGGGAGGGATTGAGGTTAGGACATTTTCGCTTCCGAAAAACTCGTTATTTATCCCTCGTAATTCGGTTTCGCCCGGCGAGAGCCGGAGAAAGAGAGAGAGAGGGATGGAAAATTGGCGAAATTCGAAGAACTTATCAAACCGAAAAATCGATACCGTACGAGCGAATGGCGTGGGGGAGAGTGTTCTGAGGAGACTGCGCCACGTGCGCTGCATTTGAACGAGAAAAAAAACATGAATTCCATCCTAGCAAGCGGGGTGAGCTGTCATATACAGTTTTCGGCGAATGAATGACGACGGTGGAGACCCCTCGCTATCTGTGTGTGCGTTGTTTTCAAACAACAAAAAAACTCCCCGAAAATGGAACAAACATAGAAAATACCGGATGTGATGGTTCCGAAAAAAAAGGCTTATCTATATTTTCTTCCGTGGAATCGAACACTGCGCGCAACACACACTAAATGCGTTTTAATTGATTTGTGTGTTTGTTTGTCTAATTAATTCCCCTTTTTTTCTGTTGGATCCACAGTTGCCACATTCCTCAGATTACACAAGTGCCACTCATGAATCTTATTACAACTTCATGTGTCGTAAAACACATCAATTGTGAATCAAGTTGATTTTTTGCGCCATCGGAATGCTAGTTGCTGCACCATCGTAACATAATTGTGTTCAAGAGAGCCCGCGCCGCGTCCATTACACTTACGCTGTCTAAATGATCTTTTTTCCGCTTATGTTGATGGGGATATATTTTTCATCAACGCTCCACTCCGCAAGCGAGAATTATGCTGGAGCGAAAAAAAGAGCCACTAACACGCGGCGCGCATTTGACCGACTACTATTCGCCGTTGGCGTCGCCACTTTGTGTGTTGTGTAAAATTGTTGGCCCGAGACCTAATTCTATGAAAGCGCTGCGCATCTGTCAAAAAAGTCTGTAGGCGCGCGCACTGACCTCTAACGGGGGTCGATGAAAATAACACGAAATGACAGACAGAAAATTTTTATTGAAGCATTAGAGCGCGCGCGGAGTGAGTGACGGGGGAACATTTTTTGTGGGCACTGAAAAAAAACAGCTCAAAAAAAACAACACCAGATACTAAAATATTGCTAGCATTGCATGTTTCATTTCCCCCCTCAAAACACTGGCCGATGACGGCGGCATCAACCAACGTTGAAGTTGAATCATTTTTGGTGGTGTTTCGCGGTCTTATTCCATTTTTGGACGGTCCGTCCTCGGAAGACTCTCGAGTTGCATGAAATGAGCACGCAGCTGTCTTGTTAAAAGACTCATTGAAATATAGTAAAAATGTGCGTTCATTTACTTTGCTCATGGAAGATACCACACAGAATTCTTGCAAACCGTGCGAGATATGGAATCCCATCTTAACGCTCGCTCGCTCTCCCTCTCTCCCCTTCGTCCTTCGCTTTTAATTTTAATTTCGTTTTTTGTGCGACCCACCGCGCGTTTTTGTTTTGCAGATTATTTTGTTTTCGAAACAACAACTGCAAAAAAAAAACAGCGCAACGCAGCAAAAAACCTCGACGAAATTCATGGAACCAAATTGAAATGACGCGCGCGAGTAATGGCGTTTTTTTGGTCTGTAGTTAGTTTGTCGCTCTATTTGTCTCTTTCTGGCAAGCGTTAGAATGAAGGCACACACACACACACATACTAACCTAACGGTCGCCTTTTTTTCGTCGACTTTTCTGGAGTCTCATTGTTGTTCGAAACAACGACGACGACGGTTTCGGCGAAAGAAACTTCGTTAATAAATTCCGGAAAATCATTACTTCCATGCGAGCAATTTGTTTGCTGCTGGAAATAGCTCCCCCTCCCACATTCCAGGCTGTTGGGCCATTTACGCGAGAACGCAATTCGGGAAAACGGATAGCGTTTTTTCTAATTTATTTAATAGCACGTGTGCGCATTGTTTTTGTTTGTTTTTCTTTTTTTTTCCGAACAATGCTAGACACCATTCTCAGCGAATAACGTCATATTGCAATGGAAAATATATTTTCAATCCAAACATTTTCCATCGATAGCTATATATTGCTCTCATCTCTCTGGTAAGTTGTGGATGCACACAAGAATTGAAGTAAGAATTGAAGCACCATTTCAATTCTTCTCCCATGTCCTATCGATGCAAATAATCGGAAGGAGCCAAGTCCAAGTCCAAGCTTGATTCAAATTGATCCATTGTTGTCGGTAGCATACCCAAAATTAATTTTGAGCATCCTGACATCCGGACTAATACCATCGAATGAGCTTAAAAATAACAGAAAATGTGCTACTGTCCCATGCTGATACGAACATTTGTTCAATATATATGCCATAGCAATGAAAGAGCGATATGAGAGGGCGAAACAAGACACACGTTGCAAAGAAGCACGCATTCAACCTTTTCGTATACTTTGCAACATACACGGCCCAGGAAGAAAAGGACATAGATTAACGTTTATGCTCTCCCTTTTACTCCCAAAAAACACTTTCCAACTTCTTTTTATAATGTGGTGTAATATTATCACGCATTTATGCAACAGCACGTGTGACTATGTGGATAGCGTAGTCATGTAAAACAGCCTTGCATTCCAGCCGGCCTCGGTTCGATCTCCGCTTTTTTTTGTACAATCCAAAGCTGACGTTTCGTTTGAAAGAAAGAGAAGTCTGCTCCCATACATACAAACATTGTAAAACTTTCGAAAAATGGGCTTTTATTTGTTCATTCCACCCTTAAGCACACGAAAAAGCATTTCTTTTTACTGCTGAAGATGATATGTTTTCTGCCAACGCTAGTTTGGGTGGAGTATTGATGGTTTCGCCAGGTTTAAGTAGCTTGTAGTATATTGAAACCCTCCTGGTCCTACCAAACATAGAGGAGTGTCTTCCGTCCATAGCGAATTGACCGTGCAATCGATGTCGATGATTCCCCTGGACTTACCCAAGATCCTTAACACTCAGGATTCTCGAAAAAAATCCACATTTCAGTACCAGTCACAATCCAACAGTGGAATGACATCCTGTCGTCCTACTATCTTTCGTACAGTTCAGTTCAGTGAACCCCGTATGGAGAAGGCTTCTTGAGTCGCATCCAATTGATCCGTGAGTTGCGTTGTTGCGTTTAAGTGTCATCTTTGTCCAAATGTACTTGCAGTTCACTGCTGTCGAACTACTCCGGAGGTTTTCAACGACGCTTTTTGTTTCACACGTCAAAATAATCATTTTTAAAGTACTCGAAGTGCTTCGATTTTCCAAGAGCATGTTCACCGTGAGCTTCGCTTCAAGCATTCGATGCGAATCTGTAGCATTTTTTTCCAATTGTAACAATTTGCTCACCGCAAATCATTTTGAACAACCGAGGTCACCGATGCTACTTTTTTTTTTGAATAAATCGCTACCAAACGAATGATTTATCTTCGAATCATGACGATCAATTGAATCATGATTTTTCGACGTAGGACTATGTCTTATAATTATAGATATAGGGGGGAGGGTCACTCTACGAAATTGAAAAAGAGGCGTGTAACGAAATTTTAGGATATTTCAAACGCATATTACGCAAAATCGTTACTGTACACCATTAAACGAGGAATGTTTCAAGCCATTTTTTGCTCAAAGCACTTACAGTTAATATTGTTATACAAGTAATCAATTTAACGAACAAAATATGTATGTTTTATGGATTTTACTCGTTGTTCTAAATCTCAAGCAACTATTTTGGATACAATCTGGGCGTTATGCAACATTATTGCGTACAATTTGAACTTGTATGGTATGGTTACAGACCTTTTTCACTGTGCAGAATCATTGATAGGAGATGATCTTGGAGGATATTCTTAGATATTCTAGTATCACCAAAGTTTCGACGAGAGCCTGTATTAAAGGGTTAAACGTCGATGTAGATTGTGTGATATTGATGTTCAAGTTTTTATCCAATAAGTTCGTGCCTCACCAACAATTTTATCACTCACGGTCATAGGATAACTAATCTATATCAACTGGCAATACAGTTATTAAGACGCACTACATACAATGTTCCGGACATGCATAATATCTACGTGACAACGAAGGAGAACATTCTGTTTCATTCTTCTTTATGAGGCTTAAGTTTAATATGAACCGATAAATGATAGCTTCTTACCCTCGTCAGCGAAATTACATAAATGATGATATTTTGGGCATGTTTATGTAAACCAATATAATATAGTCAGAAGGTTGCGTTTTTCTTGTTTATGTTGAAATATCTATATGAAATTTATTTTCAATAGTTGACTATTGAGTATATACAGCATGATTCTCACAAACAGTTTGAAGGATACAAGTTCATATAACAAACCGCTTCTCCAGGATAACCATTTGGAGTATTAAAAGTGAAATTTACGGATTTTGAACAATAAAATAATTCAACAGCATCGTTTCCAGTCACAATCATAGTCCTACGTCAAACTCCCGTGTGTGCCCCTAGGCTCAGACCTAACTACTTTTTGTTGTTTTGTTCTCTTTAAAAAATTGAATTTTTCCATTACTCATAGCCTCCTCCTTCTATTAGAATACTTTTTGAACCCTACATTAAAAGGTTTCTTTGAAAAAGGCCATAGTAAAATACTGTTTCGTAAATAAATCAATGCCGCGGATGAAAATTAACTTTTCCACAATCAATACGTTTTCTGGACAAGAGGAACATCATTTTCGCAAGTTCTATATATAAATCAATGACCACAAATGTTTGTCACTCGAGAGCGAATCTTCCGACGTAAGCTATCTTTGTTTTGTTGTGTTCGTCTTAACCGAATCAAATGCGAATGATTTCGGAGGACGATTTGGAAAAATCGATTCTTCATACGTTCTGCAGTGAGATCGTAGCAGACGTTTTTAGTCCAATGGAAATTCATTTTGACGATATTGGTTTCACTGTTTAAAGGACATGTAGACAATCTCAGAAAAAAAAATTAAAGATTTTTTATTATTATTGCACATTTGTAGATGAGGATGAAAAATTATCAAAGTTAATTTATTTGTAATTTCCACATTATCCCGATTATCCTTATTTCCCGACCGGGAAAACGCAGTCAACTATGTATGAAGTGATCACTACTACTAATGCGCTGCCTTGCGTGGAATGGTATTTGAAGTTCAAAGTTCTTTGCTGAACGAAGCCGATGGAAACGACACACACACACACACCATTGTTGATTGAACAGGTAGCTCACTTGTCGCCTCTGACTTTTTGTCTATAAAACACTCGAACTCGGTGTTTCTACCCATCAATAATCCTTTATTTGTTTCTTTTGAATAAATAGAACATATCCACAGGTAAAAAACGATTCCTACGCATATGCTTTTTTAGCAAAAGTAAGACCAGTTCAAAATTCCTATCGAAAAATTTAAAAAAAACATGCCGAAAGAAGCTTCGTTCACCATTCCCTGCTAATTTTTGGTCGTATAACCTTTGTTTCGGATGATTTTCCGCACCCTGTTCGGCATAGAGACGTACCAACTCCGTGCCAGGAGAAGCACCCCCAGACCGTGATGTTGCCTTTTCCATATATGAACGTTTTTGTCGTGTATTGTGGTTTGAAGGCGCAGCCAATCGGACGAAGTACCGCATCAGAACCATTCAAGTTGCCCTTCGTTACGTCAGACCACAGTACATTTCGCCATTTCTTGCTGTTTTCTGGGACTACCCAATCGAAATGGTCCTTGGCAAACTTCAAGCTCGCAATGAGATGCTTCTGTGTGAGCATAGGAACCTTCCTGGGGCATCCACAGAGCCGCCCCTGGATTGTTCGGGAACTTACTGACAAGTTCAGCTCGTCTCGTATTTTATTTGCAGGCTTGAACGGATCTTTGTTAGAAATACGTTTGATTTCAGCACGATCCTTGGCGTTCGTTTTCGTTACGCGTCCAGTCGATTCCAGTTTTTTTTTCGATCATGAAGTGCATTGGAAACAAATGTGTTCGATCGTCCCAAGAATTCTGCAAACTTCCGCTGACTTTTGCCTTGTTTTGCCATTTTACGAGTAACAATCCGTTGCGGTTCGATGCAGTGAAAGCAGTGAAAGCATGTTTCGATGTTTTGACTGAAATTACTACCTAAAACCTTATAGATTTATTCTTAACATGATAAATACTCACTTGGATCTGTGGGAAATACCTCTGATAGGAATCAACACTGTGGAAATGAAAATTTTCACTCTCGGAAATGTCAAAACATTTGTATACGAAAGGATGGGGGCTTGGATGTAAATATTAATGCCATAACTAAAGCCATACTTTATTATGGTAACGATAAATCCGATTCAGCCAATGTATTTATGCATTCTTCTTGGTGAAGTTGTTGTAACATGTTTGAAAATCGAGTTAAAATAAAATGTGATAAAATGGATATACTGATTTGAACTTGTGCTCAAGTCACTGGGTATATATCGATCGGAAAAAACCCTGAAATTTCATTTTTCCAATCCTACAAAACGTAAAACGAAACGCTCCACAGAGCGCAATGTTAGGACCGCTACATTTTAGCTTGCCTCCACAGTTCATCGATGTTTTTCTCTCGTTATTAAATTTTACAACGTGAGGAATACCACCGCCCCCCCCCCCCCTCCCCCTTTCCCATCATGAATCTCGCCAAGGAGGAGCTGGAAAATGGCGCAACGACGCTCAACACGCAAAAAAAATGAACATAAAATGTGCGCTCACAATCCTTGGAAAAAAAAAATCAACAGCGCGCAAAAAAAAAGAACCGGGTTCGTCTGGAAAATGTCATATTTCTCCACACACCCCTTTTTTGGGGTGCGCTTTTGAGGGCACACCAAAAACGAAAGAGGAGGCAAAAATCACCACCATGTGAAGGTGCTGCACGCAGCACTAAAGCATACTCCCGTCTCCCGGTCTCTCTTTCTTTATATATAAAATATTGGATTTCCAACCCAACTTTGGCTGTGCCAAAGGTTTGGTCCCGAGCGTGTGGATGAAAAAAATGAAAAACGAAATAAGAAAGGAGACGAACTGTCCCACAGGGCGCTCACCCCACCCAAAACCCGCTTTGGATGTACATATTTTTTGAAATTTATTTCCTTTCAATTCTCGATTTTCATCTATTTCGAGGAGGTTATCCTCCGCGACCGTGCGGGGGAGTTTCCACGGATGACGTGATCAATATTTATATTAACGTGAACGATTTTTCCTCTCCTTTTCAGATTCTCTCTCTTCAGAAACATTCTAAAGTACTGAACCGCTCTACCACCACCACCATGCTACCGCAACAGTATTGCCTCCGGTGGAAGTACCACCACAGCAACCTGCAGACCATGTTCTCACAGCTGCTCGATCGGGGCTGCTTCTGCGACGTGACGCTGGCCTGCGAAGGCCAGACGATCCGTGCTCACCGGGTGGTGCTGTGCGCCTGCAGTACCTACTTCGACCAGCTGCTGACCAACTGCAGCAGCAGCGAGAAGGACCCGATCATCATCATGCGGGATGCTCGCTTCGAGGACATCAAGTGTCTGATCGAGTTCATGTACAAGGGCGAAATCAACGTGGAGCACGGATCGTTGGCGTCGCTGCTCAAGACGGCGGAAGAGCTCCGCATCAAGGGTCTGGCGGAGGTGTCCTGGCGGGACGAAGAGAATGGCAACACCGGCGGCAGTGAATCCAGTGGGAATAACAACAACAACAACAATAATAATAGCATCAGCGCCAAGAATAGCAACGCTGGCGCGCCTGGCGGCGGCAGCAACAACAACAGTATTAAGATTGTGGAGACAAAGAAGCTAATGGCGACGCAGCATCACTCGGTCGGAGGGTCTTCACTGACGCCGCTGACGGTGAGCAGTTTGGAGAGTCGGATTTCCGATTCGCCCAATCTGCCGCTGCTGACGCCGCTGGCGGCCGGATCTCCCCGGAATCCCGCCAACAACTGTGCCTCCCCGATCAACTACTTCAGCAACAAGAAAAAGCGCGGTCGACCTCCGCTGGACGAAGAGTACGACACCTTCCAGCAGATGTAAGTAGTCTCGGAGACGTAAGACTCGAAACTCGAAAAAATATGCAACAGATAAAAATGATGTGTAACAAGTGGGCTCCCTCCCTTAGAAAAAACGCTGGTTCCGTTTTGAATTTTCTTCCTGTGGAGCACTCCCTATTGTTATCTCTATTTGAGCTGATTATTGATTTGGACTCCCGCTAGACTGGTGAACTTTTTTTGCCTTTGACACGTGCCTTTTCATCATGTGACCGTTCACACCGATCAGGACAAGCATAAACATTCCGCTTTTCCATCGCGTTCTGTATACGAGAATCGAGCCACTATTCTGACACTCATGAATCGCCATATCTTCAGGTTCAACACGACACAGACAAGCTTCTCGTCTGCAATTTACTCGCTACTTTACCCGTAATCCCGGGATTCCTGTTTTTGTGTTACTTGTTTGTCATCGAAAGTAGCTTTCCCGCGACACAGAGGGGGCAATCCACGTCAATCATACCAAGCGCGGTCATTTAGATCCACCTCAAATTAAATCAGTGCGGTTTTCTCGATCCGCTTGCAATTTAACTAGCACGGTCGTCTCGATCCGCTTCAATCATACCTACCGCGGTCGTTGAGATTCGCCTCCAATCAAACCAGCGCAGCCATTTCGATGCTCTTCAATTATATCTAGCACGGTCGTCTCAATCGGCTTCAATCATTCCTAGCGCGGTCGTCTCGATCCGCTTCCAATTAAAGTAGCGCAGTCGTCTTGATCCGCTTCAAACATACCTAGCGCGGTCGTCTCAATCCGCTTCAATCATACCAAGCGCGGTCATCGCGAGCCGCACCAATCAGGTCGTCTCGGTCGTCTCGATCGGCTCCCAATTAATCCTAGCGCGGTCGTCCTGATCCACTTCAATCATACCTAGCGTGGTGGCTTAAATCCGTCTCCGATTCGTCATCACCCTCCTTTGATGATGACATTCGATAGGACCGAAATTATGACTGCAAGTGTCAGGTACAATTTTAGCAGAGCTGACTATGCTATTATCACTGTCTCTGCTTCAGGAGGTACCAACAAAACCTGCAAAGGAACTTCAAGCGAAGCCCGAAGTCGTTTTGGAAACATATATGGAGTCAACCTAAAGAAGACGGATTACCGACTACGATTTCATTCGGCGCCGAAACTAGCTCGGAAAAAGACAATATTTGTAGAATGTTCGCTCATAAGTTTTCAAGTGTGTTTGTCGATCATTGCATTGTCACCCGATAAATATTCCAACTTTGGAATCTTCGTTGAGCTGTTTTGACATTAGTGTTGAACAGATCATGGCTGCTGTTTCGTGAATGAAAATCTTCACTAATCCGTGTCCGTCACAGGTCTGCTGGCACCGCTGCAATACGTCTTCCAGCTTTCTTTAGCAACTGTTGGTTTTCCAAAGCTATGGAAGTCCTCCACGATATTCCCCTATCAACAAAAAAAGCGCGGTTGTTTAGATTCGCCTCCAATAAAAGTAGCGCGGTTGTCGCGATTCGCTTCCAACTAGAACCAGCGCACTCGTCTCGAGGCGCTTCTTTTTCCATTAAACGCTGTAGTTCCACATCCTTCCTCTAGCACGATCTTGTAAAAAAGTACATCACTTCCATTATGATTCTCACTTCCGCACTTCGTTGGATCAGAGGATCAGGAAGCAGGCGCTTCTGGAGGCATTCTTCTTTATGTATTTGGCCGTTGATGGCGCCAATCGTTATGCCTGCCACACCAACTACTTCTTGGCAAATTTGTCGACCTTCTTCTTCCGGAACATCTCCGAATGCAGTTACGATGCATTTCGGCTGCACCAACCACTCGTATTGTGTTTATCAGTTCGGTTAAGCGCCTTCCTTATCTTGAAAACATGAGGTCCGGTCCGATTCATTGTCTGCTAGACAAACCAGACGAAAGAATTGACCTGCTTGGCTACGACCCGAATCGAAGGTTCAGACTGCTCTTCGCTTCGCCAGCTCGCCGCTTTATCGTATGGGTTTCCTTGAACGATTTTAACACACGGGACATGGTCGAAGGCTCGATTCCCAACTGTTTCATGATTCACCTGTGAGACTGGAAACGCTTCTTACTTGGATGTCATCTCGACTTGATCTCTTGATCTCCACTTGACGGATTGTGACGGAATTTTGTACATGTAAACATTACACTCTTAACTAGTTTTACCCAAAATTTCATCAAATTCTACCCATACAATAAAACGTTACATACAAAAGAAAGTGTTGCATTTTTTTTCGCCTACAATCTTTCAGCGTATGACGACGGATGGCTCAATAATGTTTCTTTATTTTTTCGCAGTCCTAAAATCTCGCACGTTGAGGGAGGCGCCGGTAGCTCCACCCCATTCACCTCCAGCTCCCAGCTGGTGGCCGTCATGATGGACGACAGCTCGAACGATCAGCGAGAGGACCAGCGGCATCAGCAGCCATCGATGTCCGCCGCCGCCGCGTCCTATCTCGAGCAACAGAGTCGTACGGTTCCCCCGGAGGCCCTCCACGAGATGGAGTTCGACGAGGACAGCCACCTTCCCCGCCGACTTATGCCGAAACTTGAACGACCGGACACTCCGCAGGAGTACATGGTCACCATGGGGGCGAAGTTCGAATACGATGAGCAATCGCCGCCCAGCCCGAACGATCACACCAATTCGGTCTTTCTTACCCCCGCCGAGCAGGAAGAGTGGAAGGATGTGATCAAAATGAACGACTATCTGACCAAGGGAAGGCGGCCGCAGTTCTGGGAGGAACCGTTCACCAAGCGGGTCATGGATGGCATCAAGAACAAGACACTGGAGATGAAGAAGGCAGCCAAGCTGCTCGGAGTTTCCTATGGTACCCTCTACGGGCGCTATCGGGAGACGTACGGATGTCTGAAGCATCCGTATCGGTGAGTTTGTCAAAGTTTTTATGTCTAGGAATTTGTGTAATGAAATGTTTCAATGTTTACAGGGGACCTTTTATGGCCGCATCCCGGATCAACAACATGTGGCCTGCGGTGAACGATACCAGCGTGACGTCAACCACCGACATCATCGGTATGCTGCAGCGGGGCATTATCAGTTTGCCGCGGGCCGCCGAACTGATGCACACGACCCCATCGACCATCAGCAGCTACCTGGAGCAAGTAAGTATGATCCGGTTACAGCAGGACGTTGCCGGTAAGTTGCTGGCGGCGGCAGCCGCTAACCCGCAGGCACCGGTTACGGTAACGCCGGTGGCTGCTCGACCCCAGGAACAGAACACCGCGCTGGATATGAGTTGTCGATCCTCACCCGACCAGGCCGTCTCAATCTCGGCCGTCTGTACGATCCCAACTTCTCCCCCACCGGTAGTAGTTCACAGGGGGCATCCCCAACAGTACCCAATGAACTTTTCACCGTACAACGCAACGTCCTGCTCGTAACCGTGTAGAACACTTCGCTCACTAGACACGGGGGGCTAGTTTGACACGTTTGACTGTACAGCGCTGTTTTTGTAAAAAAAAAAAACCATTAGAGGTAGCATTGCTTGGGTAGTCTAAATTTTGGGTAGTCTACAGTAGCTTAGATCCAGCTTCCCACCAGAGCACCACCGACTGAGTTTTCCTGGTCTCCGTGGAGAAGAGCCGTTAAAAATCCAACCATTCCCATTCTTGCACAGCTCCAGGAAGCGGCAGCGTCCCAACCCGACCCTGAACACCTGGCAGCAGCGCTGGCAACGAGCAGCAGCAATGTTGCCACCAACTCCGATGACGACCGATCCCACCAGCAATCGCTTTCGCTAATGTCCTCCGCCCAGATGGAGCAGCAGCAACAGCAGTTGCGGATCAAACCAGAGATCAGCATATCGACGCTGAAGAAGAGCTCACAAAGTTCCTCCGCCCCGGCCAGCAGCAGCAGTAACAGCAACAGCCTAGCCAGTGCGCTCAGTGCTCTCCCGTCCACCTCCGCTGCGGCCAACACCTAAACGCGCCGCAGTTACGCCGCGTCAATACACAGTTTGCTATAAAGGAAAGTATATCCGAGACACCGCACCCGCGACGCATGCCATAAAAGTATATTTTTCGTAGCAAATTGATAGTTCAAATGCGTGCGATGGTTCAAAACAGTGAGAGAGAGAGAGAGAGGGAGCGAGATAAGGGGGAACGTTAAATGTGATTTTGTTTTTATTTTCCCATTAGTTAGTAAGTCCCACTTAGCAAAAAACAAGATAATTTCATTCTAAATGGAATTAAACCGGAGTAAATCCGTACTTTCGCGTATAGCGCCGCACACACCTTGTCAATCTTGTTGACACAGATCCATACTAGCATTAGGAATAGAGAAGTGCTGGGCAAAAATGCGGAGGGGGGAAAGTTCGCATTGGACTAAAAATCTTGCAACACTGTATTCAAGATACATTTCTCGCTTAACTTTTGAACAGGTCCTATGTAACAAAAGTAAACAAATCGAGTTAATGAATGCACGCTATTAGTTTTCAATCATTGAATGCATTACAAAAACAATCGTTCATGTATCTACCTTCTTCATCTTTTTATCGCCGATACAAAAAATATCCAATGTGCAGATTCGTATTTTAAGCACTCGGCTGTTACTTCGGACGCCACTTTCCTCCGACGCTCGGAACGTCTGAAGTAGCAAAGCAGTCAAAACAACACGATGTCGTACTTCGGTCGTTTTGAGTTTTTGTTTCTTACGGGCGTTGTTAGCGATTTCAGTGTAATTCAACGAGTGATAATAACAATAATCTGTCTTTAGAACGAAATGCTGATATTTGGATTGCTGTTTAGTAGTTAGTTTCAGATTCTCATCGTGCAACGTAGTATGTCCAATGTGCAAACGCGGCAGTCAAAACGTCCAATGTAACATTTTTCATTCCTAGGCTTCAAATTTAAGCTCAAATCACGGAACAACAGTTACGTTTCGTTTTTCAGAGTTATTCTTGACTGCTAGTGGAGAAAGTAGTGATAGAGATCGATACCTTTCAAGACAATTCGCGGATTAATGTTCGGGTCTTCAACTTCGTTTTTCTCGAGTTGATGAAAATGTTACATTGGACCTTTTCAAAAGTTACGCGAGATTTCATAACAGCGACGGAATGTTTTAAGGTGCGAAGTGTTTTGCGTTATTTTGATCTAATTTATTCAATTTTCGGAATATCTGAAAAAAAAAATTTAAAATAACTAACCGAATGGTTTCCTTCATTCTATAGTAGTTCATAATGTGTATTCGTTTTTGTGAAAAACTTCAAGTTTTTTTTAGAAATATGATTACTTGAAAAATTGCTTGTGGGGCAAAAGCTTGCACTGTTTTGCCGTTAAAAGTATCTACCGTTCTGAATCATATTTCGGAAACACAAACGATATGTTCGACCGAATTGCGGATCTCGCACAGATCGCAAATAGGATGACAGGGGATCCTGTTGAAGTTATGTGATATGTTGCAGTGGCCGGTCCCTAGCCTGGACAGGATTCGCTACTCCCTCTGCGAGATAATCCTGAGGCCTGAAATAATCCGCAGTACATTGCTGTAAATCGAAGATAGAGCTTTTAGGAGCCAGGTACGGGAATTCGAGATCGTAGGTGAGGTGGCTGTTAATCTTTCGATTTCTACTCCGTTGAAATTTGAAGAGGGTTTTCAAAAAGGTTAAACCGAGTGGCCAGTCGACCTCCTCTTCCAGGATTTTCAACGTTCTATGCTGGAAGATGCGGTCGTTGTAAGTTTTGACTCCCGAATTGCACCCTTAGTGTTTATGACTGCAGATCACCATGGACATGGCCACTAGACGGAAACCTTATTCGACAACCCATTTACAGATAGCATTGATGACTGTATGGATCTTGATGCGTGATGCCACATGCGTTTTTCTCATTACTACCAGAAGGATGTCCGCAGTTTCTACGTGGATGCGCCTGGAACTGGTGTACTCAGCTTTTACCTCGATGGACCGGTTCATCGCGAGGTATTTCACCAATCTACCCCCCAATCTGCCAATGCCTTCAGAACTAGTTGAATCCAGTTTCGGTTGTACCTCTTCTCCAGATTCATTTAGCAGCATTTTAGCAGCTTCAAGGTATGTTTGGAGTCGTTATCTTACTGGAAAAGCCATTTGAGAGACATATTTTCCTCTGCGTAAGAGAGCACTACCTCCTCCATAGTTGCATTGTAATCGACAGCATTCATTGTGTTCCTAATTTGGAATATGGCACCCACACCATACCAGGAAAAACAACCCCAAACCATGATATTACCACCATCATGTTTCACAGTTTCCTTCGTGGAGCGAGGGTGAAATTCTTTTCCAGCAGGTCGCCGAACATTTCGTTGGGAATCCGAACCAAACAAATTTGACTCAGTTTCGTCACTCCACAAAATGTTCCGTCACTTTTCGTGCCTTCTGCTCCTTGTCAGGTACGTTGTATTGAAGCAAACTGTTTCCTAATCTGCAAATTCTTCATTCTCAATAGTGGCATTTTCCTAGTAATTCGCCCGGGTAGACTCGTTTCTTCCAATCGTTGACGAAGTGTTCTAGCACTTACGATGTTGTCAGTTTGGAAGCAAATTGTTCTAGACGACACAAATGGATCAGCTTTCGCCGGAAGTACTATACGATGGTCCGTAATTTTTTGCTGGCTCAAGGCATTGGTGACGAAAATTTCCAGCCTGAGGGCATCCGTATACTAGCACATAGGATTTGACAGCGTCAAACATGTCCGGGTCGAAAATGCAATTTGCGACCACTGTCACTCGCGAGAACTGCCAAACTCTCAAGCTGGTGTAAAACAAGGCACTTAACATACTACCAGGTGGGTCAAAACGTGAAGTGGTTTTCTGCAGCCATTTAAAAAATACACAAAAGTAAATTAAGACGATTGAGCACAATTTGTGGAATATACTGATACTTTATGAAATACTCATTGCTATATTCATTATATTCATTACGTTTTACGCTGCAAGCGTTTCATTTATTGTCTTTGCGTTGAAGGCACCATAATGATTTGCGCCATTTGGAAAACGAAATTAAGGACGAAATTAACACACTTCTAGAACAAAAAATAATGAACTAATGAATGAAAAACAACTCTATTCAATAGAACGTTTTATTCGGCAAACGCTTCATTTTTTCCGCACGCAAAACGCAAATTTTCGAATAAAGCATGAGCAGCAGCTAAATACAACTGAAATTATTGAAATAATGCAGAATTCATTCAAACCCTTTTATTTCACTTAAATTCTTTCAATTTCTTAAGTTGGTTTACATTATAATATAATACTACATTTCAAGTGATCAACCTAGGGTTCTACGTTTTATATTATCATTCAGACCCTTGTGATCATCATGATCATTACATTTCACATAAATTTTTTTTTCAAAAAACAATTCTTTTTTTAGTTAGCGAATGGGCGCACCTTGTTCCATAGATTTGCCTTGAGTTCGCCGAGTAATTTGATAGGTTTGGCAATGACAGCTAAATTTGTAGCACATCTTGACTCGCGGATCATATCCCCTTGCCCGGGGCTTGAAAATTTCAGATCGTCCTAGCATTTCAACGATGGTTTTATATGTTTCACTCTCATCACGAAGTTTTCTCACCACGTCTTTTTCTTCAGAAGTACTGTGGCGATTTCTGCCCATTCTAGTTGTTCTGACGGTGAAATTAGAAATTATTTACGTTGAAAATGAAAAACCTATAGCTGCAAGATTATTCAATCCTACTGGTTACACAAGATCAATTGAAACCCAACTAGAATCAAACACACACCTTACGGTGATTAAAATGGCATCAATTCACTTGGCACCATCAAATGAAATGCCACACGCACAGCGACAAAATCAAGCGGATGAATGTTTGAAGGTACGGCGCAAACGTGATGACCGCTGTGGTAGTGAAAGCTTGAGTGTTGCACACATTGAACGGTGTGTCGTCACACACCTACTTTATTGACCAACAGTGTATGTATATATTTACTATTTGGTAAGCAAACTTAACCCTATTTGATTTTATTTCAAAAATTATTGGGTGACAACAGCTAGGTGCGCATCTTTGCCCCGCACTACTCTATATTTTATTTTTTGGTTCTCGTACTCTTACTCCGCTTAACTTATGAATAGGTTAGTTTAGGGAAAAGGTGCTTTCTTCATACGGTTTTATTTTCTTTCATTGCTAAGCTGCCATCCGTGTGGAAGAATGGATGGCGACGATGCCATCTCGTTAGGGTTAAGGCCTAGAACAAAAAAAGTGTGTGCCATTCCTGGGGTTACTTCCCACACACACACACACACACACACATACACACACAAAAAACTAAACTAGTAGAAGCTTTTTTGAGTAGCCAAATTAGATATGTCAGAGAGTTTTATTTTTCGTTGATATCGTTTTTAATTTTATTAGGAAAACAATGGTTTTTTTAGTTGGAGGTAGGACAAGCGACTGATCGATCTGTGAGAAGGGTGATCTAGAGGACAAGATTTTTTCTTGTACACATTCCTGTAATTCTTATGCGTGTGGAACCAAACTGACCGACGGGACAAAAAATAATCAAAATTGTACATAAACCGACACACTCAATCATGCATTCCAGGGCAGTAGTAATCGAAATCGATCGATCATTGAAATTTCAATTCTTTCCCGAGGGCGGGGTTAGTCCGTAAGTTGTAAATTATTCTATGGAATTGCCAAGTTCACTTCACTTTCGGTGTACAACGCTCGCGCGTAAATCAATAACTGTTGTTCAATAAAAGACAAACCTTAAAGACAGAAAAATCAGAAATTAAATGGTATTCTTATTTTTTTACGTAAGTAAAGAGTAAATAGTTTTAGGGAACAACAAAAACGAACAAAAAGGAAAGCCGTAAGATTCTTCATCTCACTGTATCAAATCAATCAGAGCTCCTGTTTGCGTTTGTAAATTATTCAAATAGAAATATGTGCAATCACTATTATTACAACTAGCGAACAATTATTCACAGTTATTCGATAGAAACATGGAAGGAAGGGACAACAAACACAAGCAAAGCATGATAACCCGAACAAATATTTATTCGTAGGAAATTTATCCGAGAAAGACAGTTTGCAAGCAGCCAGAGTAAGATCAAGTTAGCGATTAATGACGATTATTTAAGACAGAGAAAGAGAGCAAATGTGCCTATATGGTTTCCGTAAAAACTACAAATAACTGAAAAAAATAAGGAGGAGAAGAGAGGAGAGTGAAGAAAACTTCTATCGGAAACTCATTTTTTGTGTGGTTAAAACAGAAAACCGTAACGTAAAAATGTTGTATGTATGAGTAAACATAGAATCAGGCGGAGAGTGAAACACACCTATTTGCGTAAGTGTCGATAATGTGGAGGTGAATAAACAAAACTGTGGTGATTTGAAGCCGTGAAGCTTTTGATGAATATCCGAACTTCCTTAGAGCCCACAGAAAAGGCTGAAACACAGTATCTATTCAACTTGCAAGTCGTCGAATATACAGAAGACTCGATTCGAAGCGATTTTCATGCGTAAGTAAGGGATTTGAACTGGTCGTCGTTGACATCGAGGGAGAAGACAAGATATCTGCACTAAATCTTGCGCCGTCCATCTACACCTGGAACTACCGAAAAAAAGATTGCTGAGCACAAATAGACATCCGAAAATGTCCGGCAAACGAGTTGCATGCTGTTACATTCAACTCGTCAACGGCAGAACCTAGTAGAACGAAAAAAAATACTCACTAGTTGTGAAAATAAAACAGATACTCCTGTCGGTTATTCAGATTCAATCATTGCTTACCGAAAATTCCTGATTTTTCATGGGTTTACCTTCACACGCACTGACGAAATTACCCATGCAGCATCAATCATAGTAACCCATGAGTCAGCAGAAAAAAATTGACAGCTCTATGAGTCGAACTCAACCGTGATGGCGAAAACAGCGAAGCTACTCCGTTCAGAAGTGTGTGCGTTCAAAGAACGGTAACCCGCTGAGTCGAAAACGGATATCGTGCGGCACTTTGTGGACAGCGGATACGCCCGTTCCGGCATCTACAACATCCTGGCACTATTAGACAACAATCAGATCATCAAAAGAAAGCCCGGTTCTGGACGGCCGACGACCCTGAGCGATAAGAAGCTCCAAAGGATACTGGAGAAGAAGATCGAGGGAAAAAGGGCTACATCGCTGCGTGCACTTGACCGGAAGGGCGGTGCAACCGGCCAAACAGTGAAAAAGTACCTGTCGAACATGGACATACGTGTCGGGAAGCGGAAGTCCCGTCCACTGGATTCGGAGCTGCAGGCAATAACGCAGTGGCAGCGGCTTGATAAGATAGTCAAGTCGATATTCCCGGTGAATCGCGACATGGTGGTGGTGATGGATGACGAGATCTCTCCCTGGTTAACTGCCGGAAGTCCACCCGCAAGGTCGTAGAATTTTTTTTGCAAGTAAGCTAATATAATTACATTACATGGGAAATTTATCAAACTCAATTATCTATCTTAGTTTTTTTATCACCTTCTTAAAAAAGTCATTTTTATAATGCAAACGTTACGTAAAATGTGCAGAAGGCTCGAAATCGTGACGAACGACAAAATATGATGGAAAAGTCACGGGCCTTGAAACTGTACACCCAGATGCTGACGAAGCCTCATTGTCTTATCATGGATGATGAGACATACGTCAAGGCGGACTTCCGGCAGCTTCCGGGGCTACTGTTTTTCACCGTCCAGCACAGGTTTGATGTTCCGGAGGAAGTAAGGAAGCAGGAACTTTCAAACTTTGCCAAGAAATACACGATTTGGCAAGCGATCTGCTCATGTGGCAAATGGAGTGCGCCATTCGTGACTACCGGGACTGTAAACGGGCAGATCTACCTCAGGGAGTGTCTACAGAAGCGTCTGCTTCCTCGGTTGTAGCAACACGAGGGCCTTTCAATCTTCTGGCCGGATCGAGGTTCATGTCACTATTCAAAGGATGTCCTGGAGTGGTACCAAGCCAACGGGATCACTTTCGTACCCAAGGACATGAACCCCCCCAACGCCCCGGAACTAAGGCCCATCGAAAAATACTAGGCTATTATGAAGCATCCCAAGAAGATCAAATCTGAGGAAGAAATGAAGAAAAAATTATAGAAGGTTGTGTCCAAGACACGACCGCATTGTTGACGTAGAACTACGCTGTTATTGTATATAAGTCGCTTGTTTATACCTTCGGATATTATTCTATAATGCTGTGAAATTTTCGAAACAACTGCTTAGTAGAATAATCTTTGAAATGGTTTTCCATTGTAGAATCAGTTGACGATAATTGATTGAAGATTCATTCTTGCCCTCGCAAAACAATAAACTAGCTGATCGTATGTCGCAATTCATTTCATGTCAATGCATTGCAAATTTACCTCGAACGCTATTCCGGTGGCCTTTTTCGCAATTGACATAGACTCGGCTACAGTCGATTATATACACCAGCACAATTATTCCACATCTCATAACTACATCAATATAGCTTTGGCACCGAATGGAAACAACAACAATGACAACACTTGCAAGTATCAAATATCATGCTACAAGTTATTTAGTATTGCCTCAAAGCAATCGCACCTCTAGGCATCGTTCGTACAACGTAAACCAAGCGCCAAACAAGCGTTCGCCATAGCATGCATACAGAACCATACATTGGTGGCATGAAGCTACTAGGAATACAAATACTTCTCATCATTTTGCGCTATTCTCAAAAGAAACGCTTCTGTTAATATTACTGGCCTCAAAAAAAGTTGCATTACTTTCTCATGCTCTAGAGAGGCGCAGCTGTCACCCTTAGTGGAGGAATTTTTGCTACTGATAAGCGAAACCTAATCACATACAAAACTCCAGAACGACATTTACTTTCTTGGTGACTAAAGAAGCGAAATAAACTCTTTTTGTTAATATCAACAAACTCTAAAACAGTAGCAATGCTTCATTATGATCAATATTAGCGCAAATGCAATCCTAGTTGAAGGCAGTTTTGCGACTGGCATGCGAACCAAAATAACTTATAACATTCCAGTAAGACATTCAAGATGCTTGGTATTCCCCAAATATTTTTTTGGAGCATAACCTTAACGCCTGCTTCACCATAACGTCAGTTTAATGCATTGATGCATTCTCAAAGGCACCAAAGAAGCCGTTTACATTTTCGACCGACGCCGAAATCGCCTACTTCGCTGTTGTTCGATGCGGTGTCACACTCGCGAAGGCTCGGTTCAGTGCGAACGCTTTTCACTGCACCAACATCGCGTGCATCATTAGATGACGTTTGTGTTTTGCAGGGCTCGAGCCTACCTTCCTCTTCTTCTTGCTCATCACACACTACGCGAAGCGTTCAATGTACGACGCGGGAAGAAAAACACACGATACGAATAAGGAATAACGAACAGAAAAAGCAAACGACGATATCCAAGTTGGATTACCACTGGTGGGGTCCAATCTTAGATCGAAGCGCAGCGAAAGCAAAGTGAACTGGATTGCTCAACAGTCCGATGCCGAATGAAAGTTTGCCTCAGCGAGATCCACTGTTTATACTCTAGGCAAGTATTCCCCTTCATTCTTCTACTTTTCTTTTGTTCACGGCGACTTCAAATCCTACGATTTCCCCTTCATTGGTCGTCGATAAGTTGCTCGTTATTGACAGCACTGTTCGGGAAAGCACACAAATGGACAGAACAAATGTATGGAAAAATGAAAACGCCTAAAGTTTTCATGAATTTTTACCATTTACAAACCAGGGGATTCCAATGTATAGCATATTAAACAAATCTTAGAGAATTTCCGATTCTTCTAGTATGTAAATCGCTAAAATCCGTTCGCGGCAAAAATAGTTATTAACGTTGACTTTATTTCATAAAAACGCGACCTGTTTTCTGATTTGGCACCCTTAATGAAAGACGTAGTTCTACGTCAAAAATGGGTTTTCGTACAGAAGAAACTTTTTGCCAGATGTTATACAAAACCTTATGAGTGGAGTTAACCGTAAAGTGCGAGCATACGGTTATAGTATTGAAGTTGAATGAAATAAATATGCCAAAAGCTTTTTAATTTTATTGTCTGAAAGCTTGAAAAGGATTTCAACAAGATACATTCATACATAGTAGAACGCTTAGAATAAAGTATATTTAACGTCAATTTCGTTCAAAAGAGTTGTTTGTTTATATACTGTGCTTAAATATGATCATTTCAGCTGTCCAGTTTCTATAAGACCATTTCGAAATTCATAAGTATTATCAATGAAAAATTCAAAACGATCGGCTAATTTACATGTTAATAATAGGCAACTTTACCATTTAGGCTAATAACCTGGGAAAATCGTGTCGGAATACTATTTACCAAATTCTGCTGAACGGATTTCTCGATATTTTTTCATGTTTCCGAAATTGCGACCTTGAGCTCTTCAATCGTGGTGTACGTGGTAGATTTTCAACAGGATTCAAGTCTGGAGAGCGAGCCGGCTAGTCCAAAAAATTGAGTTTTTGGTCCTTAATCCTTTGCTTAGTTTCCTTGTTGTTATGAATAGTAGCATTGTTTTGCTGGAATGTGAAATTTTTGTGACAATATCCATGCAAAAACGGTAGGAGAGAAGATTCCAGAACATGTATGTAATCCTTGAATGATGTGAAAGCTATCTTGAACTTTCCGGTTGCACACAGAATTCCACCCAAACTATGCATGAACCTTAACCAAAATTCCTGGTTGAAAAATACTGTTCCTCCGTCCGTAAATCACGTCATTACCCGTTGAAACCATCTGGACCATCGAAATTGAACTTTTTTGTCAGTGAATATAACCTATACACTGAAGAACTTCTCGTTATGGTTTCGTTATGGTGTCACCCGAGTAACATTTTAATTGAAATATTACTTTATCTTCAAATTATTGAGCACTACTTGATGGGATCGTCCAATCCGACGAGCAATTTCTCTGATACCAACATTTTCTTGATGAAATTCATCGATTTGTCTTTCTTCTCTCTCCGTGAGCACTTTTCCCTTCGGTATATGAAAAACTGCATGAAACGTCGAGATCTAGTATCATTTCGAAAAATTGTTTTTGTCAAAAATCGGCATTCTGGGACATAGTTTTTTTGACGTAGGACTACGTCTAACCGGAAGATATAGGGGGTGAAATGGAAATCTAGGCACTGAACAAGTAGGAAAAAATGCAAGATTTGGAACGCTTATAACTCGAGCATTTATCAATAGATCGCGAAGGTTTTTGCATCAATTGATAGAAAATATATCTACGCATCAATCATAACGAATAACATTTCATTTTTCTTGAGATAAATAATTGAATAATTGTGAAATATCAAGCATTGTCAAAATGCACTATGTGCCCATTTTTGATTGGTCCATTTTGTGCTCCTCAAATCGTACCGACCAAAACGGGCAACCAGCGGCAGCAGCGAAATAGAATGAAGCACGATTGGAAAGGAAAAAGAAAAAAATGAACGAAACATTGGTCGCAGTCTCACACATGCGTAATTCTCGAGCCAGCCAGTCAGCTTAAAAATCCCCGCTCCGCTGCCGTAACGATCATTCTCGTTCAAACCGTACACCACATCGGTTCGCATCACAACACATCAACAAACCAACCCAAGCAGCCATGTCTGGACATGGTAAAGGAGGAAAAGTGAAGGGAATGGCAAAATCCCGCTCGAACCGTGTTGATCTGGAGTTCCCCGCAAGGGTAGCTAGGCCGAGCGCGTTAGTACCAGTGCACCAGTCCACCTAGCCGGCGTTATATAGTTTCGGCCGCCGAAGTGATCGAGTTAGCAAAGCTGCTCGTGACGATAAGAAAACCCGCATTCGGAACAGAACACATTCGGTTCGGTGGACATCAAGACAACAGGCAGTTGCAGCGAGTGGCGAGTGGCAAACGCAATCGCAAAACGGCATCAAGTAGCAGAAGAAAAAAGTTTGTTCTTTATACAAACTTATCGAAATGGTTTTTTTCAAAACCACGAGTAATAAGTTTTCTAAATTGGAACCATTCCATAAAACAAGGCGATTCTCAGGGCCATTAAACCTTCCAAAAAAGTGTTTAGGAAATACAGTTCAATGTTTTCTAAAACATTATCCAAAATAATAATAAAACACAAATTGATTTTTTCATAATTTATTTGCCAGGATCTGTTGAGTATGTGAATTTGGCAGTTGTTCTGAGCTTATTGATAGTTGGGGACTTTCCTGATTATTCAATTTTCACCAATTCTTAAATTGTTTCCAGATTGAAAGTACAGTAATTTACAATTAGTTCGACATTTAGCTAATTGGACGGACATGTAATGCGACTTATTTAGATGGACATTTTTGTAAACATAGAGTTCGGGGTCCAAATTATGACCTCACATTGAAAGTCGACACTGTTCCACTGTCATCGCAAATGTTCAATTACAGGTTAAAATCGGCTCCAATGCGACACTGAGCGGCGCTTCGGCACGTCGCATTGAATGTAATTTACTGTCATAAAGCTGGATGGGAAGAAATTTTCCAACTGTGAAAGCTGTGGCGAGTGGCAACAAATCGCTAAACAGGTTCAGCCGAACAAGATGGGGATATCGAGCGATAACAAAACAATAAACTCTTTAGATTGAATATAATTTTGTGATCCTGAAAAGGACCCTTTTTAGCCTGCATGTGAATCCAACGAGCGAACAAATCGTAATGAATGTATTTTTTTGCCATCGCTCCCTTTTAACGCTCATTCGTTCGTCTCGTTGGACTCGCCCCTCTGGCTGAGTCTGCCGATTTATCTCTATCCTGTGAGTGTGTACCGCTAGAGTATAAAACACGCGGACCCCAAAAAAATATCATATTTTCTTTCAAACCGTAAACCTGTGTGGTTGTACGGCATCGGCATCGTGGACGTAACAAAGGAGGACAAGTTGAGGGAAAGGAAAAGTCCCACTCGAACCGTGCAGGTGTGCAGTTCCCCGTAGGTGTATCCGCCAATTGCTCAGCAAGGGTAGCTAGGCCGAGCGCGTTAGTACCAGTGCACCAGTCCACCTAGCCTTCGTTATATAGTTTCGGCCGCCGAAGTGATCGAGTTGGCTGGTAAAGCTGCTCGCGACGATAAGAAAAACCGCATTCAGAACAGAACACATCAAGACAACAACAGGCGGTTGCAGCAAGTGGCGAGTGGCAAACGCAATCGCAAAACGGCATCAGATAGCAGAAGAAAAAAGTTTATTCTTTATACAAACTGCTTTGGTGGCAAATCCAGAACAAGGCGGCATCGAGGGCGTTCGAAATGGCTTTTTTCAAAACCACGAGAACTAAGTTTTCTAAATTGGAATCATTCCATAAAACAAGGCGCTTTTCAGGGCTATTAAACCTTCCAAAAAAGAGTTTAGGAAATACATTTCAATGCTTTCTAAAACATTATCCAAAATAATAATAAAACACAAATTGATTTTTTCATAATTTATTTGCCAGGATATGATGAGTATGTGAATTCGGCAGTTGTTCTGAGCTTTTGATAGTTGGGGACTTTCCTGATTATTCAATTTTCACCAATTCTTAAATTGTTTCCAGATTGAAAGTACAGTAATTTACAATTAGTTCGACATTTAGCTAATTGGACGGACATGTAATGCGACTTATTTAGATGGACATGTTTGTAAACATAGAGTTCGGGGTCCAAATTATGACCCCACATTGAAAGTCGACACTGTTCAACTGTCATCGCAAATGTTCAATTACAGGTTAAAATCGCCTCCAATGCGACACTGAGTGGCGCTTCGGCACGTCGCATTGAATGTAATTTACTGTACAACATGTCACAAAGCTGCAAAGCAAAGCAAAGAAATTTTCCAACTGTGAAAGCTGTGGCGAGTGGCAAACGCAATAGCAAAACAGGAAGGTTTAACCGAACAAGATAGGAATATCGAGTGATAACAAAATACAACACCAAAGGTTCTTTTCAGAACCATCAACATATTCATAAAGAGTAAACAGTAAACTGATCCGTTTTTCAGGTAGATTTTCAGGTTCACGCAGGAGAAGAAAATAAAACAACATATTTAAAATATATCTTTAACAAAAGCTGTCCCCTTTGTATAGTCCTACGTCACTCCGGTTATGTCCCCGACATTACCCACCCGTCTTTTTTCGGAGTACGAAACGAAAAGTATGGTTTTGGGTGCCAATAGAAATAGTTATCTCGATTTTTCATTCAGAACTTGCTGCGAAATGTTGATTCGCACGATAATATACCCTATGCAAAATATTAGCTCATTCGGACTTCGTTTACTGATGTCACAAACGTCTAAATTTGGGTTTTTTGAAAACCGAAAAAATCAACGGAAATCGGGGTTTTTAACAAAAAGTTTTGGTACCAAATGTCTTAAAATTGCATGACACGACAAGATTTACAGTTAACTAAAAATAAATTTCGTCAAAAATCGATTTTTCAGGCAGAAAAACGATCAAGCGCCAAAAAAAAAATTTTTTTTGGCAAAAAAAAATTTCGAGATAACTAAAAATTTCGATGATCAATGCAATTTTAAGACATTTGGCATCAAACTTAATTTTTAAAAACCTCCATTTTCGGTGGTTTTTCGTTTTAAAAAAAAAAACACTTAAATTTTAACGTTTGTGACACCAGTAAATGAGGTCCGAATGTGCTAATATTTTGCATAGGGTATATTATCATGCAAATCAATATTTCGCAGCAAGTTCCGAATGAAAAATCGAGATAACTATTTCTATTGGCACCCAAAACCATACTTTTCGTTCCGTACTCCGAAAAAAAAACTAAGTACCAGAATGCCGATTTTTGACAAAAAAAAATTTCGATATGACACTAGATCTCGACGTTTCATGCAATTGGCATCAACAATTTTTTTTCGAAAACCCCGATTTCCTTTACTCCCCCCTTGGGTGATTTTTTCGGTTTTCAAAAAATTCAAACTTTGACCGCTTTGCGCCACTCTCCACTTAAGTCCGATTGAGCTGAAATTCGGCATAGGGTGTTTTTTCGAGGAGGTGAACTGTTTTTTTTTTGAGGTAACTTTTCGAAATTCGAGATGGCCATTTTCATGCCATTTTACAATATGGATCGTTTTAGCATCGCACAATGTGTTAGTTTTGTTAAATTACACTATAAAAATGATGAAAAACCGGCAAATGTTTTTCGAGTATTACGGACGGATTTTGGTCGTCATGGACGGCCTACAGAGCACACAACCGCTAATGTAGTGCGTAAATTCGAACAAACTGGATCCGTAGCGGATATTGTGAAACCTGTGCATCATCGAAATGTGCGTTCGGCCGAAAATATTGCTGCTGTTGCTGCCAGTGTGGAGGATGACCCGAATGTTTCGATTCCACGACGTGCTCAGCAATTGGGCTTATCAAACACATCATTGTGGCGAATTTTGCATTTGGACTTGCACCTACATCCATATAAAGTCCAACTGGTACAAAAATTAGAGCGTGGTGACCATGGAATGCGTCGGGCATACGTCGATTGGGTGAACGAACAACAGCAGCAAAATGCTAAATTTTCGCATCAAATTTTCTTTAGCGATGAGGCACATTTCGAGCTCGGTGGCTATGTGAACACCCACAATTTCAGTATATGGGGCTCAGAAAATTCACACGTGATTGTTGAGAGGCCATTACATCCGCCAAAAGTCACTTTTTGGTGCGCATTATGGTCTGGTGGAGTCATCGGGCCGTATTTCTTTGAAAATGAGGACGGCGAGACGGTAACTGTGAATGGTGAGCGCTATGGCCGCATGTTAATCGATTTTTTTTTGCCACAAATTGAAGATATGGATACGGATGACATGTGGTTTCAGCAGGACGGCGCCACGTGCCACACTACATGACCGAACATGGCGATCAACGTAAGATTACATCTTTCGAGCACTTATTAGGGGCACAATGAATCTTGAGAAAGACAATTCATTCCTACTCGACACTCGTACAAGCAATGTTTACTCACCAATGTCACAAACGTGAAGTGGGTGTTGTGAGGAAGGGCAGAGTGAGCGCAACATTTATGTAGACTAATTGGAAGCGACAGATATGTTGTCTATGGGAAATGGTATAAAATCATATCACACATAAAGGGGAGAAAGAATCTGGACCCTTTTAGTTTTGAGGACAAGACTAATTGGATCTTCAGTGATACTATAATTTATAATTTGCATATGAATGGCAGGAATATCATGGCAAAGATGACGAGAGACTGTCATGGATGAAGATGAGAGGATAATTCTCATCTTCATCCGAATCGTGATCACTGCCTGTTAAAAATGCAGACATAGCATCCTTTTTAGTCAACCTATTATTATTTCCATCGGACACAAACCAAATTTCCTCAAAATGCACCTGACAGAAATCACTTAGCACTTATTTTATGTATCCCACATATGCTGCCTATTCAAATTGCATCAGAGAATATACAATCATCGCCCACATTGCAAAAATCGATTCACTGAGCTTGCAGCAATAGATCAACCTGGAACCAGTGAAAGAATGAATGAAAGAATGAAAGAATTCGCGAAAACTGAATGAAAGTTTGGCAAAAGTCACAAATGAGCCCAAAACACCCATAAATTCACACAAGATCTCCACCGACAAACAAATCATAAAAGTCAGTTTGCTTTTTACTTCGGATATTGTTTTAGAAATCATCTAAATAATTCTTTAGGACAGCTATATCGAAATTATCAAAAGTAAAAAAAAAACTTGTTTGAATAGGCCGATGCTGCTGGAAGCCATGATGTGGGCTGACCTGGTACATCTTTTATTATTTCCTACATGATCAGTGTTCAAATTTTTTACCCCCCATATATTCCTGTTAGACGCAGTCCTACGTCAAAAATCAAATCGGGGATAAAAACGCACAAATGTTCTCACAAACGAAGGTTCACGTCAAGTTTGAACACTTTTCTCATAAATGAATGACAACAACTTGCTCGATTGAAATTGTCAGATTGGAATTTTCTTGATGAGAATGCGTAAAAAGAATACCGTTCTGAATCATATTTCGGATGCTTAAGGCATATGATGCATAAAACAGATCTAAACTTTATGCACAGGTATTATTTGGTTGATATTTTTAATAAATTAGTTCAATATGCCTTTAAGCTTCCACTTTGGCACCTATTTGATTGAAAACAGAAAAAAACCATCGAATGAAATGCTTTTCAAATGAAACGAATAAGAATCAAACTTCGGGCACTAAATCAAATTTCGGACAGATTGAATTCAAATTTCGGACACTTTGTTTTGTAATTTATTGGACGAATATTGGAATTGTAAATACACTTGATTATATTTTATAATCAACTGCGAAACACTTACCAAGCAATCACAGTAAACTGTTAACGATGATGAGAACTGATGAAACACGGGGTAAATATAAACATTTATGAACGGGTAAATTCTATGTGCTCACGCTAAGCAAACGTCAAACACAAACGATAATGAGTAGTGTTGTCAGATTTTTACCGATTATGTTATGATTCAAATGAAGTTCTCATATGAAATAATAGTGAAACCAAGGGATTACTCTAAAGAAGCAATTGTGATATTATTTTATAGTTATATCATCAGTGCATTAAGCATTTCAAGATATTAGAACAAAGTGTCCGAAATATGATGTTGTCCGAAATATGATTCAGAACGGTAAGAAGAAAACAAACTATCTGTCATTCAGCTGGCTCCTCTCTCACAGATCCTGACAACAAAAGCCTGCTATGATGCCATACAGTCTTAACGTTATTCAGTGAAATTAAAAAATATATATATATTCACGAAATAAATGAAAGGCAGCAATGCTCGTGAAATCGTTTTGTTTTTTGGTTTATATTGCCAATAACACTTAAACATGTTTTCTATTCGTCGCAACAAAATTACTTGAACTGATCGCTTCCCTTCGACGTGAGTCGAGAAATCAATATTTATTCATATTCTATAGATAAAGTCACACAGAACCGATACACAACGTAAAGCAAACTCAAAGACAGTGAGTTAAAATTCAAAACTAACCAGCTATCATTTGTACAAACAACGAAACAATACTATCTAGTATGGAAGTCACGCGATCCCGGGCTGCGTCATTCAGAACACGTGTGCCGTGTGAGATGGCAGGTCTCCTGGAGATTCTATCTGAAAACTAAAACGACTCTCTCATTACGATGGGATTTCGAATAATTTCACAAGCCATCCCATGCATTTCTAAAATGCCACAGCTGGAAATCTGCATTTTGCAGATCTGATAGATGGATAGCGTGCATTTATTGCGGATCAGCTCGATCCCATTCGCTGCAAAACTCCGTGTTAAATATGATATTTGTTAGAAAGGCATGTTCTAGCGTTCTGTGAAAAATGATCTCCATCAATTTGACTGCTGGTTCGTTTATCTTTCGTTACTTAATATTTTTAATCTCCAGTTTAGGACCTATAATGTCTCATTAGGAGTAATGTGAATTTAATTTTGAATAATTCGACTTTTATTCGATATGTACACGATTGTACGCTGAGGCAGACCGAAAGCAAATAGACCTCTTACAATGTGGCGATGCTAGAAGAAACACCTTAATGTTGTTGCTACAACCTTCATGTATGGTGAAACCGAAAGGAAGCTTAATGGGAGTACGCAATCACTTTGGCTGCAAGAAGTTTCTCTACTGGCCCAGAAGGCGAAGCACGAGGTTTGGTTCCTATTCGGGACGAACAGTCCCAAACGGTTTGTTCGTTATTGGCCAAGTGAAGCACTGGAAATCGTTCAGAATTACTGTTTTGTATAAAAAACCATTAATTACTCATATTAATTCCCAAAGAATTCTGAGCGCACATTTTGTTCAGTTTTCCAAGGGTCTTGTCGAACCATCAAACTACACTCAAAGAAATATTTGGTAATTCTGTTGAAACGTGAACTTTTTTTCAGATGAGTTTTACATGCGAAAACACTGTATTCTTACGTAACATGTTTTCATCATCAAATAGTTGTTCAATAGTCTCTTCCAGCTGTAGCTGACGAGAACGAATTCCCATTTTGCTGCAAATAAAGACCCCATAAACTGGGGTATTATAGTTGTGAATGTAATACTCTCGGGTTCAGCTTAAGATTAATGGATTATGATTATGACTGCTTATGTTCATACATATCAACAAAATTCGTTGCGATGCAATTATGTAATTATATTTAATATCTGTATTTTTCTCTTTCATTCTATAGCGATCGTTATCTGTAGGTATCCCGGTCTTTTCTTCACATAAATCTAGTACATTCCATCCAACTGTGATATGGAGGAATGTTTTCATAGCGAGTAAGTGGCGTTCCAATCTGGCATGACGCCGTTTAAGAGAACGCTGATTAATTTGGGACTGGTTTTTCGTCTATCGAGCGGTTAATGCTCACTATTAATGGACCTCCATAGTATATGTTGCTCGTTTTCCGATTCGAGGTTACGGAAACGATAAACATCGTCGGCTTCGTCGATTTTTTTCAAGTGATGTTTCGCCGGGTAATGTACCATGAACAGCCTTCTGGAGGTACGTATTCTCGATTAATCCACAAAAGCTGTCTAACCTCACAAATGTTTATGGTAACTGTTGGCTTGTGTCAGACCTTGGAAGCCCTGCCGTTCTGAGCATTTTGTTTTTTTTTCCAAACCAGTCAAGAACTCCTGTCCATCGGTAGCCTTAATGGATAGCTATTAAAAGTTCTGTTCCTTTCAAGAAAATAAATGTGTTTCTGAAAGTTCATTGGCCATCTCATAGCCTACGATTCCATAGTGGTCTAGAATCGAATACAATTGAGCTTCGTTCCGATTTCTTAGTTGCCATAACGATGTAATGCAATTCCAAACTAGTACGGATTCACTATTTGTTGAGTTGCGATGGTATTCCATAAATATTACTATTCTTGGAAGACAGAAGGGGAGTATAGACACAAAGTAAAACATTTTGGCACCACAGAACTACTGCAGGTACCTGTCATGCCGAATGATTCAATGAAAGCGAAACTTTACCATTTCAAAGATTTCCATTCTACCCTTGCTCTGGTATCCGCAAAAGAGTCTGAAATGGATCCAAGATGCTACAAAGGAATCAACGCTTCTTTTGCTCTTGAAATTCCATAACGACCGAGTTAATAGTGAAAACTAACCTATAGAGAAGCTGTCCGTCGAACGCTGGCGCAGATTTTAATGATCTGTTGTTCACAGGCGGAAGCTTTGTCACCAGGATTATCCTCTCACAGGCGGAAGCGATATACGACAATGTATTCCTTGTTCCACTAATGAACTGTAAATGGCTGATGCGGATGGCGTGTGGAACTGTATGTTGTGAAAACACACTTTTGTTGTTGCGTTTTTCCGACTGTTATTAGTCGACAACCACTTAACAATATCACTTGCAGCATTCTCACACTTAATGAATACAATAAGTTAGTCTGTTGCCGGAACGTTTCATGTGCTGAATACTAAATAATGTTCGCGTTTGCAATTAACCCGTAAATGCGTTATTTTTGTGTACATATGTCTCAGAAACTATCTGGATTCAGATGTTTAGATTATGTTAACACTAGAAAGTTCTATGGAGACTCATTTTCTTTGTTCTAAATAAAACAGTTAAGAATAATGATCGTATATAAGTCAGAAAGCGGTGTCTTAATCACAAGTTGTCCTTTTTTATTGGAAAAATTTGATGGGTTCGGGCCTAGGGGCACTGACAGGATCTTGCCATATTACTGTGATTGTGTGGATTAATTGCATTTGAATTGAATTTTTGACGTAGGATTACGTCTTTCGGGAACATATTGAGGTACAAATTGAAAATCGAAAATCGAGCACATCGCGAAAATTGTCCAATTTCAAACGCTTATTGCGCAGTCATTTCTTGATGGATTGATGAAATTTTTGCGTCAATCGATTTCAGCACTCTATAACAATTTTTTATATTGAAGAAAATAATATATATCATGAAACTAACTATCGAACAATTGAAAAATCTCAACCTCCATCCTAACGGAAATACCCACTTCTGATTGGTCGAAATTGAACACACATGCGGCGGGTCCCTAACAGAGACATCAAAACCAAGCTGCCTGGGGAAAATCGGCATTGCAAATATATGCAAGTCGGGGGTATTTTTATATTGCAAGTAAGGTGTGTGATACGATTAATTCTAGCAAAAAAAAAATTAAAATTTGGAAATTAAATGTGGGTTGCTTCGTGAAATTTCATATCAATGACCGATCAAGTATTGTGAAAAATTTAGCACAAGTGTAAGTGTAAAATTGTATATAGTAGCAGTTAAAAATGATTGATATATGAAACGATTTATTTCAATTTTCATAAATAAAAACCAAGGTATGTTCCCGCTCGAGAACGGGTCGTTTGGTTTAAGCTGTCTGTTTTGTTGTGTTAATTTTCACATTGGTGAGTTTTTTTTTCTTCATTTCATCCATACATAACACAGGAGGCATCTCGTCCAAAATCACAGAGTGCGGTTTTTATCATACCTCGTTCCACTTCTGTGTCTTATCTGATACGCACCATCCAACGAATGTTTACCATCCTTCTGTCATCATCACTCGGTAAACTCTGGTGGAGTGAACAAACAATACCCAACAACCAAAAAAATGGCCCAAATCATAGTCAAAGAGTTTAACGATGTAATAATTCAAACATCCAAAATCAACAGAAAGCCTAACGGAATCCTACGTCAACTGTGCGGTCGTGTCTCGGACACAACCCTTCTTTTGACCTTTTCATTGTTCAAAATCTGTAAATTTTTTTCTTTTGATACATCAAATGGGATCCCTGAAAAAAACCATTTCCTGTATGAACTTGTATCTTTTAACCGGGATAGATGAGAGAACGTGGTAGAATCCGGAACCACATTCTGTTAAAAAATGTACACACCAAGACCATTAAAGCCATTAGTACCATTAATTGTTTGTCAAATACGAAGGGTAGGTCGAATTTTCCACTGTTATTAATTAAAAGTAAGCAACTTGTGCTCCCGTGGCCGAGTGGTTAGCGTCAAACCTAACATGCCGGGGGTTCGGGTTCGATTCCCGTTCTGGTCGGGGAAATTTTTCTTCAAAGAAATTTCCTCTGACTTGCACTGTGGTCACGCGTATTCTAGAGCTTGCCACTCAGAATGCATTCAAGGCGTGTTATTTGGCATAGAAATCTCAACTAAGTACTAATGAAAATGACGCAAGTAATACTACGTTGAGACGGCGGAGTTCCTCTAGGAACGTTAGTGCCATATAAGAAGAAGAAGCAACTGAATATAATTCTTGGAAATATAAAGAGCTAGAAAATAACATAAAAACGTATTAATCGATTGTGGTTTCATTGGATTAAGAATCAGAACGTAGCATAACTGCATGCTCGAAACAAACATATTTTTTACATTTCATGCAGTTGTTGCGTGTTTTTCGGGTCTTTTATCGAGAGAAGAATGTATAACCACCAGACCAGAGAAGAATGTATAACCACCTTCTAGATAATTACCAGATGATAAAGGTTCTGGAATATAAAGTTTGCATATTTCTAATATTCTTTGTCTCTGTTTTCTTGGTAAACTAAGAATTAATGCCTTTTTTAGATGAGACATAAAAAGATGATATAAACGGATTCTTGGAACTTCCTTTTCTTTTTCTTGTTTTCTTGTCCATGGACAATTCCATTATAAAAAAATATCCCCGAAACTGTAACTGTTAAAAGTGTACATAAGCTACCGATCAGTTTATAGTTCACTGTTTACAATTCTTCCACAAGTGAAATTCTTCCACAAGTGTGTATATACATGACCATTATATTAGGCTGTCAATAAAGTTCTGCGGTATTTTTTTTGAATTTTCATTTGTTCATAAAATTAGTTACAATCATCTGTTTTAAGTCAAATATGCGCCGTTTTGTTCGATGACTTGTTCCCAACGAGATGCCAACTTCATAATACCCCTGTTATAGAAGCTCGCTTCCTTATTGGCAAAAAACTCGGATAGCCAATTTTCACAGGCCTCTTTTGTGGCTAACTTCTGAATACCTAGCTCGTTCGCCATGGACAAAAACAGGTGGTAGTCACTTGGTGCAAGGTCCGGACTATACGGCGGATGCAAAAGAACCTCCTATCCGAGCTCCCGGAGCTTCTTGCGCGACACCAAAGAAGTGTGTGGCCTGGCGTTGTCCTGATGGAAGACAATGCGGCCTCTGTTTATCAAAGATGGCCTCTTCTTCATGAGTGCTACCTTCAAGCGGTCCAGTTGTTGGCAGTACAGGTCCGAATTGAGCGTTTGGCCATAGGGAAGCAGCTCATAATAGATTATTCCTTGACAATCCCACCAAACACACAGCAGAACCTTCCTGGCCGTTAATGAGGGCTTGGCCACCGTCTGAGCCGCTTCAGCGGGCTTCGACCACGACCGTTTGCGCTTCACGTTGTCGTAAGTGACCCACTTTTCATCGCCAGTCACCATCCGCTTCAGAAACGGGTCGATTTTGTTGCGATTCAGCAGCGATTCACATGCGTCGATACGGTCAAAGATGTTTTTTGCGTCAACGTGTGTGGCACCCATACATTGAGCTTCTTTGTGAATCCAAGCTTCTTCAAATGGTTAATAACGGTTTGATGACTTATCCCCAGCTCTTGGCCGATGCTACGGCTGCTACTATGCCGGTCTTTCTCGGCTAATTCAGCGATTTTGTCGCAATTTTTGACGACAGGCCTTCCGGAGCGTGGCGCATCTTCGACGACCTCTACACCAGAACGAAAACGTTGAAACCATCGTTGTGCGTTGGAAATGGAAACTGTATCGGGTCCATAAACTGCACAAATTTTATTGGCAGCTTGAGATGCATTTTTGCCTTTGTCATAGTAGTACTGTAAAATATGTCGGATTTTCTCTTCATTTTGCTCCATATTTGCGACACTATAACTCACGAACGACTTAACCAAACAAAACACTGTCAAGGACTATATTATAGCGCGCAAAAATACCTTTCCAACAAGCTATAGTATGACTCGATACAATGAATACAACTAGAACTACGCGCTTACAACGACACCTCGCGGAAATACCGCAGGACTTTTTTGACAGCCTAATATTTAGCGAATAACGAATAACTTTTAACGACGAATAGTTAATATATGGTTCCGTTCAATCCAGTTACAAAAAGGACTGAAATCAAATAAGAATAGTCCGGTAATGATCTTATGCATTATATTCAATAAATATTCCACGCCACTAACATTAATTTATACATTTCATTCAACAATATTCTAGAATATGAAAAAAGGCACTTGTCCAAAAAAGTTACTCCTATACTCGCGTCGGTGTGTCAGACCGAAAGTGTTAAAAAAGTGGCACACGTCCCCTTTGTACCAACACATGCGATACGCTAAACGATGACGAACGACGAATAATGTGCGATTCACATAGAACGTTACGGAAAAGAACGTCCACGTTTCGTCACCGTCTCGATCAATTCACACATGCAGTCTTTGCCTGCAGCAGCACCGTCACGTCAAATGTCATTTTAATGTTGTTCATGGTGTCGCCACCTACAACAGTTTAAAGTTGCAATGTCCTCTTTCGAATTAACATGCCTAGAACCAGTACTGAATTTAGAAAAATTCAATGAAAATCATTGAATTATATTATTTAAATGGTTAAACCTCGTAGTCCAGACCCTTATTCCACAATAATAATACAGGGTTTTCCAACTTTAAATTCCGAAAGTAAATTGAAATAAAACACAATTAGAATTCGAATTTCGATGAAACTTTTATTTCAAATTAAAGTTAGGTTTATGCCATTATGTGTGAAATACAACATCATTCAAATGTCCACCTAGGGCTTCCTCGCACACCTTGATCCGGAACAGGTAATTTTCGATGACTTTTCGGCACATATGGGGCGGTATCTCGGTCATAACTTCACGAATGTTGTCTTTCAAATGTTCAAGTGTTTGCGGAGAGTTGGCATAGACACGGTCTTTCGCATAACCCCACAAAAAAAAGTCTAGCGGGTTCAAATCGCATGATCTGGACGGCCAATTGGCATCACCAAAACGCGAAATTATGCGTCCCTCAAATTTCGTTCGGTCGTGTTGTGTGGCACGTGGCGCCGTCCTGGCGAACATTCAGCATTTTGCTGCTGTTGTTCGTTCACCCAATCGACGTATGCCCGACGCATTCCATTGTCACCACGCTCTAATTTTTGTACCAGTTGGACTTTATATGGATGTAGGAACAAGTCCAAATGCAAAATTCGCCACAATGATGTGTTTGTCAAGCCCAATTGCTGAACACGCCGTGGAATCGAAACATTCGGGTCATCCTCCACACTGGCAGCAACAGCAGCAATATTTTCGGCCGAACGCACATTACGATGATGCACAGGTTTCACAATATCCGCTACGGATCCAGTTTGTTCGAATTTACGCACTACATTAGCGATTGTGTGCTCTGTAGGCCGTCCATGACGACCAAAATCCGTCCATAATGCTCGCAAAACATTTGCCGGTTTTTCATCATTTTTATAGTATAATTTAACAAAATTAACACGTTGTGCGATGCTAAAACGATCCATATTGTAAAATGGCAGACATTCAACTAACGATATGACGCTTTGGTTGACAGCTATGTCGAACGATTGTCAGCACAGGGCTGTATACTTTCGGAAGCCCGAAATGGAAAACCCTGTACAAACATACAAACAGATTACAGGGCAAGCTAAATAAAACCGTTTTAAAATACCCCCGACTTGCATGAATTTGCGATGCCATTTCCCCACGCTCCTTGAATTTGAAGTCTGTGTTAGGGAAACACATTTCAGTCGGAACAAAAATACCTCCGACTTTCATGTATTTGCAATGCCGATTTCTCCAGCACTGCTTGGATTTGAAGTCTGTGTTAGGGAACACATTTCGGTGAGGACAAAAGTCCCCATACTTTCATGCATTTGCAATGCCGATTTCCACAAGGCTGCTTGGTAATGATGGCTGTGTTGGGGAAGGCGCAAATCGGGCCAATCAGAACGAGGCAGTTAGGGCGTTTAGGTGACGCTTAACATTTTATAGTTATTGAATTGTAATTCTAATGATGCGTAGAAATATTCCCTATCAATTGATGCAAACATCTTTCCGATCAAGTAAGAAATGTTCGAGTTATAAGCATTCGGAATCTTTCATTTTTTCCGGCATGTTCTGTATTTAAGTTTTCATTTTACCCCCATATACTCCGGTTAGACGTAGTCCCACGTCAAAAAGAAATATGACATCAAAGTCAAATACAAAGGAGTTTCGAAATGATGGTTCATTTTGTGATGTGATGTGGAAACGTGCTGCTGTGAAACGGGGTCGGCTAACCATAATATGCAAGTAGTTCAGAAAATTCTTAACTATAAGACTGAAACTTCGGATGTACGACAACTCGTCTCCACATAGTATGAGTGTGACATAAGTTCAACAGATCGTCATTACGCATGCCATAGATCAGGGAGGGCCAAACAGTAGTCCGCGGTCTACCGGTCGCCCGCGTAGGTATTTCTAGGCGCCCGCCAGCTGGTCTAGGATAGTGTCAAAACGCAATGGATTAAATATCTTTCCACCTGTTGCCGTGATCATTTAATAAGATGTTTATGCTAACCTCAATAAAACTAATTAGTTGAAAGAGTAGATATTTCTTCATGAAAGTTTCCGTTTTCAATTTTTTCATTTAAATTGTTAGTTGTTCGAGGTAACGGTAACATGACGATCGTTCTCATCGACGATGAAAAACCATACCAAACATTATTTTTCGCGGATGCAGATTCTTGAAACACAAATGGGTTTGTATCTTACCAATAACGCATAATTTGCTTGTTGACAAAGCCATTTATCCAGAAATGAGCCTCATCGCTTACTTCACTATGACTGACTATGATGATGATGACTTTGACAAACGTTTTGACAATGACAGATCATTAAAATGTTTAAATGGTTCATTCACACGAAGACACAAAACTGTCAATTCGCTAATGGATGACACTTTACCTCTAGGTTATTGAGGAATATAATAATCATCTCGGATGTATTTTTATGAAATATAATTGTTTTGTGTGTTCTTAAATGAAAATTTTTCTTTAAAAAAATCAACGATATTGATTGATGAAACTTTACAAAAAAAGTAATACTTATTGATTATGTATTAACCTTAATATATCATAAACTGGTTTTTCCTTCAATCAACCCTCTCACAGTCTCACAGACCGAGAATGAATAATTTAGTTTTGAGGAGGCTGGATTACATGACTATTAAACTGAATGAAGTTGAAGAAAAATATTTTCTGGAGTTTTTTAATTTAATTTAAAAAGTTTTAAAATTACAAAATTACAGAGACACGCGCCGTATGTGACATATGAGTTATGATTTTGCGCGCGAGTACAGGAGGGTTAAATGTATGTTTTGTTGTCTAGCAATACATTCATTTTCTAATGACTTTTTGATACAGGTAGACCGCGGCCTAACATTTTAACAATTAGTCGCCCGTTATGCTTATGTTTGGCCACCCCTGCCATAGATTATACAGCTTGGACGGAGGACGAATTTCGCCTTCAAACGCATTGTTGGTTGCTCTCCATCCGCTGGTATGGTGTAGTGCAGATCAGGATTACAGTTGCTCCATTCGAGTATCTGAATGTGACTTTCCAGGTATTTTTTGCTGGAGCGTTTCCCCACAGAAGGACATACCCACAGTTCGGTGATTGAGCTGCGTGAAGGTATTCGAAATAATCTGTTCAGAATGAGGTCAGACACCTAAAAGTTTTAAACATTCTCTCTGTCTAATTAAAATATCAGTAATTAAAGTGCGTTGTCTGGGATACCCTGTAATTTTTAATTACTACAAGCATGTTTCACCCATGCTATGTGTATATCAAACGTACTTCGCGTAATCGAAACAGAAGTGCAGCAATTGCGATCAGTAGTGGGAAATTCGAGCACACGACAGTGTGAACAATAAATGCGATGGAAGAATCCTTCTAGGTGAATCACCGAACCGGGTGTATTCCAGCGCATTATTTCATTTCATTTTATTCATTGCTATACCTGTAGAGTAAGATTTTTTATCTTGTAAATTTCTACAATCGGTGTCTATGTTGTTTAACCACATTGTTTCAAATAAAAAAAAAAACTCTTAACTGATTACAATTAAATATACATATAAACAATTAAACAACTAAATATATCATATATGCCCGTTCCATTCTGCCTAATTCCTTCTGCCTATCCATTCCATACATTCACGATAGAATTTTGCAGCTGATTGTATAGTTTTAATGTAGGTTGGAAGCTGATTCCACAAAGTAATTACACGAACGAAGAAGGTACTACTGTAGTGAGAGGAGTTATGTTGCGCTACGATGTAGTGTCTTACTCGAGAGCTTCTGAATGGTTGCAACTTTTCAGAGAGGTAGTTTGGACCTTGATGGATAATTTTGAATAAGGTAACACAACTTCTAACTTTAATGAAATCAAAAAATGAACAGCCCAGAAGCTGCTGTTGTAGGTGGCTTACACTGTCATATATTGATAAGTTAAAAACCCAACGCACGCAATGATTCAAGGCAACTCTTAAACGATTTACAGCACTAGCAGAGGCATTCAAAATCAACTCTAATCCGTAAAAAAAGTGTGGCCTCAAAAGTGAACTGAAAAGCTTCACGTTTGTTGAAATGGATAACATACGAGCCGTAAGTCTTAAATGTCTCAATCCGGCATAGATTTTCGCGCATTGGGAGTTAACTTGGGAATCCCATTCCAAATCACGCTGAAAAATTATACCGAGATTAGAAACTTTATTAACATATTCAATAATATCATTATTAATTACTAGGCTTGGTAATTCAATACGTAGATGCCGTCTGGAAATGAACATATTCAATAATATCATTATTAATTACTAGGCTTGGTAATTCAATACGTAGATGCCGTCTGGAAATGAACATGGCTTTCGTTTTGGATGAATTTATTGGAAGAAGATTCCTTAATGACCATAGCGAAACATTTCTCAAATCATTGTTGATTGAACAGATCATTTCGTCGACAGATGCATCAATTGAGCAATGATATAATTGAACATCATCTGCAAACATGTGAATCCTGCAGGTTTGTAGCACTGAGGGAAGGTCATTGATGAATAGAGAAAATAAAATTGGACCCAACACTGATCCTTGAGGAACACCTGATAGTATACTGATGGGTGCAGAGAGTTTACCATCTATATCAACCACCTGAGAACGAGCACTTAAATAAGATTTAACCAAATATACAGCCTTACGAGAGAATCCGAACTGGTGGGATAATTTTTCCAGTAGTTTGACGTGAGAAACCCTGTCAAATGCTTTGGCAAAGTCAATAATTATTAAGAAGGCAACTCCCCTTCTATCAATGAATTTGTGTATATCATCGTGAACTTTGAGCAATGAAGAAGTTGTACTGTGCCCTGATCGGAAACCTGATTGGTAGGGACTGAGCAGGTCAAATCGATTTATATACTCTTGCACCTGGTTTTTAAGGATCTTTTCGAAAGCCTTAGACAAAGAGCAAAGGATGCTAATGGGACGAAGATTATTCAAATTTGTGCCTGTTGCTTTTTTTTTAATTGGAATTACTTTCGCGATCTTCCACGCCCGAGGAAATTTACCACTTGATATAATCAAATTAAACAGATAGGAAATTGGAGCTATAACGAAGGGCAGGATTAGCTTAATAAATTTTAAGGGAATTCCATCTAAGCCAATTGCATTGGAAGTTATAGATGAGATAGCCGCCACAATTTCCGAGTTACTAAAAGGAGAGAAATTGAAACCATCAGCGTTCTCATATGGTATCGCTGGTAATTCGCAGTCTATAGTGAAGTTTTCCCCAAAAAATGGATTTACTTCATCGGGAGAATTGTTAAACTTTATGCTGTAATTAGAGCTACTAACAACATTCAAATGTTTTACTTTTTTCCACATCTCTTTGCTAGAGTTAGCAGATTCCATGAAAGTTCTTAAGTAGTTACGTTTAGCCTTGTTTATCAAATGAGTTACACGATTACGTAACCTTCTAAACTGCATGTGATCTTGTTCATTTTTTAAAGTGACCCAAAGTCTGTACGCAACATCTCTCTCAATCATTGCGTTCAATATGTCATTATTAAACCACTTTGCTCTTGAGTTGATCCTCACTGGTCGTAGAGGGACAAAAAATTCGAAGAAAATTACCATATTCGTACTAAAAAAGTCAAGAGCTAAGTCGGAATCAGTAATACTATATAGTCGGGACCAATCAAAATTTACCAGCGTGGTTTGTAACAAAGGATAATCAATGCGATTATAATCTCTAAAAAACTTCTGATGACCTTCATCACTACGAATTATGTTGAGGGATGAGAAAATAATATCGTGTTGAGAGAAACCAGGAGCAGCAACTTGATTGAAATTTTGTACGAAATCAGTGTCATTTGTTATCAATAAATCAATTAATGAACTTCCATTCGAATAAAAGTGTGTTGGCTCATTGTTGACGACGGTAAATCCATAATTTTCTAAAACGCTACAAAAACTTGAAGTTCTACCGCCAGGATCTCGTAAATTAGTATTGAAATCTCCCGTCAAGATTACATTAGAGTAATTGAGAGACAATTCTGAAAGCTTTTGGTCCAAGAAGATAGAACAGTCTATCCGAGGGGGAGAATAAATAACACCGAGAAGAAATGTGTTATTGTTCACCCGAACTTCAATGAACATGTATTCAGTTCGATTACGGTCTTCCATCTCCGCTACCACCTCAGAAACATCGATTACCTTACAATTGAGATCTAGTTTATGGTAAATACAAACGCCTCCACCTCGACTGTACCGTCGATCATTTCTTAAAAGTTGATAACCATCCATAGCAATTATGCTATCGCAGATACTCTCATTTAACCAGGTTTCAGACAAGCAAATTATATCAATTTTACTGTCGGTAAAGCATTGCTTAAATTCATTGAACTTGGTTAATTGACGAGCACATAAGCTTTGTACGTTCATATGACACACATTTATACAATCGTCAAGTAATGCCACATTCATAACAGCTCGTGGAATATCAGCAACACCTTGTCCCGCTCGTACAACGTTCATCTGATTAACCGACATCGAAAAGCATAAACATGATCAATAGTATGGACTGAAGAGGCAAAATAGGCGGCAGGAACGGAATAAGCAGTGAAGTAAAGTTCAAAACAATATACATTTCAAAAGAATTCATCAATATTCTACTCATTCAATAATGTGGTTTTCAATCGCTAATATCATTGAAGTCGATACAATGCAACAATGATTTCTTCCGCTACGGTGGCGGAGAGGAACAACAAAAACAGCAAGAACAACAGCAATGGCAGCAACAGCAGCAACATATTCGATGTCTATTGATGTTTGACTTTCAGGAGGGAAGATAACAAGGATAACTAAAGGAGTGGAATGACGGGAAGAAAAAAGAAATGAAGGAATAAACAATAACTTGTAAGGAAGGGGTTTAATGTCAACAGTTGTTGGTGTTCTCCGGTTGAAACTTCGCTAACTGATCCACATTATATATCGGCAGCGCTGGTGTATCCTCAGTCTGCTTCACGTAAATACAGTAATCGTTCGCTAACTGGTCTGCTGTTTAACTGGGCGAACGTTAACTGGTCCTTGGACCAGTTAAAAAGCAGAATTTCGTAAACAATTGACGCCATATTCAAATGGAAGATTTGCTGTGAGGGGCATTCGAATGTAATTTTAAATGTTATGAAAGTTGACATTATTTTCACACGACAAAAACATTGATTAAACTACAGAAAAATAATTTTCTCAAATCATATGTCATACCTGTTGTCGCACTCAATGCGAAACTTCCATTGGAATCCTTTTGTTTATCCAATTACAGGAACAATGCGAATCAAACAATTCATTGAAGTTTCCCTCGATTTTATTTAACGTTTAACATGCCGGACCAGTTAAAACGCGAATGTCGATAAGTGGTCTTCCCTTTTCGCCCAGTTAGTGAATGTTTACTGTAGTTCCATCCTTGGAGTAAACAAGTTGAATTATCCCACGTTGCTTCAGTTTAAGAGCATTCCCTTTGATACGACGAGCCGATTCGGTGAGATTTTCATTTATGTAAATGCGCCTGTTGACATCATATCCAAGCTGGGCCAAATTCAGATTCCTTTTGGCGAGGTAACGATGAAAGAATTCATCCCGGGATGCCCTGAAGGCAAATTGGATTAGAATGGGTGGAGTTGCGCCTGCAACGATAGGTGCTCTGGCCAAACGTTTGGTGTACATCAGTGGAACTTTTGTATCGCAATATCCAAGTGCAAGGGAAACTTTCTGCACCACAATATCAGTGTTTTCCGTAGAACTGTATGGAACACCGGTAAGGATAAGATCGTTCGATTTTGATAGCTTGTTAACAGCATTCCTATTCTTGTGAACATCCGATTCCAGTTGTGCGTGAGAATCATTCAACTTGTTTAGATCACGTGCATAATCGGTTTTTAACTGATTCACCTCGTCACGTAGAGTCGCAATCTCACAAACCACTGCATTATTACTAGATTCGATCTTCTGCTCGATCTTCGCGTTCCCCTCATCGATCATTTGTTTTATTTGCAGTCGAAGGTTTCAAATTGTTCCTCGGTCTTATCCAGGTCTTCCCTTGATCGTTTTTTGTTTTGGTTCTCACTGTTGGTAACAGTAGACAAAGCAATAGCAGTTTTACCCTTCATCGAATCGCGACTTTATCGAACAACTTACACCCTGCTGGTATCAGTGATGCCAGATTCATTATCAGTCACTGTGACGTATCCGTTTCGTTCAGACAGTCAGACGGCTCTCATTCTGTAACGAATGGAAATGTAATAATTACACCTTCCGATTGCGCGTTGATCTGAACCAGGTTACTCAACCTTTAATTACCGAGCATAGAAACCGATTGATTTCTTTTTTCTTGTAGCCATCTGGGACGGTCGGTCAGTTTGTTGCCTTGTTCAACAGCTGAGGACTATGAGCGCAAATGCTTCAAATAGACAAATAATTATTTATCTACGCTATGACCGTTGATCAGGATTTTTGTTCTCGAACTACCCGTTGCAAGCATTCATATGCGAGCTATGCGAAAATGGCAGTGCCTCCAATTGAGGGTCACGGTTTGCATGGGGCCGGTTCGGAACAAGTTTTTACTAACTCGTTTGTATGTTTTTCGCATAAAGTCATGTTAATTATAAATTTAGATGATGTACTAGTTCAACTGCTTCCAATCACTCATTGCATAGCTTAATATGTCTATAACAGAGCACTTCACGTAGTAAAGTGGTCTCACACATTCTCAGAGAAGTATTCACATGTTCGAGATTCATATATTTCGGTAGAATACGGTACTGTTCCAAGTTCCCAGGGAACTGATGGGTTAATAGCCTATAATTGAGAAGAAATGCACCGGCACACGAGTTATTCCCGTATGAGTGTTCGCCAGAACGTGTGAACACATGAACGTCAACACTCCCGACAACTGATGACTATCAACCCCTAGCCACCGGAGCTTCCATTAGTAAATGATATGGCAATTAACACATTAAACGTTACCGGTTCAATCAGCTGTCCCGCCAACCGGTTCTCCCACCAAAGGAAAGGTGCGCGCGCAAATTTTCCTCTACGCCCCGATTAACGATGCCGCCGCCGTCGCCACCGGACGCGTGCCACTCACGCCACCGATTAGTTTCGCGCGGGGGTATCCGCTGAATCAGATACCATTGGGTAGTGAATTTTCCCACCCCTTACGGCCGCGGCAGTCGTTCTGAGCTCAGAATAAGAGAGAGAGAGAGAGGCAGGAGCTAAGGCAGCTTCTCTGCTGAAGGCATCAATCAGTTCGTCGTTGCACTTAGTTATGTACAGATGCACTACCTGTCGGTGATTATTTGCATACTTTTGCTACCAACCGCTCCCGGTAGGAAGGATTCCAGTCCTTTCATCGTGGAAGAAGAGGATGGTGTGTTGCTTGTTGTAAGGCTCCGATTGAAGAACGTTCCCATGGAAGCGTGGATTAAGAAGTTTCGTTTTTGTTGTTTCATACCATCAGCCGCAACTTATCCGAAAATATGGCTATCAAATGGAGGAGCACGAGGTCCGAACGGAGGACGGCTATCTGCTGTCGGTGTATCGAATTCTCGGCCGTGGTGACACCAGGAAGAGCCCCATTCTGATGATGCATTCCTTGTTCAGTAGCTGCGCGGATTGGGTGGCGATTGGACCGAAGAATGCATTGGGTTACCTGCTCGCGGATCGCGGATACGACATCTGGCTGGGTAACGCACGTGGAAATCGTTACGGACGGAAACATGAGAGCCTCACTGTTGATATACCGGGCTTCTGGAATTTCACCTTCCATGAAATTGCCGTTTACGACGTGACGGCAACGATCGATTACGTGCTGGAGCAGACAAACGCCGAGAAGCTGCATTACATCGGTTTCTCGCAGGGAACGCTGGTGGGATTCGTGGCACTCAGCAGTCGGCCGGAGTACAACGAGAAGATAATCGAGGTGCAGCAACTGTCACCAGCCGTTTACATCAACCGTAATCTCAGTGTCATCATACGACTGCTGGTGTTCTTCGTTCGGGAAATTGCTCTAGCGTACAACGCTATCGGTAAGAATGATTTTCTTTCCCATTTCGATGGTCAGTATGAGTTCTTCCGCAAGATCTGTCCCGCACCTGATCAAACCATCTGTCGCGCGGTTGTCTATGACGTTGCCGGGGCGAATCCACAGCAGCTGGGAGTGGTAAGCAAACAACTTGAATCGTGAAATTCAACCACCGCTAATCTTTACATACGACAGAAAATCGCACGAATTTTCCTGGGTCACTTCCCGGCGGGGTCATCCCTGAAGCAGGTGATGCACATCGCACAGCTCATAAGGGATGGCATCTTCCGGCAGTACGATTACGGGAATTCGGCGCAGAACATTGCCGCATACGGGAGCCCTTCGCCACCACTGTACGATCTGTCCCGCGTTACGGCCCCGGTTAGGATCTACTACGGGTACAATGATAACGTGGTCAACTATCGGAACATACCCCGGCTGGAGCGGGATTTGCCAAACCTGCTGAGCAGTTATCCGGTGCCCGATAAGCTGTTCAGTCACGTGGATTTCATACTGGCCAAAAACGTGCGCAAAGTGCTGTACAAAGAGATTATCAAGAATGTGGAACGGGCCGAGCGAGATTATACTTTTGAGCCATGAGCACTAAGCACAGGATTCGAATTTTTCAACGATGTTACAAACGGAGACCAAATGTTCAATTAAAATATTTCCAATTTATACAGACAAAAACGCTGTTTTTCAGTGCCAGAGTTTGAGGCTCAGGTTCAGTGGTATTCAAGTTCTAATCCTCAGTACAATGTTCTCATATGTTATTGTTTTGTTTAGATTTAAATTAATGTAAGTGGTTAATGGTCAGTAAACGTTTTTTAAATTTATATTTCCAATTTCAATCTAGATTATATTTCATGAAAGCATATTCGAAATTAGTGACCATCTCTTAAAAAAATCACATCCTGAAAGCTTCTTGTCTGAGCGAAATGTGGTCTTCGACCAGTGTGCTGAAGATAAGGATGATGTCGATCAGTGGTGGCCATCCTGCGACCCTCTGGCCTTGTTTATGCGGCCCGCAGCCTGGTTTGAAAGATGCTTTTGACGTAGAACTACGTCTTTCAGGAAGGGTGCCAAATCAGAAAACAGGTCACGTTTTTGTGAAATAAAGTTAACGTTAATAACTATTTTCACAGCGAACGAATTCTGATACTTTACACACCAATGGAATCGGAAATTCTTTAAGATTCGTTTGATATACTATACAGTACAATCCACTAATGCCTAAACAGTTTAAATTAATGAAAACTGGAAGCATTTTCATTTTTCCATAAATTTGTTCTGCCGATTTGTGTGAATTCCCGAACAGAGCTGTCAATAACGAGCAACATATTTGGTTTAAATAAGCCATCCGCTATTTGAAGCCACACTTCTTCTCGTTTGTTGGCCTTTGAAGCAACATGGTTACCGCAAAGCGTCGAGCGGGAGAAGATTGTTTTCTTGTCGAGTGAAGGAGGAGTATGAAATAGAGTTTCTTTCCACAAGGGCCCTTCTCAGGGCTAGAGGCGGAAACCAGAAATAGAATAGAATGAAAACACAGATGCGAGTGAGCTAGCATAACACAATGAGCGGATATTATTAAGCCTAATGCTGATTTGACACACATACATACACAGCTCGATACAGGGAGGGGAAGCCCTCTGTATCGAGGTGTGCTACGACAAAGAAGAACAGCATACGAGAATTTTTTGTGCTAGTGCGGATATGGAAGAGTATCCAGAATTTTGGAATGAAGATATACACTGCATTTATTTGATAAACGTATATTTCATGAAAGTATGCTTTCAAATACCAGCAGGGTAACATTAATGTTGCATGGTGTGGGGTTCGATCACATCTCAAGCGGAATATAGGAGCAAAAGGGTTCATAGTTTGTGATCAATATCTGAGTGGGAAGGAGAAAGTCTGATGCTTTTGACTCTACTCGACTCTTTCGAGTCTACTGAAGTAATAAAAAATTAAATTGCTTAAAAGATATTACAAAAATTTCGATGCATTCCAAAATAATATCCGAAGTGATAAACAAGTGAATTGAATATTATAGGGGTGCCAATGAAAATGGTCATCTCTAATTTCAAAAACTTACCTCATAAAAAATGTTCACCACCTCGAAAAAACACCCTATGCCAAATATCTGCTCAATCGGACTTAAGGGGAAGTGGCGCAAAGCGGTCAAAGTTTGAGTTTTTGACGTAGAACTACGTCTTTCATTAAGGGTGCCAAATCAGAAAACAGGTCACGTTTTTATGAAATAAAGTTAACGTTAATAACTATTTTTGCCGCGAACGGATTTTGGTGATTTACATAGTAAACGAATCGGAAATTCCCTAAGATTTGTTTGATATGCTATACATTAGAATCTCCTGGTTTGTTAATGGTTAAAATACATGAAAACTTTAAGCGTTTCCATTTTCCCATACGTTTGTTCTGTCCATTTGTGTGCTTTCCCGAACAGAGCTGTCAATAACGAGCAACTTATCGACGAGCAGCGAAGGGGAAATCGTAGGATTTAAAGGGGGAATACTTGCCTAGAGTATAAACAGTGGATCTCACTGAGGCAAACTTTCATTCAGCATCGGACTGTTGAGCAATCCAGTTCACTTTGCTTTTGCTGCGCTTCGATCTAAGATTGGACCCCACCAGTGGTAATCCAACTTGGATATCGTCGTGTGGTTTTTTCAGTTCGTTTTTGGTGTTATTCGTATCGTGTGTTTTTCTTTCCGCGTCATAAATTGGACGCTTCGCGTAGTGTGTGATGAGCAAGAAGAAGAGAAAGGCTGCCTCGAGCACTGCAAAAAGCGAACGCATTCCCAGGGGCAATCAAATTTCGAGGCAAGCGTCATCTAATGATGCACGCGATGTTGGTGCAGTGAAAAGCATCGTGACACCGTGACACCGCATCGAACAACAGCGAAGTAGGCGACTTCGGCGCGTCGGTCGAAAATGTAAGCGCCGTTACCCAGGCTGTAACCAAAATCAAGCTCCCCCAACTGGTGGTGAAGGCGGTCGCTATTGACAAACTCATCAGCGAATTCGCATCGATGGGTTTTACAGCAGAGTCGAGCTGTGTGGCATAATTCAGTCTTTTTCCAAGCAGTTAACATTGTTTGTTTTGTTTTGTTTTGTTGGTGCCTTTGACATTGCATGAATGCATCAAACTGACGTTATGGAGAAGCAGGCATTAAGGTTGTGTGCCAAAAAATCATTTGGGGAATACCAAGCATCTTGAATGTCGTACTGGAATGTTATAAGTTATTTGGGTTCGCGTGCCAGTCGCAAAACTGCCATTAACTAGGAATGCACTAATCTTGATCATAATAAAGCAATGCTACTATTTTCGAGGTTGTTGATATTAACAAAAAGAGTTTATTTCGCTTGTTTAGATACCAAGAAAGTAAATGTCGTTCTGGAATGTGGTATGTGATTAGGTTTCGCTTACCAGTACAAAAATTTTCTCCACTAAGGGGCTGCGCTTATCTCGAGCATGAGAAAGTAATGCAACTTTTTTCGAAGCCAGTGATATAAACTGAATCGTTTCCTTTGAGAATAACGTAAAATGATGAGAAGTGTTTATATTCCTAGTAGTTAGATATATTGATGTAGTTATGAGATGTGGAATAATGGTGCTGGCGCAACATGTATATAATCGACTGTAGCCGAGTTTATGTCAATTGGGGAAAAGGCCACCGGAATAGCGTTCAACGTAAATTTTCGATACATTGACATGAAATTAATTGCGACATACGATCAGCTAGTGTATTGTTCTGCGAGGGCAAGAATGAATCATCAATCAATTATCGTCAACTAATTCTACAATGAAAAAACATTTCAGAGATTATTCTACTAAGCAGTTGTTTCTAAAATTTCACAGCACTATAGAATAATATCCGAAGGTATAAACAAGCGACTATAACAGCTTAGTTCTACGTCAACAATGCGGTCGTATCTTGGACACAACCTCCTATAATTTTTTTGAAAATCGAAAAATCACCCAAGGGGGGATTTCGGGATTTTCGAAACACATTTTTTGATGTCTTAAATGTCATCTCGAAAAAAATTTTTTTTGTCAAAAATCGACACTCTGGGACTTTTGGGTTTTTTTCGGAATACAAAACGAAAAGTATGGTTTTGGGTGCCAATAAAAATAGTTATGTCGATTTTTCATTCGGAACTTGCTACGAAATGTTGATTTGCACGATAATATACCCTATGCAAAATATTAGCTAAAGGGAGTAAATCCCCCTCATATAAGCTATTTCTTTCGTGAGAATGTTATCCGGTCGAAAGCGAGCAAATTGCCCCGATCGAGGGTATGCCGTACTACCCGATGGTAAGCTGATGCGGAAAAAATCAAATTGAGAAGGAAATGAATCCTTTCTTACCGTTTTCTTCATCTGAGATATCCACTGGGAACTCGACTCGATAAATATGATTTACAGTTATCGCCTCTGAATCGGTTTTAAGCAACAAGAACCTTATTGAAATGATGTAGAAAATTACATCGAAAACCGCCAAACCAAAGAAAATTATTTTTCTTATTTTTTTGAAGTATGTTACAAGTGTAAAATTTACATGGTAGGATTCTATCATTGACTGGAACGATTGCCTATAACCATTGCATTTCTATTCTTGCTGGTTTACGAGAAAATCAGGCGGATCAAATTGCCCGGCAGGCGCGTTTTAGACACATCTCCTCCAATTCTTGTTAGCCGTTTGTATCCAAGCTGATCACTGACTGTTTTCTTTCCCACTTTTTCCATGCTAATCCACCTCTCTGACAGTTTTTTTTTGTTAGTACTCAAACGGCACTGTGAATAGCATTGTTCTGTATGTTCAAACAGAAAGATAAAAGGCGAAAGGCACCAAATTGAATATTTTTGTGATACATGTGAAAGACATCACACGAATACGAATTATAGCAAATATTTTTTAAACACAAACAGTAAAACATTGTTTAGTGAACACTTATCAGTAGTTTACAAAACATAATAGAATCTTGCTCATTTTCCATAATCTCACAAAGTAATACGTCACTGCTTTATCATGTAAAAAATAAGTTACGACTAGTTCGACACACATGTCGAAATTTAATACGACCGCAGAGGGTTAAATTTATATGTTCAATATTGAAGCATAATCTTAGCTTTAGTATCATTGATTGGCATAGTTATTATGAATTTGGCGATGTTGATGGTATTCACGTAAAATTCGTACTCACTGTGTTATAGTAGGGAAAAAATAACCAGGTTTATTTAATTATTCAATGTAAAGCTAACTGAAACGCAGATTTTGCATCTTTTCTCCTTCTATTGAACATGAGAAAGCAATACTATATCTACATATGAATTTTGAAAAATCTGTAAATCTGTATGAAATCTAAAAAAATCTGTAATCTGTATCTACAGATTCTTGGTTTCAAAAAGTCTGCAAAATCTGTATAAATACAGATTTTTCTGTAGATATGGTAACCCTGGCGCTGGTACTCATCTGTGTTTTAAAATTGAAAGAAAAGGTTGAAATATTTTGAAAATACAAAATAAAATTGTAAGGGGTTGTATCTAGGACACGACCGCATATTTTCGACGTAGAACTACGCAAATATATAATGCAATCCACTACGAATATTATTTTAGACTGCATCGATGTTTTTGTAATAGATTATGTTCTCCGTTACAAATAAATTTGATGAACTTTACGTTTGATATGATGCCTAGGACTACCAAAATATGTGAACGGAAGAATTGTCAAACGATTACTTTATTTTACATTTCCTTCTGAAATTTGCATCTCTCAACTGTACGTACTTCTCGAACCGCGAAAGCTCATTCACCTTTAGTATCTGAAATGACGATTTTCCCAGGCTTCTCAGTTTAAAAGTACGTTTAAGGGAAACATATTCCGGTCTGCACAACGACAAGCGAGTACAAAAGTACTCAACACCAAAAAATACCCCCGACTTGCATGTATTTGCAAAGCGGATTCCCCCAGGCACATTAATTTTGAAGTCCGTATTAGAGAAACACAGCTCAGTGGGAAAAAAATACCCTCGACTTGCATGCTTTGACAAAGGGGGTTCCCCCAGGCACATCGATTTTGAAATCTGTGTTGGGGAAACCGTAAATTAGGCCAATCAAAACTAGACAGTTAGGGCGTTTAGATAACGCTTGACATTTCACAGTTATTCAATTGTTTATCTCATGAAAAATAACATTTTATCAATTGTGACAGACGCGTACAAATATTTCGTATCATTTGATACACACATCTTTCCGATCTGTTAAGAAATGTTCGTGTTATAAGCATTCGAAATACGGGTAGGGTTTGCACATAAATCAGCAGAACAAATGTGTGGGTAAAAAGGAAGGTCTTCCAGTTTTCATGAATTTAAATCGTTTAGAGATTAGTGAATTGTAGTGTATAGCATATCAAACAAATCTTAGAAAATCTTTCCGATTCGATTGGTATGTAAATCATGAGAATTCGTTCACTGTGAAAATAGTTATTAACGTTAACTTTATTTCATAAAAACGTGACCTGTTTTCTGATTTGGCACCCTTCCTGAAATACGTAGTTCTACGTCAAAAATAAAAAATATTTCATTGCAAATTTTAGGGAGGCGTCTAGCAGCTTATCTTGCAGAAATTGAAGACTTGAAGCTTTAGAACACGCGAACCAATCTGATTCTGTCTGTCGACGCCTCGAATTTAAGAATGCAAAATTACGTTTCGTGCCAGTAATTTTGATTCGATCTGATTCTAGAATAAGGGTGATCATTTAAGAATGTCGACCTACAAAAAATTCAGTTGCGTGTAAAACAGAATGAGTATGTCTGACAGCTTTAATGTTTGAAGATAATTTATTTATTTCATAATACATAATAAAATATGCATATTGCAACTGGACATTACGATAAAGGTTCAGAACCAGACATTAAATTGTGTGCCCGATTGGTGTGAAATTGAAATGAATAGTCCTCTACTACCAATTAATAATTCGATCGCTCACAGTTTATGTGAGTTACTTCAAGAATACATATTTCATTCCTTCGCTGGTATGAGAAAAACGTGGAGCATCCACGAGCATCTACGGGCAGCACTCTTAGGCGGTTTAACCAGCCCCGTGATGTACCCCATCACTTGCAAATAACATGTTTCTCCCTTACATGGAATACATGTTTATAATAAAATGATGAAATGATGACATCTCAAATCGGACGATTCCTTCCTCTAGTTTTGCGCTTACTCCTTTACAGAGATCCCACCCCTAATATTTACTTCTTTGGTTAACATGTACTTATACTACATGTATATTAAACTAAAAATGCAATGAATTCAATTAAATATCATACAAATGAAACACAAATTTCTACATCACTCGAGAATTAATCAAGCAAATGCAACCAAATTAGGCATCTGGAGGTTTTAGGGTGCAATAATGATTCTATGGTCGTTAGATACTCCTCCTCCCTCTCTTAGGGTGGGCTGTCATACAAATGAAAAACTAATTTCTGCAAACACGAAAACTAATCAAGCAAATGGAGCCAAATTTAGCATGTGAAGATTTAAGGGAGCACGAAACGTTTCTATGGTGAATAGACACTCTTCCCTCCTCTCTAATGGGAGAAGAGGGGAGGAGTCTGTCTTTGTTCCATCATATTTTCTGTATCAAACATTTATTCCATGTAACGGAGAAACATTTTATTTGCAAGTGGTTGAAAAATCTTGAACGAGAATTGTGTCTGAAAATAATCTGATAATCTGAGTTTTGGTAGAAGTACTAGGAATTTTTAGTAAAAGGTAAATTCAACGGGGACTGGCAATTTTCAAACTGTAGAGCCATTTTATTCATCCGTTAGGTATCTCTACAACCCATTTATTATTATCATATCTACAGTGACTTACAGTGACTCTTAATAGATATCTAAATTTACAACAACTATTCGATACCTGACCGACCAATCAAGAGATTTTTGGCAGATGGCTATTATATGAGAGCTGTCATTGCTCTCTAAATTGAAACATATTGTATTTGACTAAGAAAGCAAGCTGAAAACTGTACTTAAGCATCTAAGGGTCACCATCAATTCATTTCTACCTGATTTTTTTAACTGTACACAACAAAAATAAAAAATTTTCGAGAAAGAATCTTGAAAAAGTTTTTGTTTTTTGCCTTAAATATGCACAAGTTGCGATGTATAGAAAAGTTGTAGGGCACATATTTATCTACCATTTCATCAAAATCTAAGATGACCACTTTTTTCACTATAGGATTTCGAAAAAAAAAATTTTCAGCATTTTTTTCTGAAAATTCAATTATTTTCCTAAAACTTTTTCATAGATCACGTTTTTGTAGGATGTACCATTTTCGAGTAAACAAATTTTATGAAAAAATTATCAAAATTATTTATCCCTTTCCATATGTTAGTCTAGATAAATTTTCGGAAAACTAAGTATGCCAATTTGTTAATTAGGTAAGGTCTTCACGCCCAGAAAGTTTCATTAAGTTCTGAGAGGGTCATGCCAACATCTGGTCGAGTTGGCGCGAAATCCGTCAATGCTCATGTACGCAAAGCTTGTTACCGAGAGTCTTGTGTCAAAATACCCTTTGAATACATATCTCTCAGGATTCCTGTCCACAGATTGAAATAACATGATTACAACATATAGGTAGCAAGCCTGAGAGCGTTACATGTTCTGAGCAAAACCTTTTGGCTGATTGTTGGCCGTATATTGGTACAACAGATCTAGACAAGTTGAGAGAAATTACGCGTCTGAATCGAAATTGCTTGAAAGGGTTAGTGCAATGTGCGATGCAACATTTCATGCGATGCTACGAACTGCCATAAAAACATATCAGGGATCATAGTTTTCAGAAGGGAATGTATCTGATATTAATTTCCACCCATTCTAAAGCCAACATTTTAAATTTTGTGGTGAAATGTCGTCAACCAAAACTATTTGGAACGCGCCTATGAAACGAAACTGGCGCTCCATTTTGAAGTGGTGGAAGTAAAACAAAAAAAAACAAGAAGACATCAATCCACAAATATTTCTTCCCCACCATTTTGAGCCGAATGGAACGACTTTGCCGATTTCGAACGAGATTTGTGCAAATGCAGAATCTATCCAATCAATCAAACGGAAATGTTTCGACAACTTCCGGACTGTGATCCAACCACTAGAACGCCCTGTCAAAATCAGGGAAACGCATTGAACACGTCTTTCATGTCCCAATGCAAATGTATCGGTTCGCTTGATTTGCGGTCGGAATCACCACAGGGTCGTCACAGATCATCGCCCGTGTTAACCGCCGCAAAAAAGGAAAGTTCACTCCGATCGAGAGCAACAAGTGATGAAAGAGAGATAAATTGTATTAGTTCATATCTGAAAACTGACACTACGATTCTGAGAGAGACTTCGCCTTCTTAACGAAGTACCGTTTTGTTTCAAAATTTCGAAATCTCAAGCTTTGGTGACCATTGAATAGTGTCTCAATACTCAAAATGGAACTGTGTCGCGAGAGTAATTTGATTTTTGAAAGTAATAGAATCTCCTCTATTAATCTCCAATTGATTGGCAAATCCCTACCCAGACTGTTTTGGGGAACTGAACATGGATCAGAGAAGGATTCATAATCAATGGCTTCGGCATTTCATGGGTGCAAACCTCAATTTCATTGATCAGTATTTGGTCTATGTTTTCCATTGACTCTTAGGCTTTGTTTAGCAGTAGAGCGAGGTCACATATCAAAATTATTGCACCACCATTTTCAAAACGCCACTAAACGAGTGTAGTATCCCAGGCAGCTTTCATTGGTTTGATAAATGAAATGCCTAGTCTATCTATCTATATATATATATAAATCTCGTGTCACGATGTTCGTGGTCGAACTCCTTCGAAACGGCTCGATCGATTTTGATGAAATTGTGCACAAAAAACTTGGTAGGCATGAGAATAGGTTGTAAACTATATACGATATCGCTAGGATACCGACTACTATATGTTTAATACCGATTAGGGTGGCCCTAGGCGGAAAAAATCTGAATATTTTTTTATTCTTAAATTTTACTTTAAATAATTCATATAACCACAAGTTCAAACCCCCATACCCTTTTTCAATGGGGATTTTAGTATATTTGTATAAACAATGGGCCCTATTATAGCACATTCTTTGTGTGGACACCGACTGGACAACATCGTTGCTGGACGGCGAGGGATCGAGTGCCTTTCTCAAGGCAAGAGGGCGCTGGAGTAGAATAGAGTAGAGTTTTCAAAGGGCCTTTCTCAAGGCTAGAGACGAATGAACTGCAAAAGTTTAAAGTCTCTATAATACAATACCTTCCTTCCTTCCTATTATAGAAATCGAATCGAGGATACAATCGATACAATCACTATCACTATCGCACCGAGTAAAATCTGGAATTATAGAAATCGAGGAAAACTGCTCGATTCGTTAGCAAGCTCTAATGTCAGAGGTTGTGATGAAATATTTTGAAACAAGTTTGAAATGTTTCATGAAGCACTATAAAAAGGATGCCAAATCTATTTTTGAGGCATCTGCTATCAAAATAAAATGTATTTCCAAAAGTGTTAATATGGTTATGTTTTGGAGTAAATTGATATTCCCTCAAAGAATAAAGCTTAATAGGCGTAAGGCACGCATGCATGTGTAATAAAAACGACAGCGTGGAACAATTTGCTTCACAAAAAAATATAATTATTAGAAAATCTATGGAATTCCGTGAAGAGTCATGCACGAATTTCACTTTTCTTTTAGCAAAACAATTTTTGTTATTCATGTAATGCAACATGTAATTCTCTTTTAGCGTCGATTTCTTGTTGTAGCGGCGTCGATAGCTTTATTGTATTGGGGCAACCATCTGTTGCTCTAAATTCTCGCTTGTTGCGTGCATTATAACACTCCGACCATTAGTTTGATCTATTGTAGTGAAAGCGGTATAGTTTGGCATAGTATAGCAATGAAAAAGCAAATTGCTGCCAAAAATAACGTACTAATGTATGCTAGTAGAGCAAATTTTTAGGTAGGAAATTCGGTTGAAAGAAATTTAAAGAGTATGATAAAATTTACTTGTAACGTTTGGTGAAAAAAAAATATGTTGAGGAAAAAAAAAAGAATAAAAAAAAATCAAAATTCAGAACATGCCATAAAAGATGTGGAGTTCCCAATTGAGGGTGGTCTTTGAATATGGCGAGGGTCACAGACTCGCTTGCAGAGGGCTCTGAATTCCGGAAAATGTCTGCTGTATTACAATGAGTATTACGGGCGAATTCTAATGACAGCCACTTGGCATACTCAGAGGTATGATCAAATCGAATTTGTAGTTCTTCGACCATTTCGTTTGTGGAGCGGTCGGTTAACGGAACGTGCCTTGGTGATCATCTTGTTTCGGTAGGACGGTGTTTAATTGAGTGTTTTCAAAGATTCAATTGTTCTATTGTTTCTTTATTAATTGTTTAGGTAGTAATACAATAATTTAAAAAAAACAGTTTATAGTGTTCCGTTTGCGATTACGTTTAAGGATAATCGAGGTAAAAAAACTAAAGGGAACTCTTCTCTCCTGAAATAATTTACTTTATAAAACCTTTGTGAACAGGAAAGCCTGTTCATCAGGCGGCTTATCTAGGGCCTTGCTGTGGGACAATTCAGCCAAATACCGGGTGAGTCCGAATTCACGACGAAACGGACGGGAGTCAACCAGGAACGTCCGACCGATACTCGGTGCAACCGCAGTATCCCGCGGTGTACGCTATACACACTGCGCTCTTCAAGAAACCCACCGATCGCAGACTACCCGAAGGCCAACACGTCCTCGAGTCCTGGAACAAATCCGGATAACGACCAATTAAGGGTGAAACCCTGCGCGCAGGTACGATAGTATAAGTGACATGGCCATGATCACATGATCAAGTGAAAGCAAAGGGGAAGGGAGAGAAGAGAGATAGAATATTGTAGAAAGTGTGGAAAATGTAAAGAAAATAGAAAGAAGTCAAATAGTCGAAATAGGGTTTTTCTAGTTGGAGAATCACGTTGATTAAATTTTCCGTTTTATCGAAACAATCCCTTTTCCGATCGGAAGCTGGAATTCGGTTTTGGTTCGCGGTTTTCGGAAAAAAATTATAAAGGTGCTGACCATTCTGGTACATCCAGACACCGAAGGTTTCTGTAGTCCGAAGGCGGCAGTCCTGAAGGCCTGAACCGTTCGAGACCGTTTGATAGAGGGGCTCTACCATAGCCGGGCATTTAAAGCGACGGGTGGTCTCTCTTCGGAGAGTGGCACAAAAGCCACCTGGTTTTTAATCCCTCAACAAAAAAAAAGGTTCGCCGACGGTTACATACTTATGAAAGTTATGTGTATCGTAAAAGAAATACTTACTTTCTGCCATTCTGAACCTAGATGCATTGGTGGTCTCAGTGCATTAAGCTCCTCTCTGAATTCCTCCAACTTTTCCTACACCGGGAATATATTTGGACTACCTCCACAAGAACCTCGAGCAGTCTCGCTTCCATTGTTTAAGAAGCCGTTCAAACTGGTGGTGATTTGGTTTTTTTCTTCCGCCACTCATTTTCAGCCACTGAAATATGCGCTGGAATAAGATTCTGCATTGTAAGGTATAACATGATTAATATAAATAATGCTGGATTGAACACTTACCTTTTATAGACTATTCTGGCAGCACCGTAAAACAAATACTGATCAAAACAAACGAACCTGTGTTGCAAATTGCATATATTGAAGCGTTTCTGAAATGTTTCCCAAAGGGATTCAAGCCAAAACAAAATAATTCTCTGAATATATGCAACAAGTGAACCAAACAACTCGTAAAGTTCTGACACTTGCATCGATAGTTATCACTCGCTCGGTGCTATCGAATTGCTCGATTTCTATAATAGTAAAATAGAGTTAACGAGCAGAATTCTTATCGCCTCGATTTCTATAATAGGGCCCAATATTCAAATAATTAAACCGTCCTTCGTTCGAACAGAACGAATTTATTTATATTGTCAAATGACAGATGGCCGCAACATCGCTACAACGATCTTTCATCCACACATTCGCAAGTAACATCACTTCATCTGAAGCCAGGCATATCGCCGGCGAGCTGGAAGTATTTTTGAATGAGCACAACGAATTATTACTGTTTACAAAATGACAATCACGCTATTGTCATCAATCCTGATAAAAAAAAACCTGCGGGAGAGCACGTGTGTAAATTCAATGTGCTTGCGTTGCTAGAATCATAGATGGCGACTGCACAGTGACGCGAGAAATTGTGATTCGAAGAAACTTCAATGATCTGGAATCCATCGTTGACGCACATCGTTCATACGACTCTCACCATGTTCTTCTTCAATAGCACTAACGTACCCGACGTTCGCCTTATCATCGTAGTATTACTTGCATCATTTTTAGTAGTACTTGGTTGAGATTTCTATGCCAAGCAATACGCCTTGAATGTATTCTAAGTGACTAGCTCTGGAACATATGTGACGATAATGCAAGTCAGAAGGGTCTCTTAGAAGAAAAATCCCCCCGCTGTTCTGAAGAGACAAGACGGATATTGCATAAACATTTAACAACGAGATCCCACTAAAGGTAATTTATTCATCATGAACATCATTTCTTATTTTGAATTGGATCATATAATGATTCTATATGATCAGGACAACGCCATTCTATGATGTCGTGAGCTGTCCCAACAATTTAAGATCGACATGTGCGTGCGTGAAAGTAAAGAGCGTTTGTTCAAACAAAAAAATAAGTAATGATCCCACATATTGCTGGATGTATTCGGTTGAATGGAAGACCCGAGGATTAACTCATACACATATTTTTAGTTTGTTTAGTCGACAAAATCGATAGACCCTGAGGATATCGATAATGTAATTTCCTTAGAAATACCAGATCTGTCTACTGATCAACTACTGAAATCCGATCGAGTCAGAACTACCCGAACGGATTGCAATTTTGCATTCTGTAATCCGTTCGACTCAAAACCAATCAAGTTGCGCAAACGGGGCAACCTTGCCATACAATTCGACATAACCGACATTGAACTCCGTGTTCCATTTATGTGAACCAAAAATGATTATGGATTTTCGGGTGGGATAAACACGCTTTTGAAACGAAAATTTAAAATGAAAAACTATCTCTACATATCAAATGTGTTCTATGTAAAACGGTAATACGTTCTCTGCAAGTGGCGAAAATCTTGAACGAAAATCGTGTCTGTGGATGACTTTATATTATTGATAAAGTTTTGGTGGAAATGCAAGGAAATTCATAGAAAAGAAAAGTTAAGTTAGGGTCAGGACTGTGTCTTCTGTGTATTCAAACGACATCCATCTGGGTCTGACAATCTGATAGAGAGTAAATTGCTCCACAAATACGAAAAAATCATTTTGACGTTTGTTTGGCGGCAAAGCAAGGTTGCCACATTTACATAGACCAATTGAATTTGAGAGGAACGGCTATAAGAAAAGTTTCAAACCAATCGGATTTTGGGATATGGGTGACTGTTTGATATTGTTACGAACAACAAGGTTGGCTGCTCGCTCCATGCTGCTCGCTCTCAGCTCTCTAGAGCACTGAGAGCAAAAGGCAGACAATCGGATATCCCCGTCCGGGATATCTTAGGTAGCCGGGATCCTGATCTTCTGCTTCATCTATACCTGTTCCTCAGAAACGCCGATGTCAACGTTTAATGATGTTTCTTTCGTTGTGTCCCCGTTTCATATCCCTCCTATCCGATCGATAAACTTTTACCTAGTCGCGGCAATACATACACACACTCTTTACAGATACACGGGCCAAAGGTTGTGCAGTCCACTGATCATTCAACAAGAGCCAAAGGTTGTACCGCTCATGACAACTCTACACGAGCTGATGATTGCGCCGGCTAGTGACCATTCTATCCTGGATTCCTCGAGTCGAGAAAGACGCACCACGCTAGATATGGGGTACAGACTAGGGGGGCGTTGCTGATTAATGGTCAGCTGCATCCCAATAGGAAGTATCCCGTGTCGGACACACGTACAGAGCATCGAAGACTGCAACATACTAATTATGAGAACACTTGTAATACTAACCTCGAGCCAACCGCGAGTAATCGGTTACATATTACTAACATAGTTGTAAGACAAAAATTGTCAAAATATTGGACTCCCGGCCCCGTCAGGCTAACGCCACATGTGCCTTAATAAAAAATATATTTTGGGAAAAAAAAGATGGGTGGGTAATGTCGGGGACATAACCGGAGTGACGTAGGCCTATACAAAGGGGACAGCTTTTGTTAAATATATTGTTTTATTTTCTTCTCCTACGTGAATACCTACCTATCTACCTGAAAAATGGATTAGTTTACTGTTTACTCTTTATGAATATATTGATGGTTCTGAAAAGATCCTTTGGTGTTGTGTTTTTGTTATCACTCGATATTCCCATCTTGTTCGGTTGAACCTTCCTTTTTAGCTATTGCGTTTGCCACTCGCCACAGCTTTCACAGTTGGTAAATTTCTTCCCATCCAGCTTGTGGCATGTTGTTCAGTAAATTACATTTAATGCGACGTGCCGGAGAAACACTTTGCCACTCACTGAAACTAATTGTTGCCGTGATGAGCGCCGAACCGAAGCTGCTCTGTTCTTGATGCGGGTTTTCTGATTGTCGTGAGCACCTTTGCAAGCCAACTCGAGCACTCCGACGGCCGAAACTCTATAATCGCTGTTAGGTATACTGGTGCTCCGGCACCAATCCGTTCGGCCTAGTTACCCTTGCGGAGCAATCAGTGAATGCGACCAACAGGGAACTGGAGACCTGCACGGTTCGAGTGAGACTTTGCCTTTCCCTTAACTTGTCCTCCTTTGTTACGTCCACGATGCCGATGCCGTACAACCACACGGGTTTACGGTTTGAAAGAAAATAAGATATTTTTTGGGGTCCGCGTGTTTTATACTCTAGCGGTACACACTCACAGGATAGAGACAAATCGGCCGACTCAGCCAAAGGGGCGAGTCCAACGAGACGAACGAATGAGCGTTAAAAGGGAGCGATGGCAAAAAAAATACATTCATTACGATTTGTTCGCTCGTTGGATTCACATGCAGGCTAAAAAGGGTCCTTTTCAGGATCACAAAATTATCTTCAATCTAAAGAGTTTATTGTTTTGTTATCACTCGATATCCCCATCTTGTTCGGCTAAACCTTCCTGTTTAGCGATTTGTTGCCACTCGCCACAGCTTTCACAGTTGGAAAATTTCTTCCCATCCAGCTTGTGACATATTGTACAGTAAATTACATTCAATGGCACGTCGCATTAACACCACTCAGTGTCGGATTGGAGGTAATTTTAACCTGTAATTGAACATTTGCGATGACAGTGGTACAGTGTCGACTTTCAATGTGGGGTCATAATTTGGATCTCCATGTTTACAAAAATGTCCAACTAAATAAGTCGCATTACATATCCGTCCAATTAGCTAAATGTCGAACTAATTGTAAATTACTGTACTTTCAATCTGGAAACAATTTAAGAATTGGTGAAAATTGAATAATCAGGAAAGTCCCCAACTATCAATAAGCTCAGAACAACTGCCAAATTCACATACTCATCAGATCCTGGCAAACAAATTATGAAAAAATCAATTTGTGTTTTATTATTATTTTGGATAATGTTTTAGAAAGCATTGAACTGTATTTCCTAAACTCTTTTTTGGAAGGTTTAATGGCCCTGAGAATCGCCTTGTTTTATGGAATGGTTCCAATTTAGAAAACTTAGTACTCGTGGTTTAAAAAAAAAACATTTCGAACGCCCTCGATGCCGCCTTGTTCTGGATTTGCCATCAAAGCAGTTTGTATAAAGAACAAACTTTTTTCTTCTGCTACCTGATGCCGTTTTGCGATTGCGTTTGCCACTCGCCACTCGCTGCAACTGCCTGTTGTCTTGATGTCCACCGAACCGAATGTGTTCTGTTCTGAATGCGGGTTTTCTTATCGTCGCGAGCAGCTTTGCCAGCTAACTCGATCACTTAGGCGGCCGAAACTATATAACGCCGGCTAGGTGGACTGGTGCACTGGTACTAACGCGCTCGGCCTAGCTACCCTTGCGGGGAACTCCAGATCAACACGGTCCGAGCGGGATTTTGCCTTTCCCTTCACTTTTCCTCCTTTACCATGTCCAGACATGGCTGCTTGGGTTGGTTTGTTGATGTGTTGTGATGCGAACCGATGTGGTGTACGGTTTGAATGAGAATGATCGTCACGGGAGGAAGGAAGATATTGTATTATAGAGACTTTAAACTTTTGCGGTTCAATCGTCTCTAGCCTTGAGAAAGGCCCTTTGAGAACTCTACTCTACTCCAGCGCTACCACCTCCACCCTCTTGCCTTGAGAAAGGCACTCGATCCCTCGCCGTCCAGCTCGTCCAGCAACGATGTTGTCCAGTCGGTGTCCACACAAAGAATGATCGTTACGGCAGCGGAGCGGGGATTTTTAAGCTGACTGGCTGGCTCGAGAATTACGCATGTGTGAGACTGCGACCAATGTTTCGTTAATTTTTTTTCTTTTTCCTTTCCAATCGTGCTGCGTTGTATTCCGCTGCTGCTCTGGTTGCCCGTTTTGGTCGGTACGATTTGAGGAGCACAAAATGGACCAATCAAGCATTTTGACAATGCTTGATATCTCACAATTATTCAATTATTTATCTCATGAAAAATGAAATGTTATCCATTATGATAGATGCGTAGATATATTTCCTATCAATTGATGCAAAAACCTTTGCGATCTATTGAGATATGCTCGAGTTATAAGCGTTCCAAATCTTGCATTTTTTCCTACTTGTTCAGTGCCTAGATTTCCATTTCACCCCCTATATCTTCCGGTTAGACGTAGTCCTACGTCAAAAAAAAAAACAAGGTTGGACTTTTAACGCCTTGCATGGCGGATGTAACAAGTAAAAGGCGCTAAAGTACAAGGTTCACCAACGACACGAACACAAGCGTACCCTGATGTCCAATATATCAACTAAAAAATACTGACAAAAAATACTCATCCACAGATTCACAGACAATTATTGCCAAATTCAATGTGAAAACGGCAAGCGCTTATTTTCCACCGGGACAACAATCTTACGAAATTGATATTTATTTTCTTCATTCCATTTTTTTACTTCACGACAAAAATACATTTTCATCTTACGTTTAACTTTTAAGAGATTAAACATATCAGTTCCAATTATGAAATACATCGTTGAAACATTCAAACACGTCTGCCATACAAATGAAACATACATTTCTGCATGATACAAGAACTAATCAAGCAAACTGAACCAAATTTTTTTTTTCCAAAATATATATTTTTATAAAGGCTCATATGGTGTTAGTCTCACGGGGCCGGGAGTTCAATACAATTTTTCTTATTATCTATGTTAGTAATATGTAACCGATTACTCGCGGTTGGCTCGAGGTTAGTATTACAAGTGTTTTCGTAATTGGAATGTTGCTGTCTCCAATGCTCTGTACGTGTGCCCGACACGGGATACTTCCTATTGGGATGCAGCTGACCATTAATCAGCAACGCCCCCCTAGTCTGTACCTCATATATAGCGTGGTGCGTCTTTCTCGACTCGAGGAATTCAGGATAGAATGGTCACTAACCGGCGCAATCATCAGTTCGTGTAGAGTTGTCATGAGCGGTACAACCTTTGGCTTTTGTTGAATGATCAGTGGACTGCACAACCTTCGGCCCGTGCATCTGTAAAGAGTGTGTGTATGTATTGCCGCGACTAAGTAAAAGTTTATCGATCGGATAGGAGGGATATGAAACGAGGACACAACGAAGGAAACATCATTAAACGTTGACATCGGCGTTTCTGAGGAACAGGTATAGATGAAGCAGAAGATCAGGATCACGGCTACCTAAGATATCCCGGACGGGGATCTCCGATTGTCTGCCTTGTGCTCTCAGTGCTCTAGAGAGCTGAGAGCGAGCAGCATGGAACCGGATACACGACCAGACAACATGCTCGATGTCGTGGTAGCCATCGCCACAATCACAAAGATTGTTTGCTGCGAGCCCAATGCGATAGAGATGCGCGTTTAGGTTGTAGTGATTGGACATAAGCCGAGATATCACGCGAATGAAATCACGACCTACATTCAATCCCTTGAACCATGCACTCGTCGAGACCTTAGGGATAATCGTGTGTAACCAACGACCGAACTCATCTTCACTCCACATGCGCTGCCAACTAACGAGTGTGTCCTGACGAGGAATGTGAAAAAATTCATTATAGGCAATTTGCCTTTCAAAAAGTGTGCCTTCTGAAGCGCCCACCTTAGCTAGCGAGTCCGCTTTCTCATTCCCCGGAATCGAGCAATGAGAGGGAACCCAAAACACTCAATAGTTGTCTTATTCTTGTTAGGAAATAAGATGAGCGTTTATCATCTTTCATTGAGCGGATTGCCTCTATTGAGCTGAGACTGTCTGAAAAAATAAAAATTAGTGGGTTATATCTATGATATAACCGCAAGGTTCACGTGGAACTACCTTAGCTGAGCAATCATTCGTTTGTATTGACTAAATTCTTGATTGAATGAAACAGTTTCCAAATTCAATTGAGTTCAATATATTTGCTCTGTGAGTGAAAAAAATGAACAAATGCCATGTAAAGTCAATTCATTTATTGTGATTGATTGTTCTTCGTTACAAGTAAATTTAATGACGGACCTTTTACGTTTGGTATGATGACTAGAACAAAATATATGTACGGAAGAATTATCAAACGTTTGATGAACCAGCCTAAGGCTGAAAATCTTTCCAATAAAGACAAAAAAAAAATTATCAAACGATTATTTTATTTTACATTTCCCTCTGAAGTTTACATCCCAAAAGTGTACATACTTCTCGAATCTCGAATTTGCTTGAAACTGGGAAGTTCATTCGCTTCTAGTGGCTGCACGATTTTCCCAGGTTCCTAAGTTTAGAAGATCATGTTAGGACAGACATATTCCACTCTGCACAAAGGCAAGCGAGGACAAAAGTACTCGCAGTTTGCATTTATTTGCAGAGCCGATTTCCCCAGAAACCTCGGTTTTGAAGTCTGTGTTAGGGAAACACATTTCAATCGGAACAAAAATACCCCCGATTTGTATGAATTCGCAATGCCGATTTCCCCACGCTTCATGGATTTGAAGTCTGTGTTAGGGAAACACATTCCAGTCGGAACAAAAATACCCCCGACTTGCATGAATTTGAAATACCGATTTCTCCAGGCACCTTGGTTTAGAAATCTCTATTAGGGAACACATTTCGGTGGGAACAAAAGCTCCCCCTACTTTCGTGTGTTCTTTTTCTTCTTTTTGGCTTTAAGAGGGTTTAAACTTTTCAGTTCACTCGCCTCTAGGCTCTTTCGTGTGTTTGCAGTGCCGATTTCGCTGCTTGGTTTTAAAGTCTGTGTTAGGGAACATTTTTCGATGAGAACAAAAGTCCCCCTACTTTCATGTATTTGCAATGCCGATTTCCCCAAGGCTGCTTGGTTTTGATGGCTGTGTTAGGGAAACCGTAAATGGGGCCAATCAAAACGATGCAGTTAGGGCGTTTAGATAACGCCTAATATTTTACAGTTATTCAATTGTTTATCTAATGAAAAACAACATTTTGTTAGTTGCGATAGATGCGTAGGAATATTCCCTATCAAGTGATGCAAACATCTCTCCTATCCAGTACGAAATGTTCGAGCTATAAGCATTCGAAATCTTTCATTTTTTCCTGCATGTTCTGTGTTTAGGTTTTCATTTTACCCTCCATATATTCCGGTTAGACGTAGTCCCACGTCAAAATAATGGTCGATGGGCAGTGTTTCAATGATCCCTAGAGCATAGTATATCGCACCCATTTCAGCGACATACACGGAAGAAGGATCTTTGAGTTTGAAAGAGGCATTGAAGATGCCGAAGCCAGATCTAACTTTCCCATATTTTTCCGAAAATATCGACGGAATAACATTGGATCGTAGATGATCTTGGATTCCATGGATTTTTTGTCGCATGGACAGATAAAAAATGACAGAGGAATTGCAGAAGTATGGGAAGCAAACTTGGTTGGAGATGCCTGGTGAAGGGTGCACGTCGTGGGTAAGGTACTCATGGTATAAAGACATAAAACTTGACTGAGGAATCAGTTGGAGTAGATTTTCGAAGTTATCAATCACCAATGGATTCATGATCTTGCAACGGATGAGAAATCTGTAGGATAATTCTGTGAACCGAAGAGTAAGCGGGGGTACTCCTGCCAAAACTTCGAGACTCATCGTATGTGTCGAATGCAAACACCCCATGGCTATACGCAAGCAACGATATTGTATTCTCTCCAGCTTGAGAATATGAATCCTGGCAGCTGATCGGAAGCAAAAACTGCCATATTCTAACACTGATAATATCGTTGTTTTGTACAACTGATGTTTCTATGTTTCTATGATGATATGACACCCCTCCCTCCTCTGGAATGGAGAGGGGGTCCCATAAAAATATTACAAATATTTCAACCAAAAATATTCCAACCAAACATGACAGTTGAAAATTTTCGGAAAACTCTGAAGGAAAAAGGGAAAATTCGGAAAATTAAATTCCCATATGTTCTACAATTACATAGTGACAAGGGCTGTTAGTCCATTTGATGTTTGCGCTAGCGAAATTGATCTTTGTTCGAAACTGGAAATGGATTTTAATGTGATGAAACGCACTCCTATATCTTCTTCTATCTATACCAATAAAAAAGTATCGCCGAATGTGTTGATAAGAGCGGAACTCGAGAAAGAAATTGACCGATTTAGGGCTGTCTTTATTGTATCATATTTTCTGTATAAAACATTTATTCCATGTATGGGAGAAACAGTGGTTGAAAAGTCTTGAACGAGAATTGTGTCTGAAAATAATCTGATATTATGATGAGTTTTGTTAGTAGGAATTTTATAGTAAAAGGTAATTTCAACGGAGTCGATTAAAAGATCAATCAATGAACAGTTCTGCAATTGGACCCATGAACTTGCTCATAGTAAGAAAACATGAATGTTTGAAGGTATTGATAAAAAAAAACAAATGTTGGGCGGGACGAAGTTTGCCGGGTCAGCTAGTGGCTGAGTAAAATTAGTGCAGTTTGCAGTTTTGATCTATAAAAACAACGACCGAAAGCACAACATTTTTCTCGACCAACCAAGGATAGAATGCGTTGGTCATATACTCGTAGAAGTTCACCCAGCCATTAGCAGTTCGCCCAACGCCTTTTGGAATACAAATGAAACACAAATTTCTGCATAACTCGACGAGAACTAATCAAGCAAATGGAGCCAAATTTGGGATGTGAGGGTTTTGGATACGAGAAATGTATGACACCCCTCCCTCCTCTAGAATGGAGAGAGGGTCCCATAAAAATAAGACACATGATTCAAGCAAACATATTCAAACCAAACATGACAATTGAAATTTCTCGGAAAACTCTGAAGGAAAATGGGAAAATTCAATTCGCATATATTCTACAATTACATAGTGACAAGCATTGTTAGTCCATTTGATGTTTGCGCTAACGAAATTGATTTTTGTTTCGAAAGTGGAAATGGATTTTAATGTGATAAAATGCACTCCTATATCTTATGACTATATAAATAAAAATTGATCGCCGAATGTGTTGATGCGAGCAAAACTCGAGAAAGGAATTGTCCGATTCAGAGCTGGGTTGGGGAAAAAGAAATGTCGTATTTCTGATCGAAATTTGACGCTTTATTTAACATACTTAAAATTATCCAATTTAAGTCAAATATGCGCCGTTTTGTTCGCAAACTTGTTGTCATTTAGAAGGCAACTTCATTATCCCCCCTTATAAACCCCCCCCCCCCTCCTTATTTGCAAACAACTCAGACAGCCAGTTTTCGTAAGCCTCTTTTGAGGCCAACTCAGTATCACCAAGAGCGTTTTGCATGGACCGGAAGAGATGATAATCACTTGGAGCCAGGTCCAGACTATACGGTGGGTGCAATAGGACATCCCATCCGAGCTCCCGTAGCTTCTGGCGGGTCATCAAAGATGTGTGAGGCCTTCAAACGGTCAAGCTGCTCACAGTAGAGAACCGAGTTGAGAGGCTGGCCATAGTTGAGCAGCTCATAGTGGATGATTCCCTTTCAATCCCACCAAACACACAAAACCTTCCTGGCCGTCAATACGAGCTTGGCGATTATTTTGGGCCGGCTCACCACGCTTCGACCACGACTTTTTGACGTAGGACTACGTCTTTCATTTCTATACCGGGGTGTAAAATCAAAGTTTCGAAAACGAAAGCGTTACGCTGGAGACCGAGATTTTGAGTGTTAATAGCTCCTAAACAACTGAACGAAATGGTATGATAAACACTTCATTCGAAAGATAAAATGTCTACGCGTTCTATACTTGTTACTTTCTGATCCAAAAACTTGTTTCAATAGTCTTAAATTTGCTTTCAAAATAGGCTATTGAAATCACCAATCGGTATATAAGCGAGCGCCGCTCGGAAATCCACTCAGTTCTAATTGAACAGCGATTGGAGCATGTTGTCGCTGTTGTGGTGAAGCTCTTCATTTATCATGAAAGCGCGGATGAACGGTGTCACCAAGAGCCTGTTTGTGCACCTTAGGCCAGAAGGGAATCCATCAGGAGGATGGTGCTACAAACGGTTCCCCGGGAAGATCTCGAAGCAGCCGCTACACACACACACAAATACACGCACGGAATTCTTTCCGTTTGGATCGAGAAAGATCCGGAAAATAATCTGCCAGTTCCTCTAGGAATTTAAAAATACATTCATGTGAAAGAGTTTATTTGAATGTTTTCTATCCATGTAACACTGTGACCAAATATGTTTCAATCAAGTGCTATTAACAGATGGTTATCGAGTTAGCATTAACCACTGGTGGGCTTCCAGTATCGAGGAAAATGTGGAAATATCTAATCGTTACTGAAAATAATCTGCCAGTTCCTCTGGGAATTTAAAATTACATTCATATGAAAGAGTTTATTTTAATGTTTTCTATCCATGTAACACTGTGACCAAATACATTAGGTTTTGTGATTTTTCAATCAATCGCAATCAACAGGATAGCTTCTGAAGATTATTCTTCCCCATCAGTAGGATATTTCCGTATCCAATATTGGATGCATAAAACCTTGTGCCTCCAACGTAACGCTCTCGTTTTCGAAGTTCTCCAAATATTCATTCATTCAGAATGAATTCAGATTCAACTTCATACAAATGATCTCTAAATCAACGATAGTCGTACGTCACCCTTGCGGTTATACCATAGATATAACCCACTTCCTGTTTTTCGCTTTAGGTTGTCGTACGTGATCCACTTTTCATCACCAGTCACCATCTTCTTCAAAAATGGGTTGAGTTCGTTCAGTTTCAGCAGTGCATCGCAGGCGTTGATTCCGTCTATAAGATTTTTTTGCGTCAGCTCGTGTGCCACCCATAAATCTAGCTTTTTTTTGGAATCCAATCATCTGCAAATGGTTCCGAACGGTTTTATGGTCTATACCCAGTTCCTGGCCAATCGAGCGAGTGCTCACATGCCGGTCTACTTGGCTGATTTCAACGATTTTATCGGTTTCCACGACGATTGGCCTACCAGTACGGGATGTATCTTCGACAGCCACTCTACTAAAACGAAATCGATCAAACCAACGCTGTGCTGTGCGAATCGTTACAGTATCGGGTCCATAAACTATACGATTTTTTTCGGCCGCCTTCGTTGCAGTTTTACCTCGCAGGTAGTAAAAACGTAAAATATGGCGAATTTCTTGCTTGGTGGACTCCATCTTTGACGCGCTATAACTTGAGACTGAAAAGGACAATCACAACACTGTCAACACGACACTTGTAGCACAGATTGACTATACGGCTATAGTATGACCCGATGCGATAAGTACAACACAAGATATGTTTAAGTGTTGCTATATATTGACAATATACGACATTTCTTTTTCCCCAACCCAATATATGTAACAGCAAGCCATGAGATGTAATATTGCTTACAAACGATTAAATAAACATGAAAAGAGGATTCCTTCTCGGACTATGATGGTGAACGGTTGTTCCTATTTTATTGTGTGATTCTTCGAATATCTGAAACTAAAATATGCCTGATGCTGGTTCCTACAATACCCAGTTATCAATGATTTATTAATGATGTCCAGCACGATGTGAATTATCAGATCATATAACTTCATGAACACACAATGTGTTCAAATTTTACTGGTTGATCAACGCAAACCCATCTAACAGTTTCTCGGAAAATACCCCTAACAAAATCCTTTACTATACTTGTGAAGCACCCACTTTGGAACAAATCTCACCCCCGGCCCGAACGTTGAACGGAATCCCCCTGCCATTGTGAAGCGTGAGTCAGCGTGGCGCCACTCCCTTTACGTTCGTTTCACATATCTCCAAACACGGCGCACGTGTTTGCAGAATATGCTCAACGGAGCTCATCTGCTGAAGAGTAGTTCCCGAGACGAAGCATCATTCTCTCTACGCGTCTTGCGTGATTTCTCACGATGGAGATAACGGATGGCGGTGTTTGAACAGGAAATTTGAGAGTTCGTGATGCGAAGCACCCAACAGAGGCGTGTGGGATCCCCCTACTCGCAATCAGCCGTAAGTGCACCGGTTATAAATGTCGTTCTTCGATGAATTATAAGTCCAGGATGGTAAAATTATCGGCTAAATAAAACTGCCGTCAAATCATTGCAGCGATTCTATCTTATCGGAAGATAATCATTTGCAGTGTTTTGGCCATCGTAATTATTACGTAGCACAAACCATACTTTGTTTTGCAAAATTTCCAATCCGTGACGTTCTGCCGATAAGGCTACTGGATGGAGAGGGCGATATAAATAGTGATCCACCGCAACAAGGATTCAGTTTTCGCTTCGAAATAGCAAGAGTAGCACATCGAACATGGGCAGATCAGTTACTGTGTTAGTATTCGCTTTGGCATCGCTGGCATTGGCCTCGGCCCAATGTCCGCGGATCATCAATCGCGCCGGTTGGGGTGCTCGGTCAGCCAGTACCGGCACTTTGCCGAACCGACCCGCGCCTTGGGTCGTGATCCACCACACCGCTGGAGCCCACTGCACAACGGATGCGGCCTGTGCCCAGCAGATGCGCAACATTCAGGCGATGCACATCGACACCAACCGCTGGGCGGACATTGGCTACAATTGGTGCGTCGGAGAAAATGGAGCCGCCTACGAGGGACGTGGCTGGGGCCGACAGGGTGCCCACGCGCCAAGCTTTAACGACCGCTCGGTTGGGATATGTGTGCTGGGTACCTTCACCAATGGTATTCCCAATGTGGCCGCTCGCAACGCCGTCCAGCAGCTGATCTCGTGTGGGGTCGCAGCCGGACACATCAGCAACTCGTACTGGCTGATTGGACATCGGCAGGCCAATCCCACCGCTTGCCCTGGGGATGCATTCTTCAATCACATCCGCACCTGGCCGCGCTTCAATCCGAATCCGTGAGATGGGTGGAGTGAAACATATTTTGTTACGTTGGTTTTCGTAGCCTGTAGAGAAAATAAATTTTGTTTCAATTTATGTTGGGAATTTAATTTTAAAAATTGAGACTCGTTATTTATTTATTAATTTCGTCAAACAAATGTACACTTCATACTTCTTCTTCTGTAGGAGCATTGTAGCACTGCGACCATTAGTTTGATCTATTGTAGTGCACTCCAGTTTGCTAAGGTATGCAGTGTCAATTCGTTCCATCACTCAGGGAATAAGTGATAGTCGCACCAGGACTTTGCATATCCCCCCACGAAGGTATGACTTACTTTATGAAGTTCCGTACCTGTTTTGGTTCAGCAGACCAAATCTCTTTTGGCATAAGAATGCCCTTTCCAAGAATCCGCAGTCTTCCCTGAATTAGTGTACTGCATGGACACAGTAAATGTTCCGAAGTTTCAACATCAACATTGCAGAAACGACAGTTATCATCTGCCAGTTTTCCGATTTTTTTAAGGTGATACATGCTCGGACAGTGTCCAGTCAATGGACCGGTTAATCTACTCAAATCTGCCTTTTTTAAGCTGGGTAGGTTGCGTGTTATTCTGTTACAAGGTGTAATGAATAATTTGGATTGTCTTGGTGTTGATAGTGCCCTCCAGTTGGCTTCAATCATTGATATCTCCCAGGTTTTGAGCTCAGATTTCATGCATGATGTAGATAATCCTCAAAATGGCTCAGGCCCGACGAATTTAATTGAAGATCCTAATCTTGCTAAGAGATCGACTTTTCCATTACCTTCTATACCGCAGTGACCAGGCACCCAGTATAGTTTAACTTCGTTAGTAGCAGCTAGTTGCTTTAAGGATAGAATACATTCCCAAACCAGCTTTGACTGACATGTGTATGCTTTTACTGCATTAAGAGCTGCTTGGCTATCTGAGAAGATACAGATATTGGCATACCTGTATTTTGACGTAGGACTACGTCTTTCATTTCTATACCGGGGTGTAAAATCAAAGTTTCGAAAACGAAAGCGTTACGCCGGAGACCGAGATTTTGAGCGTTAATAGCTCCTAAACAACTGAACGAAATGGTATGATAAACACTTCATTCGAAGGATAAAATGTCTACGCGTTATATACTTGTTACTTTTTGATCCAAAAACTTGTTTCAATAGTCTTAAAATTGCTTTCAAAACAGGCTATTGAAATCACCAATCGGTATATAAGCGAGCGGCGCTCGGAAATCCACTCAGTTCTAATTGAACAGCGATTGGAGCATGTTGTCGCTGTTGCGGTGAAGCTCTTTATTTATCATGAAAGCGCGGATGAACGGTGTCACCAAGAGCCTGTTTGTGCACCCTAGGCCAGAAGGCAATCTATCAGGAGGAGAGTGATGCCACAAACGGTTCCCTGGGAAGACATCGCTACACACACATACACGCGCGGCTATTAACAGGTGGTTATCGAGTTGGCATTAACCACTGGTGGGCTTCCAGTATCGAGGAAAATGTGGAAATAACTAATCGTTACTGAAAATAATCTGCCAGTTCCTCTGGGAATTTTCAAAATATATTCATGTGAAAGAGTTTAATTGAATGTTTTCTATCCATGTAACACTGTGACCAAATATGTTTCTATCATGTGCTATTAACAGGTGGTTATCGAGTTGGTATTAACCACTGGTGGGCTTCCAGTATCGAGGAAAATGTGGAAATAACTAATCGTTACTGAAAATAATCTGCCAGTTCCTCTGGGAATTTTCAAAATATATTCATGTGAAAGAGTTTAATTGAATGTTTTCTATCCATGTAACACTGTGACCAAATATGTTTCTATCAAGTGCTATTAACAGGTGGTTATCGAGTTGGCATTAACCACTGATGGGCTTCCAGTATCGAGGAAAATGTGGAAATATCTAATCGTTACTGAAAATAATCTGCCAGTTCCTTTGGGAATTTTCAAAATATATTCATGTTAAAGAGTTTATTTGAATGTTTTCTTTCCATGTAACACTGTGATCAAATACATTTGGTTTTGTGGTTTTTCAATCAATCGCAATTAACAGGATAGCTTCAGAAGATTATTCTTCCCCATCAGTAGGATATTTCGGTATCCAATATTGTATGCGCCCGCAATCGATTATTGCTCAGTCGCCGAAAGTTCCGAGCTCAGAGAGTTCATTCCCCTCTAGTTTGCCTTCCAAATTGCCATCGTAAACCACACCTTCTCTCGATTCAATCACACACAAAAAGCATACTTAAGCGATATTCTGGTGGTGAGACACATTCATTTTTCGTGAGGACATCGACAAGACAACATCGTTGCCTAACGTGCTGGAGGAGGTGGACGGCGAAGGATCGACACATACACGCGCAGAACTCTTTCCGTTTGGATGCCATTCAGCATCGAGAAAGTTCCGTAAAGATCTAATCATTGCTGGAAAATAATCTGCCAGTTCCTTTGGGAATTTTCAAAATATATTCATGTGAAAGAGTTTAATTGAATGTTTTCTATCCATGTAACACTGTGACCAAATATGTTTCAATCATGTGCTATTAACAGGTGGTTATCGAGTTGGTATTAACCACTGGTGGGCTTCCAGTATCGAGGAAAATGTGGAAATAACTAATCGTTACTGAAAATAATCTGCCAGTTCCTCTGGGAATTTTCAAAATATATTCATGTGAAAGAGTTTAATTGAATGTTTTCTATCCATGTAACACTGTGACCAAATATGTTTCTATCAAGTGCTATTAACAGGTGGTTATCGAGTTGGCATTAACCACTGATGGGCTTCCAGTATCGAGGAAAATGTGGAAATATCTAATCGTTACTGAAAATAATCTGCCAGTTCCTTTGGGAATTTTCAAAATATATTCATGTTAAAGAGTTTATTTGAATGTTTTCTTTCCATGTAACACTGTGATCAAATACATTTGGTTTTGTGGTTTTTCAATCAATCGCAATTAACAGGATAGCTTCAGAAGATTATTCTTCCCCATCAGTAGGATATTTCGGTATCCAATATTGTATGCGCCCGCAATCGATTATTGCTCAGTCGCCGAAAGTTCCGAGCTCAGAGAGTTCATTCCCCTCTAGTTTGCCTTCCAAATTGCCATCGTAAACCACACCTTCTCTCGATTCAATCACACACAAAAAGCATACTTAAGCGATATTCTGGTGGTGAGACACATTCATTTTTCGTGAGGACATCGACAAGACAACATCGTTGCCTAACGTGCTGGAGGAGGTGGACGGCGAAGGATCGACACATACACGCGCAGAACTCTTTCCGTTTGGATGCCATTCAGCATCGAGAAAGTTCCGGAAAGATCTAATCATTGCTGGAAAATAATCTGCCAGTTCCTTTGGGAATTTTCAAAATATATTCATGTGAAAGAGTTTAATTGAATGTTTTCTATCCATGTAACACTGTGACCAAATATGTTTCAATCATGTGCTATTAACAGGTGGTTATCGAGTTGGTATTAACCACTGGTGGGCTTCCAGTATCGAGGAAAATGTGGAAATAACTAATCGTTACTGAAAATAATCTGCCAGTTCCTCTGGGAATTTTCAAAATATATTCATGTGAAAGAGTTTAATTGAATGTTTTCTATCCATGTAACACTGTGACCAAATATGTTTCAATCAAGTGCTATTAACAGGTGGTTATCGAGTTGGCATTAACCACTGATGGGCTTCCAGTATCGAGGAAAATGTGGAAATATCTAATCGTTACTGAAAATAATCTGCCAGTTCCTTTGGGCATTTTCAAAATATATTCATGTGAATGAGTTTATTTGAATGTTTTCTTTCCATGTAACACTGTGATCAAATACATTTGGTTTTGTGGTTTTTCAATCAATCGCAATTAACAGGATAGCTTCAGAAGATTATTCTTCCCCATCAGTAGGATATTTCCGTATCCAATATTGTATGCGCCCGCAATCGATTATTGCTCAGTCGCCGAAAGTTCCGAGCTCAGAGAGTTCATTCCCCTCTAGTTTGCCTTCCAAATTGCCATCGTAAACCACACCTTCTCTCGATTCAATCACACACAAACAGCATACTTAAGCGATATTCTGGTGGTGAGACACATTCATTTTTCGTGAGAACATCGACAAGACAACATCGTTGCCTAACGTGCTGGAGGAGGTGGACGGCGAAGGATCGACACATACACGCGCAGAACTCTTTCCGTTTGGATGCCATTCAGCATCGAGAAAGTTCCGGAAAGATCTAATCATTGCTGGAAAATAATCTGCCAGTTCCTTTGGGAATTTTCAAAATATATTCATGTGAAAGAGTTTAATTGAATGTTTTCTATCCATGTAACACTGTGACCAAATATGTTTCAATCAAGTGCTATTAACAGGTGGTTATCGAGTTGGCATTAACCACTGGTGGGCTTCCAGTATCGAGGAAAATGTGGAAATATCTAATCGTTACTGAAAATAATCTGCCAGTTCCTTTGGGAATTTTCAAAATATATTCATGTTAAAGAGTTTATTTGAATGTTTTCTTTCCATGTAACACTGTGATCAAATACATTTGGGTTTGTGATTTGTCAATCAAGTACAGTTAGCATGTTAGCTTCTGAAGATTATTCTTCAGAACAAGGTTTTTCGTATCCTACATTGGATGCATAAAACCTTGTGCCTCCAACGTAACGCTCTCGTTTTCGAAGTCTCCCAAATATTCATTCATTCATTCATTCAGAATGGATTTAGATTCAACTTCACATAATGATCTCTAAATCAACGATAGTCCTACGTCACCCTTGCGATTATACCATAGATATAACCCACTTCCTGTTTTCTAACCAAAAAAATATTTGTACATGTTAGAATAGCTTGTATTTCTGCTTGAAAAACTGTAGGCCACTGTCCCATTGGAATTGACATGTCGATTCCTGGTCCAGTAATCCCAGCTCCCGTAGATTTACCAATTTTAGATCCATCGGTATAAAACACGAGTGATCCTGGACGAGTTTTGGGACCACCTTCTTCCCATTCGTATGTATTGATTACTACAGTAGATACTTGGAAATTGTAGAAATGCAGGATATCACAACCACGGCCACCATCGAGCAGCTGTTGACAATCTTCTCTCGATATGGAATTCCTAACACTCTCCGAGCAAATAACGGACCACAATTCTCATCGGAAGAATTTCGAGCGTTTTGTGATGAACAGGGAATTCATTTAGAAAACACAATCCCTTACTGGCCTCAAATGAACGGAGAAGCGGAGCGCCAAAATCGTTCAATCCTAAAGCGTCAAGACTGGCGAAAAGAATTGCGCCGATATTTTTTTTTTTATTATCTGTATTATAGTGATTTTCAACTCATTTGGCTGGTTCGTCACTTTTTACTTCCATTTTTGGAAGAATGTCGGGAGTGAGAATTGAACTCGTGACCTTTAGCGTGAGAGGCATGGATGTTACCACTACGCCAGATCGCCTCCACGGTTAACTTTGCGCCGATATCTTCTGACCCATCATTCAGCAATACACTCGACAACAGGAAAAGCGCCTTCAGAATTGATGTTCGGACTAGAGGTGTCCAGTCCAGCTCATCATGATGAACAGCTCAGATCGGCTCAGCTCATCTAAAAGAGCTGTTCTTTAGCTCAGCTGTCAGTGTCGACGCCTGGTGGCGACTTTCAATTTGGGTCCCAAACTCGATAGTGTAATCTTTATCAGGTTAGAAGACACGAAGCCAGTTTAAAAATGTCAAAGTTTAAATTAATTTTATCACACCATGTTATTAAATTGCTTAAAACACTTATTCCTAACTCTTATTTAACCATTTGTCTATACATTTCCGACATTTTTACTGAAACGTTTCATTATAATATAAAATTGTCTTCAAAAGGAATTTTCTTATGAGATTTTTTCACCGCGTACAAACAAAGTGTTTTTCATTGAAATAGAATACTAATTTAATACACAGATGTTATTTTCATTCATAATTTTAATTTTAAAAACGTGTTCATTCTGCCTGAAAGTCAATTATTATTTTTGGCACCCCTAAACTGGTAAACAAAGCTCAATGCCGTCTACACAGTTGAAAAGACAAGGAACAAATGAAACTGAACTGATGTCATAACACGGAGAGCGAGAGGCGGTCAGTTCATCTGAATCTTACAGCTCACACACTCTTTGCAATTCTACAGCTCTTTTCTGTCCTGCATCATTATCAAAGTGAGCTGAAGAGCTGTTTGATTTTTTTTGCGAGCTGTTCCGTGTCAACTCACTTCAAAGAGTCGATTCTTCGGAACAGCTCATGAACGGATGGCACATCTCTAGTTCGGACGGCGTTTGCGTACTAAATTGCCTCGTGTAACTTCTGTTGACAATTTCAATGAAGACGTGAGAGATCATGACATGATTCAGAAAGAAAAGGGGGGGGGGTGTATGCTGATCACAGACGGAGAGCGAGGCCATGTGAAGCTGGAGTAGGCGACCACGTTTTAACAAAAAGACACTAGAAAGATAACAAACTGTGCTCTGATTTTTCCCCTGAAGAATTCGTAGTCACTCAAAAGAAAGGAACTGACGAAATAATTCGTTCATCATCTTCTGGGAAAGAGTTCAGAAGGGGTGCAGCTCACTTAAAGGTCATACCCAAGGATGCAAAATTTCGAAAGAACATGTTGAAATCGAAAAGCAATTTTTATTAGTGCAAAATATCTCCACCGACACTCTTCACATTTTTCTATCGCGGTGCCGCTGTGCCTATGACCGCTGGCTCACCATCTCGTTTGTTTTGATATAGTTTTCGTTCCATCAACAGAAATATCAGTTCATTCTCGATGTCAGTGAATGCTCAAGCCGAAAATATCACCTTTCATTGCGTCCTGGTGAAATTTTCGTTGGTCATACACCCATAAACTCAGCACTCAAATGTGCCGTTGCCCATCGATGTGTGTGCAATAAGCGGCACAAAAATGGGACTGGGGCTAGAAACATACCAGGAAAACATACACACGAACGCGCGTTTAAACGTCTGACGCGGTGTCAGTGAGATGATATTTCCTTGTATGGAATTTTGTTCCCTTCCACTGTCAGCTGATCGAAGATGCGTATGAAAATTTCGGGCGTAAATTCTCAGTGAGACAGTGGAACGAATGAGTGTGGGGAATAATGCAAAAACCAAATGTTCCACGTGACGGAGTGTCGGTTGCATGTAATTAAGTTTGGTTCATTTGTCATGAACTGCAGGGGAATTGGTGGTTGATTTTGATGTTGTCTCAATATCTTGCGCTGTCAGTAAAGTGAGTGTGAGATTTTGCAACTCTGGTCATACCTGCAGAAACAACACTAAACGAAACTCGGGATGCTGTTCCGGACGACGATCAACGAGAACTAGTTGTGGAGAAATCTGGTGTAACGGAGAATGAAGATTCATTTCATTCAGATGAAGGAACATCACGCCATAGACCGGAACGAACCAGAATGGAATCGAGTCGATGAAAGGATTATATTTCATATTAATTACGAACGATATACCTTTGTTTCCGTTTACAGAAGGGGGGAGGTGTAGGGTCCCTCGTTCCTAAATAAATACACACCTTAAATATATACGTATACACCTTGCATCAATTGGAGAGAAATGATGACAGTCAATACGGTAGTGGAGAGTAGTGTGAAGGAGCCAACGCGTAACAAAGCACATGAAAAATAGTAATGACTGAAAAGATGAGAAAAAGGACTACAGTTTATAGACGTATTTTACAGACCCCTCCCCTCTCTCTAAGGGGGGGCTGCCATACAAATGAAACATAAATTTCTGTATTACTCGAGAATCAATCAAGCAAACCAAATTTGACATATGGAGGTTTTAGTGTGCAATAAATGTTTCTATAGAAACACAAATTTCTGCATAACTCGAAAACTAATCAATCAAATTGAGCCAAATGGCATGTGAAGGTTTTAGGGGGCACGAAAGGTTCCTATGGTGAATAGACAGTCCTCCCCCTCTTTAAGAGGAGGCTGCCATGCAAATGAAACCCAAATTTCTGTATAACTCGAAAGCTAATCAAGCAAATGGAACCAAATTTGGCATGTGGAGGTTCTAGGGTGCAAAAAATGTTTCTATGGTGGTTTGGCACTCTAAATAGGAAGGGGGGGGGTCCTGAATGTCTCCAGAACAGTATTAGGGATCGATAAACGTCTCCCATGGTGGTTCGCCACTCTCCCCCTCTCTAAAGGGAAGGCTACATACAAATGAAACACAAATGTCTGCATATCTCGAGAACCAATCAAGCAAATCGAGCCAAATTTGACATGTGAAGGTTTTAGGGGGCACAAAATGTGTCTATGGTGAATTGACATTCCTCCCCCTTCTCTAGAGGGAGGATGCCATACAAATGAAACCCAAATTTCTGTATAACTCAAAAACTAATCAAGAAAATGGAACCAAATTTAGCATGTGGAGGTTTTAGAGTGCAATAAATTTATATACACCTTTCCTCCTCTCTAAGTGGAGGGCTGCCATACAAATGAAAAAAAAATCTGCATTACTCATGAACTAATGCAGCAAATGGAAACAAATTTGCCATATGGAGAATTTATGGGGCAATAATTGTTTATATGGTGGTTTGACAATCCTTCCCCCTCTCTAAAGGTAAGCCCATAGACATAACTCGAGAACTAATTAAGCAAATGGAGCCAAATTTGGAATGTGAGGGTTTTTGGATACAAGAAACGTTTCTATGATGGTATGAAATCCCTCTCTCTTCTGAAATGGAGAGTGAGTCCAGCAAAAACAACACACACATATTTCAACCAAACATGACAATTGAACATTTTCGGAAAACTCTGAAGGAGAATGGGAAAATTAGGAAACTTTAAATTCGCATATGTTTTACAATTACATAGTGACAAACGTTGTTACTATGGAATTGTAGTTATTTGATGTTCGCGCTAGCGAAATTGTTTTTTGTTCGAACGTGGAAATGGATTTTAATGTGATAAAACGCACTCCTATATCTTCTTCTATCTATATAAAAAATGGATCACCGAATGTGTTAATAATAACAAAGCTCGAGAAAGGAATGGTCCGGTTTAGGACTGCCTTGATTCTATCATATTTTCTGTATAAAACATTTATTCCATGTAACGGAGAAACATGTTATTTGCAAGTGGTTGAAAAATCTTCGAGAATTGTGTCTGAAAATAATCTGATATTATAATGAAGAGTTTTGGTAGAAGTACTAGGAAATTTGTAGTGAAAGGTCATTTCAAAGGGTAGATTGGAAGATCAATCAATGAACAGTTCTGCGATTGGACCCATGAACGTGCGCTTAGTAAAAAAACGTCAATGTGTTAACGAAAAATAAATTTTGGGCGGGTCGAAATTTGCCGGGGCAGCTAGTCCCGTATAAGAATTGCTGCTCTTAGTGCAGTTTGTGTGCTGTCATAGAGAAGCTTACATTTTTGTGTAAAGATTTCTCGAATTATAGAACCAAGGAACTTGAATAAGAGCTCATAAGAGAGTCCAAAGTTTCGTGAATGTATAGGAAGACTCCCTTGGCGTGATGAAGGTTCACTTGAATAAACTTTATTCTATCCAGCATTTTGTTGTTCTCCATTATTCAGGGAGAGGCTGCCGGTACCCGAAAAGCTTGTTAGGATTGTTCATGTGAGTCCCACGAGTTGCGCGGTGAAGAAGGCCAGCTACATCAGTGACCCGCTTAATGCAGTAAGGGCGGAAAGTAGTGTGGAGGGCGCCACGGTGTTCCACAGGCTTCGTTATAGGCAGGGTATTTGATGAACCACGCGAAGCTTGTTCCGTCTAATTAGCTTTATCGAATCGATCGATCAGTCTTTGACAACCACGCGGAGCTTGTTCCGTCTAATTAGCTTTACTGAATCGATCGAGCTAAAATTCTTTTTGAGTTTTCTGGCTTCTGTCAAAATTCGCAGAGCTTTCTTCTGGTGGCAAAAAAAACATGGTAAGGTCCATCGGCATCTTCAGGGTAGTACTGGTCCCGAGGAGCTATTTTTAATTAATGGTAACAATAGGAAGGAAAAGCAAAAAGAGGGTAGCAAAAAGCAGAACTTAGAAGAGTAACTCTAACAAAGTTGGGTAGCTGACTGCAAGCTAGTGACGATGTTAGTTGATGGGTGCGCTGTTTAGATCCTGAGTGCTGGCGAGCATGTACATCTGTAAAGACACAAATTTTAAAAAATAGACAGCAAAAGAGTAAAAAAAAACCTGATACTTCCTTTCCACTCTGGGGCGAAAGAAGAACCCGTCCTTCTCCGATGAGATCAGGTAAGAAACTGTGAGAGGCAGTTACTTCCACCGAAGCCTAATAATTTGCAAGCATACAATTCGAGGGAAATTTCGGATGCATCGAAACAACCTCCGGCTGTACTTATTCTCATCTATATATTGGATTCATATGACGGGTGTGATAGGTAAAGCTTTTCGAATAATATCCTAAGGTTTTCAAGGTGACGAACAATTTCGCGATTTTTCATTTGTTTTGAAAGCAATGATCACTGCTGCTGCTGCTGTTGCTGCTGTTTCGCTGAGGTAAGGACAAGGCGGTGCTTTTCTTTCGCTCAGAACTGATTTTCGCGCCGGAAGAAGACCAAAACCGTTCGAATTATCCTCCCCGTAATTTTCTTCTCTTGTCTCTTATCATCTTATTACAATGAATTACTCAACTAGTAAAAATGTTTAAAAATAAAAGTTGCTCTTGCGAACCGCTCTAAAAGTTAGCATAATATTCATATAAATAAAAGAGTTTAGGCAATCATCCCGTTCGCAATCTCCAAGCAGCGATAATAGGATGAAAATAAACGGTAATCACTTGCGGGTCTCTTACCTGGTAATTTACTTTTCTTCTTACAATAAGCTTCTATCTTGCTAACAAAGGGGGGGTTAATGTTTGATATCAAATTCCATTAACTAAGTGGGGCTCCACATGGTTCGTACAAATCGTTGCTCGAATCAGCGCAATTGGATCCCTTCTCGCTCTCAATATATATGTATGTGAGGCTTGCTTTTTTTTTTCTTCTTCTTGGTAGTCTTGATTAAAAATATTTAGTAGTCGTCAACGTCAAATAAAATGGGCAGCGCACTGGGACGACACAAGCACCTTATTTTTTTTTTGGGGTTGCTACTAAGCGGACACAATGATGGCGTAATTCGGACAGGTGTGATGCACATGCGTGGTGTCGTCCGTTGTTTGCGTTGTGTTCTGATCTGATCAGCTATTTTTCAGCCACGGAAGTATCCAGCGATGTTAGCTTGGTTCCCATGACCTACGCGACGTCCACGGCAAACTAAAACGAAGAGTGTGAGCATGGCATTAGTATACGAATATTAGAACAAAGAGGAGGGCTGTAGGATGTCTACTCTTGCTTGTGTCAGATATGGCGCAGCTAATGTTTAGAAAAAGATAGTTTTTTTTAAATAAATAAAGCCCACCACAACCAGTTACCAGTTGTTTGCGGAAGAACTACATATCACGAGAACTATCAGTTTCTAAATACAAGCAGTTCCATCTTTGGCTTAGGCAAGGATTCTCATCACACGGCTCTCCCTGAAAGCTTTGTGAAGTGTGGAGTATTTATTGTTTTGCTGGATTCGAAGTATTGTAAAAGAAGTGTTGGAATTGCTGTAGTTATGTTTCAGTAGCTTGGCGCTAATTGTAGTGAATATTGGAATGGTAAACCTTCATTTATGTTATTTGAAAATAATGATCTGCAAAAGAACAAATAAATGCACAAATAAACCTTCATTTGTCTGAAAATAATTTCAAGGATTATTTTTTTCTCTCTTCGTTAACAAGAGATTTTCAGGCGTAGGCTGGTTTGTCTCTGTAAGACGCAAAAAAGAGTGCTGAGGGGACTCTCACAGATGCTGGGGGTTTCTCCTTATTACGCATAGAGATCGAAGTGTTCGCCTACTTCAGAACAAAAACATCCGTTCTCAACCTCTGGGAAAAATAGTTGAGAATATGAGAAACGAGGGAATGTTTATACGCTCAGTTCATTTTTCGCAAGGAACTCAATGTCAATTTTTCTTTTTTTTTTGGGGTGGGGGGAGTTATGGATTAGCGGAAAAATGGTTTCGTTTTCAAAATCTTGTTTGTTCTTTCTTGCACGCCAACAAAGGTTCTGATTTGACAGTTTAGGCTAAACAGGCTAACGTTGGGTAATTTAGCTCTGATTTTTAGCTCCTTCATTCATTTTCTATATTTTCAGCAATACACTCTGTCCAACTTCTATAATACCACCCTTATTATATTTAGTTGCAACACAAGCAGTTAGTGTTTCAACAAGATACATTTATACATTGTTGAATGCTTAGAATAAAGTATATTTAACGTCAATTTCGTTCAAAAGAATTGTTTGTTTATTTATTGTGCTTAAATAGTTTCAGTTGTCATGTTTCTATAAGACCATTTCAAAATTCATATGTATTATCAATAAAAAAATCGAACATATTGACTGATTTACATGTCAATAATTGGCAACATTGCCATTTTGGGCTAAAAACCTGGAAAATTCGTGTTGGCATACTATTTACCAAATTTTTCTGAACGGATTTCTCGATATTTTTCAATTTTTCCAAAATTGCGACCTTGAGCTCTTCAATCGAGGTGTACCGCTTTCCTTCAGTGTAGATTCTGCGTACAAGGATCCCCTAAGATTTTCAACATGATTCAAGACTGGAGAGCGAACCAGTCAGTCCAAAACATTAAGTTTTTTGTCCTTAATCCATTGTTTAGTTCCCTTGCTGGTATGAATAGTAGCATTATTTTGATGGAATGTGATTTTTTGTGACGATATCCACGCAAAAACGGTAGGAGAACATGTATGTAATCCTTGAATGATGTGAAAGCTATCTTGAGCTTTCCGGTTGCACAGAATCCTGCCCAAACCATGCACGAGCCTCCACCAAAATTCTTGGTTGAAAAAACTGTTTTTCCTGTTGCGTTGAGAGGGAGAAACGACTGAAACACGTCTTTACGTTATGATTTTCAGATATCTAAGAGATGTTATTCTTCTGTATTTGACATTTATTCACATGAGGCGTTGTACAAAGCCAGGGTGTTTATAAAAAGGTATAACATTTTGTGTTCTTGAACGGTGTGGACACTACACCTCCTTCCGTAAATCACGCTAGTACCTGTTGAAATCATTAGGACCATCCAAAATGAACTTTTTTCGTCACTGAAGATAACCTAGCAAAGTTAACAGTAAAAAAAATAATTGAAGAACTATTCATTATGGTATATAGCAAAATGTATTCTTTTGAAAACGTTCCTTGTCGTGACATACCATGTTGATTCATGTGAGCTTTGGCAAGACTCAGACGTCTTTCGATGTGAGATGGTGTAAGATTAGGAGCTTTAACTTTTTAGCCCTCTTTATGTAAGAACTTTTTACCAAAATTTGACGAATTGTCTCCCGTGAAACATTTAGATTTAAGGATTGCTTTATTTGCATATGCGATTTTGAAGTATTCGAAACTGTTCTAGTTTTTTTCCCGATTATCCCGGTCAGAGAGCTTCGATTTACGTGAAGCTCTGTATCCTTGAGGATTCGGCAAATAATTGAGAACTACTTGATGGGATCGTCCAATCCGACGAGCAATTTCTCTAATTCCAACATTTTGCTGGTGAAATGCATCGATTTGTCCTTTTTCTCTATCCGTGAGCACTTTTCCTTTCGGCGTTTTCCATATTTATTAATCAAACTAACTAAAAACAACGGGAAACGTAACTGGTCTTATAGAAACTTGACACTTGAAAAATACGAAAACATTTGTTTAAGCTCAACGCTTGCGCACACACATATGAAAATCACGACTCGTATGATAGTTTGTAGATGAGAGACGAAAAAGCATCTTCGTTGAAGTTCAGTGAGTGATTTTCCCACATCACTCTCTCTGAAAAAACATTTTCGGTGAAAATGAAGAAACGAAAACTTGAACTTTGTATAACTCATCGAACACTAGATTGATTGACTGAATACTTATCTCAAAGCTGAACGAGAATTTCGATCTCTGATTAAGTTACACGCCATACATAGAGAAAATGATTGCCATCCCATGAGTAACCGAATCCTTCATTTTGTTATTTTTGCTATGTTGTTCTGCCTTTCCTTTATAGATTGGTTATATGTTATTGGGAGATTGTGGGTCCTCCGCCAATAGTGAGCATTGCATAGCAGTCTAATGCCGGTCGGGTCGGGTCAGTTTCTTCAGGGGTTGGCCGTTTCACTAGCAACTTTCTCGAAGCTAGTCGAGTGGATGTCGATCAACAAAAGAGCCTGAACGATGCAGCCGAAGTTCGCGTCCAGCTCGGAAGCTGAATACTTCAGGTGCTATGCTTACTATCAGGGCGTTGCGAAAGATTTTTATCCATCTGTGCGTTGGTGGTTCCGTACGAACGAGAGCATGCCTGCGTAAGAGCGGTATAAAGGCTGCATGCGATGCGCTCACCGAGTGATGAAACGTAAGATGGTGGATGGTGGAATGACAGTCTCTTGCATACGATAGGTCACCACGTGGCCTGCGTATGAGACATCTCTTCTGTGCGAAAAGCATTAAAGTGGTGATGAATATGCTATTCAGCATGGTGCCAGACGCTTAGGAAGCCGTTGACCTTTCAGAGTAAGAACTTTTGAAACAACCTCATACATCCTGAAGAAAATGTTGTACACGTTTGCCGACACAATCAAGACGTTGAAAAAAATCTTCGGTGGGCTGGTGAAATCGGTGACGGATGACATAATCACCTACGGAGGCAAGTGGTTGATTTTCGTCTGTGATCTCAAAGCATTACACTACGCAGTACGGGAGCTTCTGACCGACGGTTTTTGAAGGAGGCGATTGGTCACGATAAAGAGAAAGCCTTGCCCCATCCGGTCATGCTGTCTTGCTTATAAAGTCAATCGCACGGGGATATAGTGTTTTCCTAATTTCTCTTAGCGATAATTGCGTCCACGGGAGTAGACGGAAGTCCGGTTTCGGTTTGCACGATTATACGCGGGAGCGGATTTGACCAGCAGGATCTGAATGCCTAATGCCGTAAGTTCCTCTCCAGTGACCAGCCTTCCGCCGTATCCTGACAGATGAAAGGATTCGAGGCATTACCAGTCTGACGATGCAGACGATGTAGTTATTTTTTTTTCATACAATTATTTATTGAATCTTCCACGATGTGGAAATAACAGTATTTGATTATGCATTTGGTTCTGACATTCATAACATTTGCCTTGGCAGTTTATTTTGTACTCTTTCGATGATTTCGATGTTACTTGCTGAAGCTGTTTGCCATAGTTGACAGCCGTAATGCCAAATAGGTTTCAGCGTGGATTTGTATAGAAGTAGTTTGAACTCTAGTTTTAAATTCGACTTCCTCCCGATTAGCCAATGTATTAGATTTTCTCGCATCTTTAATTGTGTTTTCTTTGCTTCTATGTGTTCTTCCAGGTTAGACGGCGATCTAGGTGTACACTGAGATATTTAATTTCATTCGATTGAGTTACAGTAGAACCTCGATTATCCGCGAGCGGATGATCTGCGGTGCGGATTATCCGTGCATGCGAGATCCCTAGTAATTCTATGAACCTTCCCGAATTTTGTGAGTGAGTGGTAGTGTATTGCTTTTTTCACATGGTCATAGCTTTCTCATTATCTGATCACTGATGTACACGACCTTACAGATGGATAGTTCAATAATTTATGTATTGATAAGACATAGTTTTCATGCTAAATTATCTTTTTTCATGTTTGCACCTCATTTTTAGCCCTTTATTGCGTTATCCGCGATTTACGTTATACGCGATGATCTAGCCCGACTATTTCGCGGATAATCGGGGTTCTACTGTACTACAGAACCATTGAACTTGATTTGTGGGCATGTGTTCTGGTTAAGTGTGAACGTAACGTGGGCACCCCTGAATCACGTCCGATTGAACTGAAACTTTGCAAAGATCATTTTTTTGAGCCAATAAACAAAATGTACTCAGGAATAAGTCGGTGGTTCCCAAGACTTCGAACCTGGAGGGCACTTGGGTCGAGTGACTAGAGCCTTCGCAACGTCCGAACAATTATTGATTTTTTGTCTCTATCTCATGCGCTGCCGAATAAGTAGGTGACAACCTTTCGATGATCTTGGCGACTGCGTAATTGCAAAAAAAACTGCAACAGTTGTAAACAGTTGTTGACAACTCGGGCCAAAATCCATGTTGGTCACAGCCTATGTTGTGCATGAAGAACGGGGATACTGGATCCATAGCGATCAATTCTGTAGTTATCAATATTCCGCTAGTCGCCTTTTTGGTGAATCGGGAACATCGTAAGCCTGATAGACGTAAAGAAATGATTTTCACAAAGGTTCCAATTTCGGTGATAAACCTTTGTTCAAACGTCTTCCATAGAAAATAATGTATGCAATGTTTTTTATTTTGAACCATATCACGTGTATGTCAAAGTTCTGATAGAGTGTGTTGTTTAAAGTTCCACAATAAATACAAAAATACTTACTTTTGTAAACCCAAAATCGAATCCATCGCTTCCACTAAGAGACCCCCTAAATTCGAGTCTTGTTTATTACTATTCCGTTTTCGACCACGAAATCGCATCGCGATAGTTGTTATTGATAAGGGAATCTTGGTATTGTGTTACACATGTGTGTGTGTGTGTTTGCGAGAGTAGCATCTGTTCGGAACCCACATTAACACACCTACACACATACACACCGAATGCAGTCTCGGTCGCAATTCACAAATCACAGACACGGAACAAATCACACGCAGACAGACAGACGGGTACGAACATAATGATTGCGTTTGTTGTTGTTTTTGTGGTTGTAGTTGATGGTGATGACGCCTCATGTTGATATCGGATAAATGTATGATGGTTTTGTCGTTTGTGTTAGTTTAATTTGGATAGCCGCGAAGCGGCAGCGACGGATTGGCCAGATCGATTTACTTGCGCTGATTCAGACGGATTTGGCGTACTGTGGAGAGAAAACGAGCTGAATTAGATGAATGGTTCTATTTTGAATCAAATACAAATGGCACAAGTCACAAACAAACAAACAAACGATGTTAAATTGAGCTAGAATTTTCAATGAGAACACACAAACTTTCTATTAGTTTGTTAGTTTCAATCAGTTCACACGAGAAGAGTTAGAGGTTATTCGTTTTAGTTCTAGTTTTAGCTAGCCTAGGAAGTCAGGACTGAATTGAACCGCATCAGTTTTCGCCTCCAAACTTCTCACAGATATTTCACCAGGAAAGCAATATGAACAAGGGCAGAACGGGTCGAAGCAAGGTGTACACGAGAAAAACAAACATCCTCAAACGGAAGCGACTCAACGATACGAACTTTTTCGAGGTGTTGCGGCAGACTCCAGCAATTCCCATCCTTCAAGATGATCGCCTGAACTCTAACATTTGGTTTTCTGTTTTCTTATCCAGGACAAAAGACGAGATGTATGCGTAGAAAAAAAAGTGACACTAATGGCTAGTAGTTACGGTGATTAGCGGGACCGCCAGAAGGCGTTTGCGAGGAGGGAATAACAGCCAAACGGTGATTCCCTCATCATAGCGGTGATTCGTGCTGCTGCAGATGCTGCTCTGTTGTTGCTTCAGAAGAGATGACGACGATGAAACATGACGATGGCATGGCTCTTTAAACTATACAGCTCATAGTAATGTTTCCCTATTGGCTATCTAACTGTTATAATATAAAAGATAAAAATGTATTTGCAACAATTTCTTCCTCCCTCTCTCTCTCTTTGCTCTTCCGTTTTTTTTCTTCAAATTCTGTACACAAAAAGTGGGTACCAAAACAAGAACAAGAAAAATTCTTCCCACAGAGAATAATCATAAAAATCTCCTTTTCTGTCTCTCCTCTCTGTACCAAAATTTTGATCACATAAAAAACTTAATAACCAAAAAAACGCGAACGGAGAGGTTATTCCCTAGCCCTGCTTCAATCTAGGTTGAAGTAAAATTCCTGACTTTTTATTTATTTTTTCTTCCCTCTGACTCTCTTTACAAAATATTCATACAAACGTAAATCATAGAAACAAAAAACCCGAAGCTATTAGATAACATTCTTAGCCACTCGATACGGTGATCTACGAGCTGTGGGGGATGAAAAAAGTGCGAGAGAAAAAAAAAGTATAAAAACAAACAAATATAGTATCAGAATGATATGGAGACGAAAACGTAACAAAATGAATGGAAAAGCGAACGAAACATGAATGAAACATAACGATTACAACGAGGTAAAAACATAACAAAACAATTTTGTACGGATGGGAGTATGATTGGGAACTCGTTGATATAAACCAGATACAGAGATTTCGATGGAAGAATTTGGGATAATGATTGAAAACACATCACAAGTTCTTCGACGTCGTGATGTCGATATAAGCATGATGATGATGATGTTGAATAAATATGTTGCTTCTAAATTTTTTATTTCGTTTGGCGTTTCCAAATAAGTAAGGTTAAAGTGGACTTCAAACCTACAAGCCTTAAGTTTTGCGTTAGTTATTTCGCCGTATTTTTGTTCGGAAGCTCCTTTGAAATTACACCATCATTACGCTGAGGTGAACACACAATGTTGCCCCTTATATCACATTCTTTTCCTGAAAAATTATGTCACCCTTCTAAACTCGAGTCCACTGCGAGTAATCGGTTTCCCACATTACTAACCATAGATTTAAGAAAATTGTTTGTAGATATATAGTTTTAAAAACATATTTAAGAATTCGGCTCCTTTAAACTTATGTAACTGAGCCTGTAAAAATTTTAATAAAAAAAAACACAATGTGTCAATTATGTTTCGGGACAGGTAGTAAAATGGTCAATTAAACAAGTTATTCGAACACTTCAAATTATATATCCAAATCATTCATAAAGGTGGTCGTAAATACAGTAAAGGTGGAAACAGAATGCCGCGTTGTGCGTTGCTTCTCATCAGCTGTCATTGCTTGCGTTTTGTACTAAAACATTCACCCGACGCAGTCTGTTGATTTGCAGTCATAATCTAGCATTCGCGTCACCACTTTTCATGTAAACAAAAACAAAATAAAATTCGTATGAAAATCTTGTTCTTGTTGTGTCCACGGATCAGTTGAATGTTTTTAAAAACAACACATTGACACGCTGGCGGTATTGAGCTTTGTTTACTAGTTTAGGAGAGCGTGAGAGAATAGCTGATTTTCAGTCGGAATGATTTCGGACACGTTTTCAAAATTAAAATTATGAATGAAAATTAGCTTTTCCATATCAAACTAGTATTCTATTTGAATGAGAAACATTTTTGTTTGCAGGTGGTGAAAAAGTCTCATGCGAAAAAGTGCAACTTAGACGGACCGTGTGGATAAATGGCCATTGGCGAGTTTTGCCCAAGGAACCAAGATTTTTCTCCAAGAAGAATATTGAAGGAGAATCTGTCTGGGGAGCATTCTTTGACTCCGGAAAACTAGAATTCCAATTTGTATCACATGAAATCAATAGTTCTGACTACATTAAAGTTTCTGAAGCCGGTTTGCTACCAAGGATGCACTGAAAACGAAGAACAAAGATTAGTTTCCAGCGAGACAATGCCAGAATTCATAACAGTACTGAAACGATGACTTAGTCTAGGTCTAAAAAGATTGATGTTATGAATTGGCCGGTATGTTTTCTGAACATAAATCCTATTGATAACCTCTGGGGAATGATGGCTCGAAGGATTTATGCTGTGAACCGTCTATTTTCAACGGTTGATGAGCTGAAAACTACTATTCTTCAGTCGTGGAATGATATTGAGCTGGCAACACTGCAAAACTTGACACAAAGTGTACCAAGACGTATCTTTCAAATAATCAACCGTTCTGGTGGTGTAACAGACTGTTAGATGATTGTGAATCATGTTTTCATCATTATCTCAGGAAAAATTGCAGGTAATCGTATCATTTTGAAATTTATGGGCGATCTAATCATTATGGAAAGCACTGTTATTGTAAAAAAATCATCACGAGTGAGAGCCTTCATCGGTTTCAGCTGTTTTTGTTGTGCGAAAAAAGATGAGAAACTCGAACGAACAAAGCGACATTTGCGGAAAGTGATTCTGTTGCACGACAACGCTTGGCCACATGATGTGTTTCCCATCTATCGCCCCTTTCGACTGCTATTTGCCTCAAGATATGACGCATGGCCTGGCTAAGCAGAACTTCGGTTCTTACAGAAAACAAAAATTGAAAAATCCGTGAACCGCTTCGAAAGATCGGCACCCACAACAACGCGTCGCGACGAATAACTTCGGTTTGAAGAGTAAAATAAATGAATTGGAGTTACAGCTTTCTTCGTGTTCGTTTAAACCAAAATGAATCGACGTGATGCAAAAGTGGCATTCTGAGCCCAGTCATGTTAGTCATCGGTGACTGACACCGAGCTTTCCGTTCAGATCGTGACTGGCACCGAGCTTCCTAATTTGCCAATATTGCGAGCGCGGCTTGACGGGAAAGTCGATATGAAACCGCGTGGCACTCAACGTGTTAAAAACAAATCTTAAAATTAAAAAATCAAAAATATTCAAAACACCCAAAAATTAAAAAAAAACTCAAAAAATTTTAAAATGGGAAATACTACTAATAAAAAAATCGAAAAATTTAATACAGCAAAAAAGAAAAAAATTCAAAAGAACAAAAAATTCAAAACTCAAAAAATTTAAAAATTTTAAAAAAATTCTAAAATTAAAAATATTAAAAAAAAATAAAACAAAACAAAACAAAATTCAAAATTCGAACTTCAAAAATATTTAACATTGAAAAATTTAAACATTGAAGGGAATAAAAAAAAACTAATAATAAAAAATCGAATAATCTAAGAAATTTCGAAAAATCTAGAAAACGAAAACTAAGGGTTGAAAGTAGAGAAATTCACAAATTGAGAAATCAAAAAATTGAAAAATCAAGCAGCAAAAATCGAAAAATTTAAAAATAATAAAAAAAAAATCGAGAAATCTAATACAGTAATCGATAATTCAAAAGATCAAAAAGTTGAGAAATTCAAAAATCAAAGGATAGAAAAATCATAAAATGGGAAAATGAAAAAAAAATCATGAAGTAGAAGAATAAAAAAATTACAAAAAGTTAAATTCTAAAAAAAAACAAAAATTCAAAATTGAAATTCTAACTTCAAAAATATTTAAAATTGAAAAATTTAAACATTGAAGGTAAAAAAAGGAAAAAAAATGAAAAAAACGAATAATAAAAAATCGAATAATCTAAGAAAATTCGAAAAATGTAAAAAACGAAAATTTATGGTTGAAAGTAGAGAAAATCAAAAATTGAAAAATTAAACTGACAAAAACTCAGAAAAGCAAATATCGAAAAGTTGAAAAATATTTTAAAAAAATCGAGAAATCTAATACAGCAAAATCGATAATTCAAAAGATCAAAAAGTAGAGAAATTCAAAAATCAAAGAATACAAAAATCAAAAAATCTATCATAAAATAGGAAAATTACAAAAAGTAAAATTGTAACAGAAATTCAAAAATTAAAAATATTAAAAAAAAAATTAAACAAAACAAAAATATTAAAAATTGAAAAATTTAAACATTGAAGGTAAAAAAAGAAAAAAATTGAAAAAAAGGAATAATAAAAAATCGAATAATCTAAGAAAATTCGAAAAATCTAGAAATCGAAAATTTAAGGTTGGAAGTAGAGAAATTCAAAAATTAAGAAATCAAAAAATTGAAAAATAATTTAAAAAATCAAAGAGTAGAGAAATTCAAAAATCAAAGAATAGAAAAATAAAAAAATCGAAAAATCATAAAATAGGAAAATGAAAAAAAAAATCATACAAAAAGTGAAAATTATAAAATCAAATAATTCAAAAATTTTGAAAAAATCTGATAATTAAAAAAATAAAAACATTAACACAAATAAAAATAAATAAAAAGCAGAACGAAACTCAAAACTAAAAAAAAAATTACAAAATTTAAAACTACAAAATATAAAAATTCAAAAATTTAAAACTGAAAAAAATTGAAGCGAGAAAATTCGAAAATTTGAGAAAGCAAAAATTAGAAAGAACTAAAGGAAAGGAATTCACAAATTAAATCAGAAATCAAAAAATAAAAATAAAGATCGAAAAATTCAAAAATTCAAAAAAGAGAATCGAAAATGTAATGCAGCAAAATCGAAAATTCGAGAGATTAAAAGTAGTGATACTTTAAAAATCCAACAGTTGAAAAAACAGAGAAACAAAAAATCATAAAATCAAAAAATCAAAAATATTCCAAAATTTAAAAAAAAATAAAAATTTTAATTTCTTTTTCGAGTGTAGCACTGCCAAAGAATTGCGATAAAGTACATCGGAAATCGCGTCTACAGTAGGATTCGGCGATCTTTGATCGATCTCTAGAAGATCAATCTTTTCCATTCCGATTTCCGATTCTTCGTACTCGTAAAAATCGCAAAAATCGATGTTTTTCTTCCGTTTTTTTTTCGGTTTTAGAAAAACTTTATGTATATTTGTTTTTCAGCTTACACCGATTCCAATTCCACCAAAGACCACTTAAAAATAATAGAAACATGATGTCAACATTTGGATCGCTTTATTGAGTTTTATTGAGAATGGGTTCGTCAAGATCGATCTTTTTGTGAGGATCGCCCAATCCTAGTCGCAAATCTAGGAGAAGCAGTTGTGTAAATTCGGTCATTTAGAAACAAGCGGTTACAAGTTATATTTACACCATCGCATTTACTAGGTTGACAGTGAAAAATTGTGACGAAATTAAATGATGACATCGGACTTTATAGAATTTTTGCTAGTTGAGCCAATTGTGAAATTTCTAAGAATAATTTATTTAATTAAATAATTCCATTACAGTACAACATGAATGCCTTGGAAAATTCAATTTTTCTTGGCTTTGAAGACAACAAAATGAAATTGGGAAACAAAATAAAAGTCCTTTGATGTTTGAATAGAAATATAAAATTTGTATTCCTTGTTTAAAGAAAGGACGATTATAATATACGATAGAATTTATTCTATAGAATAAATTGAGAATTATATTCTATGAATAAATTGAGGGATTCAGAATGCAAGGGGTGTAAGTGACATCATCGATTTCTCTACATCGACTCTCTCTCTTTTGGTCATAATTTAACTGCAAATACATCCAGGGCTGTATTTGACAATGTGGATAATAGGTCAGAACCTCATCTATCGGATTCTATAGCAAACTCAAATTGGAACGTTCTTGCAGTTGAATTATTAACTAAAGAGAAAATTTATGAAGAGAAATCGATCAAATCATTACACCCCTTTCCTTCTGACATTTGAACTTTTAAAGATCGATTCTTTGGTATCGATTTAATCAATGGATCTCTTTGCCGTTTAGAAAATCGATTCGTCAAGATTGATCTTTTTCTGGAGATCACCCAATCCTATTCTACAGATCCCCAGCGGATTCGAAGTATTGATGATCAAGATGGACGGTGCTCTGGCCTTTGTTTAATTTTTGCGACTAATTTTGAAACTTCCTGTCACTGGTAGTTTCATTTGATTTCATTTTAATGACATAAGCAAATAAAATGCAGGACAAAAGCCCTTATTACCGTTTAAACTTCACGATGAAAACGAAATGAAGTGTATCGGCGATGACAACGGTACAGTGTCGACATCTGGATAACAAATTAGTTTTCCACTGAAACTTATCTTTGTAATATAAAACTATCTTCAGATAAAATTTTTGTATGAGATTATTCTACCAAATGATGTTTTCCATTCACATTGAGCACTTGTTTGATACGGAAAATATAATTTTCATTATTAATTTCTATTTGAAAGGTGTTCATTCTGCCTGAAAACCCTTTATTATCTTTGACGCTTCGCTAACTCGTAAAAAGTAGTTTAATGACGTGCGGTTCATTTCGTTTTCACCGTAAAGTGCGTACGGAAATATGGCCCAGTGTGAAATTTCTGCGGATGACTAATTGTTAAGGTTTTGCCTCCCGATTCAAACTTACAATTTTGCCTTCCCGAACTTCTGTCGGTGTAAATCTAGTGTCCGTATGTATTCGAAACAGTGTAGACGTTGCTTTATGTTTGTCGAAAGACATTTTGATGATGAAAAGTGGCAGAACTGAGATGTGACGTTTTGATGTAACATCAATTAGAACGTTAGAATCTGACTTGTGAAATGTTATGACATTTCTGGTTTTGATGCACGAATACACGGTAAGAAAGGCAATACCATAAGACAAGGAATACACCACACCTTCGATTGTAGTGAAAATGGAATGTTGATAGCGGATGGTGATCATGAAATTTGAATTCGATTATAAGGAAAGTTTGGGATTAAAGCGAATGTAGAATTGAACCTTGGTAAACGGCGGAATGTGATACTGTTTCATTGTGTGTGCGTATGTGTGACAATGTATTGGTATGAATAGAATTATAGTATGTATGCCTGTGTTTTTTTAAATAGATGTGTTAAGTAGTGTTACAAGGAACAAACAAAAAAAACACGCACACAGAGTAGTGTTGTAATAGTGGAATGGTTAAACAGTGTTACGGAATATTTATATCAAGGTAAAGAGAAACAATTCATTGTTAAGAGACACTAACAAAGAAAAAAAAATACAAAGCAAATGTTTCTTTTTACATATTACAGAGCTCCCTTTGAGCGTTAGAAGATCAAACCGAGGAGATACTTTGGTTTAGAGAGAAAAGATTAATCAGTTTAGATTCGAGAAGAGATAGATGTCAGAGCTATTACGATAGAGCGCATTAGTTGAGTAATTTTTCGCTCAAAAACAAAAATAGAAGCAGCGTCAACAGAACAGAACTAGATACCTTGCGCCAGTTCACTGTATCATTGTCGCTTGCTTTCTGTGAATATTTTGGAAAAATCTAAACTGCAGACGACGAGACAGATCTTTTCTTACTGGAATGTGTGAGAAACGGAGAATGGAAAAAAAACAAAGAAAATACAAATAGTCGTTAATAAATATATGTACATACAGGTTGATCTCAATGTGTGTAGTAGGTTCATGTGTGTGGTGGGGTTAGCAACAGTTGGTCAACCGAGAATTTTGTCGGGGAACAAACAGCTGGTTCCGTACAACCAGATGCGAACCGAACAGGCTTCGATTAGTGACCGAATTCCGAATTCCAGAAATATGCTACACATAGTGTTGTTGTTGTTGTTGTGCTTGTTGTTAGCCCACAGATAGTCCGGAGGTGCGCGCTTCGAAATGCGTCTTTTTACAGCCGAATGATTTCATACACAAATATCCATTCGCGTGAGTCGCTCCCAAGACATTGATGATTTGTGTTCAGATTAAACAAACAAGCATTGTGTGTGTGTGTAGATACAGGGCTTCCCATCGGAAAGGTGACTGATTTAGGTGAGATGATGCGCACCATCTGTTGAAACATGTGACAGGTCCGCAGGATAATCGGTCGATACCGAAGAGATAAAACAACTTATGAACATCGAATTCTATTTGACGATGAGGCGAAGGACCGGTTAAAGAGATAGATCCAAACCATAATACCGAATCGTCACTACGATGAAGGGAAGGACTTTTGACACGGATCCATTTCCGAAAACACTACAAAAATGAGCATTTGGGGTGCAAAATCGTATTGCCTCAAGAGCAGGGCTTGGAAATATTGAGCTTATTAGGTAATATTGAAAATAGATTTTTAACAGTGTAACGCGTTTATATCGCTTGTCGATCAGCTGTCATTCATTCGACCATAAACAAATTTACTACTGTGTTCATCCATATTCATTCTGTTCAATTTGAGCATTCTTTAAAGTTAGAGCCATGAGACTTCATTCACATATATTCATTGCTATTGGATTGTCAGGAATCATTTTCAATATCCTGACAAGTGTGTGAATTCAATTTGAGACAGTGTTTTCCTTATTCTGAAGTCAGTTATTTTTGGCAACGGCAATGAAATGGCAACGAAAATTAGTGTTTCAAGTGAAAATACAAAAAAATCCGTTGATTTCATAAAAATCCGTTTGTTATCAAACTCTCTGAAACTCTGTAGAGGAGGCTGTTCAAGCTACGCCTGTCTCAAGCTTTCAGAATGGCCCTGTACTTGGATCTAAGGCTGAATTTTGTCCAGCTATTTTCAATGACGTTCAATGGATTCAGTTGATGCTGGAACAGATACAAATCAATCAGCGTTCAAACTTCAGCTCAAAGCGTTGGATACCGAGCCTCCCCAGAAGCATAACTTCGTTTTGGAAACATTGGATGAAGAGAAAGAGTTCCCATCCTGAACTATACGCAGTGGTCAAGATCTGGTACTCTCCAGCCAGAGAACATGCTTGAAGGAAGAGATCTTGCCACTATTATGATCATCAAGCTGAACAATGATGTCTTCGATAAGATTCGTTCCATATCAGCCGGATTCCCAATGTATACCATTTTTGCAGGATAGTTGTCCGACAGTCATGCAACATGTCCTGCTCAGCGTATCTTTCCAGCTTTGATGATTTTCTGGACACTGGGTCCGACGGTGAGTTGCGTGAGATCGTGGTCCATCCTTCTCCTTTATAAACCGTTCTCCTACACACAAAGATGGTTCTTACACACGTTCGAAGATTCCGAGTGTTCGAATAGGTTCTCTTATTGTATTGTCCACGTTTCGTGCCCGTAGAGGACAACCGGTCTCATGAGCGTTTTGTTCAGGGAACAAGTCGTACGATTGCTAAGTCTGTTTGACCTCAAGTGTTTGTGGAGACCATAGTAGGTACGATTTTCATTGAAAATGTGTCTTCGGATCTCGCAGCTGGTATAATTGTCAGACGATACCATTGAGCCAAGATAGACAAATTGGTCCACTACCTCGAACTTATCGCCGTCGATCACTACACTACTACCTAATCGGGTCATGTTGTGCTCCACAGGCCAACAAATATTTGGTTTTAGACGCATTGATTCTCAGTCCCACTCTCTCTGCTTCGTACATAAGTCTGGTGTAATGTTCAGCTACCGTCTCAAATGTTCTGCCGACAATGTCTACGTCATCAGCGAAGCAGATGAATTGACAGGATCTATTGAAAACCGTACCTCGCAATTGAAATGCCGCTCGTCTCATTACACCCTCTAGCGCAATGTTGAACAGCAGGCAAGAGAGGCCATCGCCTTGGTGAAGTCCTCTGCGGGAGTCGAAAGAATCAGATAAACCCGTTATTCGCACTCAGCACTGTATTCTACCCGTCGTAGTCTTAATCAGTCCTGTAAGCTTCCCGAGGAAGCCGTTTTCGTTCATAATTCTCCATAGTTCTTTTCGCGTTACTGAATCATATGCGGCTTTGAAGTCGATAAATTGATAGTGCGTTGAGACTATCTACTCACTGCATATTTGGAGGATATACCGCAAGGTTTAGAACCTTCGATGAAGTCGGCCTGATAACCTTTCACGAATCTGTTTGTCAGTGACGATAGACGACGGAAAGCACTCTGTAGACGGCACTCAGGACGGTAATTGCATGAGAGGAGAGTTTTCACAGTCTAGTTTGTCGCCTTTTTTGAAGATAGAGCAAATAACCCTATCTCTCCACTCCTCCGGAGGCTGTTCTGTTGTTTTCTGACAATCATTCAATGCAGACAATTAACCAACTTTTCCGTGCCCATCTTGATAAGTTCCGCTCCAATGTCATCTTTCCCAGTTGATTTGTTGTTCTTAAGCTGTTTGATGGCATTCTTGACTTAACCTATTGTTGGGGGTAATACATCTTCATTATTTACTACACCAACGTAATTGCTTCCATCGTTATCTTGGTCCGCTGCCTGAACGCTATTCAGGTGTTCATCGAAGTGCTGCCTCCACCTTTCAGTCACTCCACGTTCGTTCTCCAGGGTACTCCCATCCTTATTCCGACACATTTCTGCTCGTGGCACGAAGCCTTTTCGGGATGGATTGAGTTCGAGTTCTTCACATTCCTCCTCTTCCTGGCGGCGCTTTTTTTTATCCTATTTATTTATTTAAGGCTCGTTAGCATTTCAGCTGTAACAGGGCCGAATTTTAATCGTGTACATGTCACATGGTTATCATATCTATAATTAGCACATTACACAGTTGCCGTTCGCCAGTATTCCTTCTTTACCATTACATATGGTACATTCACACAGTAGCCAATTAGGCGTAAGAGTATTCTTTCTGTTCTTCCATTATCCAGTTGGACCACCGGACAGCGGAGACAGTTGATTGATCATTGTTGAGTTATTTATAGAATAGCAGCCCGATGTGTCTTGCTGAGCAGAGCAGTTGTATGGATGAATCGATCTTATTTCGACCGTGGATCGATCTTCATCGCTGATGATTGTTGCGTGGACGTAGCTATTCTGTAACAACACAAAGATGGTCAATGAGGGCCCTGAGTTTTGAACTCACGATCGATCGCTTACTAAGCGAACGCGCAACCAATGTGGCTACGGAGACCCCCTCCTGGCGGCGCTTGTTTCCCCTGAAAAGATTGGTTTGCTGTCTCCGCTTCTGTCTATATCGTTCCAAGTTCTGACGGGTGGCTTGACGCAGCATTAGCTCCCGCGCTCATCATCGAACTACTCGTACCGTCGTTCCACTTGTCCTATGATGTTCTCCGCTACGCTGTTTATGGCTGTTTTAATCATGCTCCAACAGTCCTCAAGAGGAGCTTCGTTAATCTGGTCCTCTTCCGGCAGCGCAGCTTCAAGCGAATGAGCGTAGTTTTCGGCGACATCGGGTTGTTTCAGTCGCGTTAGATTGTACCGTCGCGGACATCGGTACCGAATGTTGTTCACAACGGAGAGTTTTGGGCGCATCTTAACCATCACTAGGTAGTGGTCCGAATCGATGTTGGCGCCTCGATAGGTTCTGACGTCAGTTATATCCGAGAAATGCCGACCGTCCTTCAGAACATGATCGATCTGAGATTCTGTTTTATTTGGTGACCTCTAGGTGTATTGGTGGAGGAATTTGTGATGGAAGAAGGTACTGCGTACGGTAATATTTTGAGAGGTGGCGAAATCGATGAGTGTTAGACCGTTTTCATTTGTTAACTGATGTGCGCAGTACATACCAATTACAGGTTTGAACTCGTCCTCTTAATAGTAGTTCAAACCCAACAGGGAAAACTAATATAAGCGGAAGGATGTCACCACCTCGGTGACCACTGAGACATTCTAGACTCGAATGCTTCGATGTTCCCATCGTAAAATTGAGATGAAATCGATTTTCATTTAGTTGTTACGCAAATATTTCTATTTCAACTGTAACTGAATTTACTTTTTGTTTTGTTTTGTTTTTATGCGATCTTGCACCTCTGGTCTTTTTTAAACTAATTTGACTTTACGGCTTGATTCTCATCATAGAACTAAAAAAATCAATATTTTCCCACTTCGGAGTGTCTTTGAAGCAGCTTTTGAAGCTACTAGTGGAATTGCATATTCACTATGTAACATGAATGCATTTTAACTGAAACTTAGCTTGCTTGAACTGTTTGACAAAAATCTCTTCCTCGACTTACGCTGTCGATTTCTTCACACACCGCAACGCTATCTCCTTTTGTTGTTACTATTAAGAATTTTCTGTATTTTCTCATCTACCTCAAAAAATTTCACCTATTCGTCAGTGTTCGAGAACGATGTTGACATTGATCGAACTGATGTTTCAATATCAATGAATGATAAAACTAGGGATATTTTATTCTGTGTACATTATGTGAACGCAAAGCAGAACGAAACTGACTGAATCAACTGTCAGTGTGACGCTTGTCGTTGGTTCATTTTCGGTATCCCGAACACAATGGTATAATGATCGAATGTGGTCTGAAATTCAGCTGGAAAGATAGGCGTGAAACTGATATTTCTAAGCACTGCTCAAGAGTTTAATACGAAGAAGACTAGATGTATTGATCAAATGAGTATTTCGAATCAGTCACCTTCACCATGGGAGACGATCCTGTATATGTGTGTGTCACATGTGTTCAAAAACCAAAATACACAAACAAAAACAATCCGTTTTGAGTGACATACTTTCGTGTGTCGTGTATGAGTGAGTGTATGCTTGTGCCCTGGGTGTTTGAATGTTTGAATGACCGGCGTGTAGAACCGAAGGTATTTTTGATCGAACCAGGAACACACAAACCAAAAACCGTGTCACGGGGAAGGCATTGTGTTCACTATCTGTATACGTATCAGAAGAGGGTCAGTCAGTAGGGAATACGCAACGTAACAGTTACAAAAGCATGTCATTCCGAAAGCATTTCGAGCAGCTCGAGGACTATTTTTATTGTTGTTGCTGTTGTCTTGTTGCGAGAATCCTGTCCGGTGTCCGCTGAGAGGTGTTGAAGGTGTTGCGATTGTGAATTTGTACAGATGATGCGTCGGTTGGAACAAAAACAAAACAATGGTGTTGCACGTGAGAGATCGCTTGCAAATGATACATTCAAACATCTACGGTCAAAAGTTGTTAACTCACGATGTCGCCTGGCAAAATAAAAATACATTGATCTTCCGGAACGGGTTATCAGCCTTGCTTTCTTCTATTAAACTTGGTTAAAACTACTTGGTTTGGGTTGCAAAACTATCGAGCGAGTAAGTTGTTGTTGTTGCGTACAGGCTAAGCGAGAGAAATGTGCGCAAAGAAAACAAAGAGCGAAATCTCGCATCTCTCGTGACGCGCGATCATTACATATCCTCATCGTCGGACGGTGGCGGACGGATGACGACGTTGTCTGGATCCTCCTCGACGTCGTAGTCCTGTGGCACCTCACGCTCTTCTTCCTCCTCTTCCTCTTCCTCCTCGTCTTCCTCTTCGAGCTCCTCCATTGGTTCCTCGACAGGCCGCGGCCGGTAGAAGCTGCCGCGCGACGATCGACCCTCCCTCTTATCGACGCGGACTGAGGATGGTTATAATGCGAGTTTGTGAATAGGCACACACGCGCGTGAACACAATAGAGAGTGGGTTGTGTTACCAAAACATAGAGAGAAAGAGAAAGAGGCAAAACACATATACAGATAGAAACACATAGTAATCGTCGGTTAACACACGATCGGGGATGACTTTGGGGGATGAGATACAGAGACTTCCGCTTCCAACGAGCAACAGGATTACCACTTACACGAAGACTTATTCGACTGAGACTTGAACAATTCGTGAACCACTAACAAGTAGAGAGGGGACAGCTTTAGTCGCAGACAAACCTACATACCAATCAGACCTTGAAAGAGCAACCTTAGGATTCAACCACCGCGGCGTTGGTGTCAATTTCGAGATAGATTTCTGATTTTTGAATAACCACCACTTCTTCGGAAGTCGTAGTCGTCGCCGCCGCGGGGGGAATGCAAGGTTCTTTGGATTTGGACCGGTTCGAACGTTTCGGTGGAGGTACGTGCAGATAGCGATAATATGGAATTGGATGGCAGTGCTGCGGGTCATCTGCAACGTCGTCGATTTCAGAAAGGGGCAAACAAAAAAGAGCGTTAGAAGCCGTAAATTACCCACGCGTAATTTCACCATCACCAACACGTATTTCGGGACGCCCGCTAAAATAAAGCCCTTGTTATTAGGTGACCCCCGGGATTAGACCTAAACCAACGGGTATTTTTTTCAATTTAATGCTAATTTGAGACCCTGAAAAAAATCGAGTAAACGGATCCACCACGAGGGCAACAAAAGGACTCACTTCTATCGATATTGCGCTGGAGATGGGCGGCCACCCGGTGGCGCGCATCGTTGAACTCAAGGTGCAGGCCTAGCCGGAGCAGACTGGTATTCTTCTCTACCAGTTCGGTGATTTCCATTTCGATTTTGTTGCCCAGCACTTGCGATCGCTAAATAAGAAAAAAACAAGCTTGTCAAAACACTGGGCTCGGAGGGGACGAAGGAATCCAAGGAGTCGTCATCATACCTGGTTGGAGGCTCTGAACTCCTCGATGGTCATCTGGGTGAGCAGGGATTTGACCAGGGTTACGATCACGGGTGGACTGATGAAGTTGGTCTCCACGTTCAGGACACGCAGCGTGTGGTTGCGCTCGATGGCGGCCGCCAGCAGCAGGGCAGTACGATCGGTCAGGCCAACGTTGGTCAGCGAGAGAACCTCCAGGTGGGTGTTGCCCGGCAGTGCCTCGATCAGTCGCTCGAACTGCTCGTCGGAGATGCTCTGAGGGAAGAGGAAAAGTTCAAATAGTTGATAGAAGTCTCGAATAGCAAGAAAGTATTAGGTGTTTAGGTGTACCGGAAAGTTTCTTCGGTTGTACAACAGATGGCGTAACTTGATTATTATTCCAGTGAATAAAATTTCCAGACATTCGTTGGAAAGCTACTATCATTCCGCGTCTTTTTCAGTATATGTCAAAAAGTTGAAGCGTAAACAACCTAGTTTTTTGCTACCTCGAGTATGTCGAATTTCGTACCAACGAGAATGTTTCTGCGGGGGTAACACACATTACTTTAATATGAAGAAAAAAACTGCGGAAAGTCATTGCATTTTGGTGGAAGTTTATGGTGACCATGCTCCAACTGCAATCAAGGCGCAATAATGCTATTAATATGCATGGTAAATAATTTCGATGACGAAAAGACATTCGACATGGTCGTTCTTTCGTATCATATGACGAAACCATTTCCAACTTTGACCATTTTTCGTTGTTGGATTTGACAAGAAGTGTCATAAAAGGAGTTCTCTGTTTAAATCACGAACAAAATAAGTACTAATATGGAAAAATCCAATAAAATAGTTAATGTTATTAAAAATTTCAATCGTCATGGCTCCTATACAACACGACGATGACTTTTGATAGTTGCGTCGTTCACATGATGGACGAAGACTTTTATTTTATTTTCTCTTCTTCTTCGCTCGTGAAGTGAGAATGACTATTTCCAGTTATGATCAGAAATCGTCGTTTCTTACGGCCGCATGATTATCATCATCATTTGTGTGCATCATGACGATGACTCTTGCATGCTGCTTCGTCTGAAGAGATGACGATGACTTTCATTTCGTGTGACGAGAATGATTATTGGCTGCTATGACTCGATGTATTCCTATGTGATCGTCCGGGAAGAAAGGGGGCTTAGGGTAAGAAACAAGTTTCCGAGAAAAACGCGTTTAAAGTTTACACTTCGAAAACATCTGTTTTCAAGATTTCGTGTTGGATGAAATCTCTTCTGTGGTATGTTGTCACACTAGTGAACTAGTTTGAGCACAAAATATGTTTCAATCTTGCTTGTTTTTGTTACTTTGGGTGAATGTATCGACATTTCCATGGTGTATTATTCGGTTGTTTGAAGACGAAACATTTCTTATCACTTTCGGTTTTCACACTCGTGTTTTTGATTTTGACATCGCAAAGACGTGATTCAATTAATTTTATTCAATTTAAAATACTTTTCAGTCGTAATTTTGTTCTAAATAATTGTTACCGGTGTGCAGCGATGGATTCGTATGCGTCGTTGAAAGAATTTCAAAGTAAATTCGATGAGTATGAAACAATGTATCTTGCTTCGTATGAGAAAGAATTTGACGATTATATTTCTCCACCCGATGATAATTGTTTACTTTTGCTGGACGACTCCAATAACTATCTATCAAACCAACGTGTTACCGATTCCATTGGTATGCAAATCGTTAAAATCCGTTCGCAGCAAAAATAGTTATTAACGTTAACTTTATTTCATAAAAATGTGACCTGTTCTCTGATTTGGCACCCTTTTTGTGAGACGTAGCCCTTCGTCGAAAAATCATCGAATTTCTATGGACAATCCAAAGTAGATTCCCCCCTTATTAGTCCCACAGTAGGGCTTAATATTTTATTAAAACATTTTCCTTTACGATCCAAACATTTCTGCAAGCATTCGAGTCACATCAAAACTTTTTTTTTTTCATTCTACATGAGACTCATCCACTTCCGAAACGTCATCTCTAAATGCATCGACGGCTTCTTCTACTGATCATAATCGTTTTCCGTTTAAAGTCCGAGAGCAGAAAAAAATAAATTTAGTGCTAAAGGATCCAAAAGTTTTCTGAGTATTCGATTAGTCGGTCGTTAGATGAGATGTTTGATAGCTTGTGTTGTCTTTATGAACAGTGATCCAACAGCGCTTGTTTTCTATTTCTATTGTTTTCTATTATTTCACCAAAGACTTCGTTGTTGTGTACCGTTCTGAATTGACCTAAATCCGTGAGGGAGAGAAAAAAATCTTCACGCTCATGCGATGAAGGGCTAGACCAAAGAAAAAAATCACCTCTCGGGTGGCCCATGTAGCGCTCTCGCCTTGGGGCTCACGTAATCGCTAACAATAAAATAATATTTCTACGCCTAGCGTCTCATCGTTAGCGTTCTATTTATTTTGCTCAATTCTCGCTTGGGTTGAGTCATAAAACTCTGGCGCGCTTATCTTTTGGAAGCTAAGGAAAGATGGAAAGGAGACACAGATAGCTCCTTTTTGCTGGCATTGACAATGGTGGTAAATCAGAAAACAGGGCACGTTTTTTATGAAATAAAAGTAGTATATGCAACATTCGTTCTACGGACAATGTTGATATAGAAAATATTGTAATTTAAGCTGCACCCGTTTTCAATTGATTAACCCGTTTCCCGTTTTCAATTGATTATGATTTCACAGCATTCACGATACAGCTAGCGACTAGACGGCAGCGAGTATTTCCAAACGGCCTTGTTTAAGGCCGAGTGTTTGCTTTAGTTTCCCAAATTGGTCTTTTTTCCAGAATGGAAGAATACACGTCGCCCACACTGGTGCAATTATGCTTAGAGGAGGGCCGCGTCTGTTTTAATGCCGTTTGGTGTAGAGTGGTTCTGTATTTTTGAACCGCATCATTTCTGTACTTGTATAAATATTGTGCTCGCCCTGGCCAATTTTCTATTTCGCTACCGTGTAAGCGTGAAGTAAACATAGTACAGTGCTTGCATTGACGAGCAAAGACAAACCAGATGAGAAATATTAAATAGGACGTTCTGTGTCGTTTTTTGTACCCTTACGTGGAGATTGGTAGTGTGTGATTCCATCAAACGTACGAATTGCTGATTCTATGCGTTATCAAATAGATACCGATGGTAGGGAACAACCATGTAATCGCCTCTGGCCACATTGTGTCCAGCTCGAAAAAATATTCGCGATGCCCACGTGTATTGTTCTTGCGAAAACAAGAATGAATGATGAATCATTCACCTTCAACAGCTCCTACAAAACCACGCAAACCCATTAACCCTTTTCAGAGCTATCAAAACTTTCGATTTAAAAAAAAATCGATGCGTTCTAAAATAATGTCCGGTCAGCCTATAACTTCAGTGCCAATCACCGACATCAAGAAGATGACTCCACCTGTATTTTACCTATCAGACTCAACAACTCATGAGCCAGGGCAACAGTATTTTACTTCCCGTTCGAAAGAAGACGTAACCAGAGATTTTTCGCCTCAGAAAATCCCAACGACGCCAGCTGGGATTAAAACCAGGCCGGTCGGATTGTGAGGCTGTTCACGAACCACACAACCACTGGCGCCGTCAAGCGCGTGATGATGATGTTTTGAATTATGTAGGCTTCATCAGACTCTCTGACTTCCTCATTTCATTCGCCTCTAGTTTAAAAAAGGCCATCAATTAATTTTCGAGAATTCGAGCATTGTTCCCGGGTTGAAAGGGGCTTCAAAGTGTGTCGCATTTAATCCGGAAGGGAAAAATGTATTTTTCAGCTGTGAGAGCTGCGTTCTCTGGTGGAAAACTGAAGGTGAAAATTCGTTCCGCAGCGGTTGCTGTTGACGCCGCCACCCTACCTCACACCCTATTCAGTTTGAATTTTCTGTTGCCGTTCTAAATCCATATTTGAGCATTGTTTTAAGAAGCGTTGGGAATGTAATTTTGCTAAGAGATGCTGTAAGAGTACTTCGGTATTCAGTAAGTTCAATGTTTCAGTACATTTTAATTCTGAGAGTTAATTTGAAAATCTGCTTCGCAAAACATTCGCTCAGTGAAAGCATTTATACATCGGTCAGTTCTGCCAAATGTTTGTATTAGAGAGTTTCATTCTTGAATTTCGAGAATGATTGTTTCTCACCGGTTATGATCTCATAGTCCTACGTTAACTATGCGGTCGTCTCTTGGATATTACCCTTCATTTCGGCCCACAACACCATGACTAACATGTATTTGTGGCCCCTTGGAATAAAGGTTGAGTACCACTGGTTTAATGTGCTCCCTTGGCCGAGTGGTTAGCGTCATAACTAACATGCCGGGTGTTCGGGTTCGATTCCCGTTCTGGTCGGGGGAATTTTTCGTCAAAGAAATTTCCTCCGACTTGCACTGTGATCACGCGTATTCTAGAGCTTTCCACTCAGAATGCATTCAAGGCGTGTTATTTGGCATAGAAATCTCAACTAAGTACTAATAAAAATGACGCAAGTAATACTACGTTGAGACGGCGAAGTTCCTCTAGGAACGTTAGTGCCATTGAAGAAGAAGACCACTGGTTTAAAGTCAATGTAAGTTGGTCAATATATTCTTGTTTTGAAATTCATCGTCGAAACTAGTAATATATAATAGCATGAAAATAATCTAGACAATTGTCAAGTGTAAATTATACTGGTCATGATGAAATAATTGTGACACTCGTAAAATATTAGAATATCTTCGAAATATGTCTTCCATTTAGTTTTCTTCTTCATATTTTCTCCAAATATTTGTTTTGATAATTTCAATCACTCGATGAATCTATTAGCACCAGTGTTGAAAAAAATCATTTTCGCTGAGCTCAAATGCATAGATTTTCGGACTAGGTTGCATCGAAAACCTATACATTCCAAACGAAAATCCAAATGACAGATCCATACATCCAGTGATTATGAGCAAATGAACTTTTGTTTTTCAATATGTTTTGAAGTTTATTTTTCCAACCAGTGCCATTTTCATCTTGATTATTCAAGATGCCAGAATTGAATTTCATTTTAGCCAAATGAATATCAGCTGTGGTTTACTTTTAACCCGAGGCAGCTGTGTGCGGTTGGTTTTTATTTATGCCAATGTTACCGTCTTGCTAAATACAATCCTTCGTGATTTCTTGCAAAGTTCGTTTCATCGAACTCTGGGGTTTTTGTTCTCTAAATGGTCCAGCCTGACTATTTTTTTTATTTTTGAATTTTGGCTCAAAATCAATGCCAGTACGAATATCGTTTCGAATCTGATGAATATCAACAAATTGATATTCAAAGTATAAATAACAGCGAAGTTATGAACCCCACGCAATGCCGCACTCATTCATTATAGTAAATTTGTTCAGGCATCAGCGATATGAACAAAATGAACTCGTTTGTTATTGTTATCAATATAATGAGGACAGTGTGTTTCAAGCTGAAAAAAGTCATTTACACTGAAATAAAATCAGATTCGTTACTCGTGAATATTTGTTGATATTCTAAGACACTGATTAGCACCCACCTTAATATTGTTAAAATTCACGTCCACCAGTTTGCTGTCGTCGTCCTTGATCTTCTTGATCGCCTCCTCCGGGTCGGTGCTGTTCGGTGCCTCCGCCGGAAACACCTTCTGGATGGAGGACTTCGTGATGCCATCCCAGCCCAGCCCGATCGGCTGGCCCTTGTTGAGCAGCGAGGCGTGATACTGGTCCTGATTCATCATCGAGTGAAAGCCGAGGATGGCCGCCAAATCGATGATCTCCTCCTGGGTCGCATCCGACAGGGCCTGCTCGTACTCGTCTCCCAGATCGATCGCGATCTGCTCCTCGGCATCCTGCATCTTCTTCTCCTGCGGGGGCGGAATCCACTGCAAATCGGTGATGATGATGTTAGTCATCAATCAGTGGCGGGCACAACAACAGCAAATCTTACCTTTTTGCCACGAACTGTGCCAGGCACAAATGGTTCCAACTCCGGCCGGTCCGGAGTCTCCAGCGCCTGTTTGTTGATGTGATCTATGAGCTTCTTTCTGTTCAGCGGACCGGTTGGTTCCTTGGTGCACTCGTAGTTGGTTCTCTGGCTGGGAGGCAGGAAGGAATCCTACGGATATAAAATAGGGTCAATGATTTACTCCCACGAGAAGCAAACAAACGAAGGGGAGCTAACTCACATCCGGATCGACCTCTTTGGCAAGCATGGTAATTTCTTCCGGCGAGAGCTGCGCCAGAAGCTCATCCACGTCGATATCATCGTAAGCGCCGAGGTCTTTGCCGTACAGCTTTGCAGGAGTTGTGATGGTTTTGGCAGTGGTTGAGGATGAAGTCTGGAAAGAATGGAAGGAAAAAGAAAAGTGTCAGTTATTTGGATTACTCGAGCGACAGGTTGCGGCTCGCGTAATGATTGGTTTGGCATGGTGCGAAATAATTGTGTGCACGTAACGTAGGAAATTTACTCGGGCGTAAAATTACCCACAAAAAGTGCATTGCTTTTCGCGCCTTTTCCTATTGGCGCGTGATTGTGGTTCCCGTAATGGATCCATACACGAGGATTTGTTTAATAATTATGGCGTCGTTATGCCGTGGCTTATGCAATACGACTGTCATAATGATATGTTCGAAATGCCTCACACGATTGGATGGGAGAGCTCTCCTCAAAGCTTTATCTTCTCGCAAAGGCCCGGGCATTTGAGTGATGCAGAGACACAGTGGAAGTGAAGGATGGGTCAAACACGAAGGACAAATGAATTGCAATAAATCTTAATGCCTAAAATAGACACTCATTGCCGCCGCTTGAAGCGCTTCCTGATGGTACTTTCAACGGATCGCCGTAAGTTACAACGGCCCCGGGCAACGGCGAGAGTTAATAACCCTGCGAGTGATCATTCCCGCACACACACACACACACTCTCAACTTGCACGCCAACTGTAGCGTATTCGCGTAAAATGCACATTCATATTTAGAAGGTTAGGTTCCTGCGGAACGCGAGTGCATTACTATCGACAATTAATTATTATTTCTTCTGAAGTTACCCGGGGACCCTTATAGGGGGACATGCGAAATGATGATTGATAGCCTGAAGAGACAGCCTAATCCTAAAGGCGAACCCGTTCTCCCCATTGATTACCATAACATCTCTCTCTCCCTCGGAGTCGAATCACCACTTTCGATTTCGTGATTCGCAATGGGCAAATTGCATCTTGCCCGCGGAGATACCGTTTTCCCCACTTTGGAAACAGACACACACACGCACGCAGTAGCGGACCGGTAAGGCTAATGAGATCAAACAGGTTGTTATTACACCGTCTGGCCATCGGCGAGGTACACCACCTGTTGGAAGGGTTCCGACGACGGCGGCGACCACGGTAGACACGGCGGTGGTCACCGCTCTGCGCATACCCGCCAGCAGCATCGGAATGACGCGGTTTCAACAGCCCTCTGGGCAAATAGATTAGTCGTTCGATGAGACACACATGGTGACGAGTGCGCCAAATGGTGATCGCGAGTGATTGCGAAACAATTCTCATCGCACTTCGTATTCTGCTGGAGATCATTTAGGAATGTAGCCAGTTCTTGGAGTTGAAGAATGCTGCCTCTGGCTGACTGCCTTAATGGTCTGTTGTGCCTTGGAAGCTTGGAATTACAAATATGTTACAAGGTTGTGGTGCAACATCGAGTCGAGAATAAATATGATGACGTCTAATGAAGTTTTGATGATCTTCATTGATGGAATGTAGCTTTTGACTCCACGAAGCTTTTCATCAGTTTATGTATACATATTTATGAACAATCAAAACAGCTGCATAATATAAGTTCGTCTCTGGTAATACTTTTTGATATTTTTTTTTATCAAACAAACTTCAAACGAAACAATTGTTCTCTATAGGGCTTCTTATCGACCTGTTCCCATCAGCTCATTTTGGTAATACCCAATTATACGGAGCTAGTATTTTTGAAGCGCATCAAGCTCTCGCTATTGACGCGAACTTTCTTGTTTCATTTTTGCTAAATCTGCTTGAATAATGTGACCCTATATGAACCAATTAATTTTATTTACTGAAGGTTTTACAGAATTGGGAATGGTAACAACATCAATGTTACATTTAGAAATACCGGACAAACCGGCCGTTGAATTGGAATTAGTTTAGAGAAAATGTGCTAGTAAATTAAATTATTGGAATATAAAACGGTCGTGAACTGTAACCTGATAAGACGAAAAATTTAAATATCAACTTTAGAGTTTTTGAACTTTTCAAGGAAATTTCTATATTTGAAAAAGTAAACCTTTTTTCTATTTTTCTGCTTTTCAGTTTTTGAATTTTTCATGTTTACATCTGTACACTTTTATATTTTTTTATATTTTAATTTTGAAATTTTTACATTTCAATGTATCAACATTTCATCATTTCCATATTTTTATAATTATATTTTAAATTTTAAAAATTTACACACTGTTATAATGTAATATTTTCGCATTTTAACATTTTCACATTTCGCAAGTTTTTATTTTCAAAACATATGAGTTCCTGATTTTTTTTTAAATTTCCAGATCATGAACTTTTTGATTGTTCGTTCTTACTTTTAGAATTTTAAATTTAAAAAATTCTAATTTAAAATGAAAATTAAAATGAGTGTTTAAATTTTTTGAATTTCTAACATTATTATTTTTTTTAATATTTCTCAATCTATTTCTTCTAATTTTGCCATTCTTTATTTTTTTTAAGAAATTCTTAAATTATAAAAAAATTTGAATACGAAACTTTTTCAAATTTTGATTTTTCTCGATGTTTAGATTTTCCAATTTATCAATTTTCAAAATTTTTCAATTTTTATATTTTTGAAGTTGTGAATTTTTTTCTCTATTTTTATTGAAATTATTGAAATTTGTAAATTTTTACATTCATTATTAAAATTATTTCTCATTTTTTTTAACTTTGCCGTTCTTAATATTTTGAAATCCGTTAAGCTAATTTTTGCTATTCAAGAATTGTTGAGTTTTTAAAACGTTTAATAACAAACTCTTTTATTTTGAAAATTTTCAACAACAATCTTTCACAAATTTATCAATGCTTTGATTTTCCAATTTACCAATTGCTCAATAAATCCTTTTTTCAACTTTTAATTTTTTTATTTTTCAATTCAATTTTTTCTATTATTTCAATATAGTTGTTACAAAATTTTGAATAAACTTTTTTTTAATTTCGAATTTTCTCGATGTTTTAATTTTACAATTCATAATTTTTTAATTTATCAATTTTCCAAAGTTTTCAATTTTTTTTAACTTTGTCGTTCTTAAATTTTTGAATTCGTTAATTAATTTTTTTTTATTCAATAAAAATTTGAATTTTTAAAATTTTCCAATAACAAACTTTTTTTTATTTTGTAAATTTCCACTAACAAACTTTTTCAAATTTATCAATGTTTTAATTTTTTTATTTTACCAATTGTTTAATAAATTCATTTTTGAACTTTTTTTTCCACTTTTTCGAAAATTTCATCTTTATTAAATATTTTTTTTTAGATTTGAGTTCTTGCATTTTTGATATTTTAAATTTCACAATTTTTCAAATTTTGCACTCTATGAATTTTTGAAATTTGAAGTGTTTTTTTTTTTGATTAATTATTATCTAAATTTCAAATTCTGAACTTTGCCGTTCTTGAAACTTTAAAATTTTTTAAATTATGGATAGTTTTCCAAAAATGGTTTTTTCTTTTAATGCTTTTAATTTTTTTTTAATTTTAAAATTTCTAATTTTTCTGAATTTGATCTTTAAATGATCTTTAAAAACTTGAAATTTTTAATCATTTTTTTTTATTCTTTATGTTTTGATTTTTTAACTTTGAAGTGAAGCCGTAGCCCGAGTGACGAATTAGCCTAAAGGTTACAAGTCACTATAATACAATAAAATCTTCAATTCATCCATTCTTCGAATTCTTCAATTTTTTAGTTCTTCAATTTATTAATTCTTCAGTTCTTCAATTCTTCAATTTTTCTTTTTAACTTTCAAGTTTTCTATATTTTCAGAATTTTCTGTTTTCAGATTGTTTAATTTTTAGGTTTTTCAAGTGGATTAAATTTTTTAGGCTGTGAATTTTAATTTTTTTCGGTTTCTAAATTTCTAATTTCTAATTTTTCCCCTAATTTTGAAATTTTTACATTAATTTATTCCTTTTTTAAAATTATTTTAAAACAATTAGGTTAAAACCATTCTTAAACTTTTTAATTTGTAAATTAATTTTCTCCATTCAATTTTGAAAATTTTCGGTAACAAACTTTTATTTTTAAATTTTCAATTTATCAATGTTTAAAAATTGTACAATCAAACTTCATGAATTTTATGAATTTGATTTTTTTTTCAAATCATTTCCTTTATTTCCACATTTCTTTGCAATTCTTATATTACCATTATTTTTAAAATTTTGAATGCATTTTTAAATTTTTGAAAATTCTATCTTTCATAAATTTTACATTTATAATTCGATCAATCTATTATTTAACTTTACATTTATTTTAAATTTTCGATTTTTCAATTGTTTTTCAATTCAATTTCACATTTTTTCAAGTTTAGCACTTTATAAATTTTCGAATGTTTAATGTTTTGATATTTTCAATTGTTATCATTTCTGAATTACAAATTCCAAAGTCTGCAGTCCTTAAAACTTTTGAATTTCCAAATTTATGAATAGTTTTCCAAAAATCGTTTTTTTTTCAATTTCATGTTTTTACACACATTTTTTTTTAATTTTTATTATTAGAATCTATATATTTTTTTTAGTTTTAAAATTTTCCAATTTTTAAATTTAGCGATTTTTTTATCAATCCATTTTTAAACAAACAGTTTTTCTTTAATTTGTCTTTTTTTTTTAATCCATTTTTTTATTTTGGAATTTTTCAGTTTTAAAAATCAGATTCTGAACTTCATAAATCTTGAAATCTTCAATTCTTCAGTCCTGCATTTCTTCATTCCTTCAATTCTTCATTTCTTCAGTTCGATTCTTCATTTCTTCAATTCTTCAATTTTTCAATGCAATGCAACTAGAAAATAATTCTTCAATTGTTCAATTCTTCAGTTCTTCAATCAATCACTCTTTTTAATTTCAAATTTTTTTATTCAATTCTTCGAATCTTCAACTTTTTAATACTTCAATTTTTTTAGCTAATTCTTCATTTTTTAAATTTATATTTAACTATTAAGTTATCTGAACATGAAATTATTGGGCTGGTGCCAATATTCGAACCAGATAGTGGTTATCAGTTTTACAATTTAAAATTTTATAATCTTCTTGTTTAGAATTCATCAAATTAAAAATTTGATGGAATTCTTTTCGTAAGTTTGTGATTTTTAAACTTTTACCTTTTTAAAAAAAGGTAAAAGAAGATGAAGTCCATTTTTTTTGCAAGGATCGAAATTGGAACTGTTATTTTTGTTCAATTAGAGTGACATTTTTCTCTCAATTGTTTTTTTTAGGAGTATAGGTCGGACTCGATTATCCGGAGTATTTTATTTTTGATTTTCGGAAATTTTGAATAATTTGTATAATAATTCTATATTGAATAGCTAATATGGATATCAAATGAAAGGGCTTGACTAGTAGAATGCAGTTATTTATGAAAAATGAAAATCCAAGATGGCGGCCAATACAAAATAACGGATTACGTATTTTCTCAGAACCCCATCAATATGGGTATCAAATGAAAGGGCTTGACTAGTAGAACACAGTTATTTATGAAAAATCTAAACCCAAAATGGCCACATATATTTTTTTTTCAAAACCTCATTAATATGGGTATCAAAAGAAAGTTCTCGACTAGCAGAACATAGCAGATAATGAAAAATCCAATTCCAAGATGGCCGCAGTCCCCAAACAACTAATTATTTTTTAAATAGTTTCATTCAGCTTGACCTGTTTCTATGTATGTTTGCATGTTTGTAGGGTTGTTCCACATTAATAGAAAATTGAGCTCTTTCCTGTTGAACGGTTGATCTGAAATTTGGAACATACATTTAATTCTACTGTCATTATAAAACTGCGTATTCCATGATCTTGAAAATCCAAGATGGCGACCGCTACAAAAAGAAAACTGCGTATGTTTCATAATGACACCAGAGATAAAGATATGTTCCAAATTTCAGATCAAACGGTCAACAGGAAGGGGGTTAAATTTCTATTAATGTGGTTCAGCGCTACAGACAAAGTTACCAAGTCACAAACATACAAACGGGTCAACATAGATAAAACCGTTTAATAAATAAGTGCAAATCATAATTATATTACGTTTACCGAGAGAAAATTAGTTTTTTTTATGACTCGACTCTCCGGAGGATTCGATTATCCGGAGTGAAAAAAAAATCAATACTTCGGATAATCGAGTCCGACCCGTATATCCTTGGGGTAGAATAAGTGACAGAGTAAACTGTTTTACAATAGCTTGAATTCAATATTTCGGAACATAGAATAGTTTAGCTTAATTTTGGAACATTAACCCGAAGATAAATTCGTGAGAATTTCATTAAACTGAATTCCACATTTACCCGAATGACGAAGAAGGAAACAAATATGTTCAGACAAAATAAATAAACGCAAAAAAAAAACAAAGTTGCATTCGCAGATTGTACAACCTTCTCAATATCTTCTTTATGTCGCAAGTTGGCAAAGCGTTGGATTTTAATAGAGCACAGGAACACGACGACAGTCCTCGGATGACTCAAAACTATCTCGAGCGTTCAATGCGAACAGTATTCGTGTTACGATAAATAGAAGAATGAGCAAATATAATTTGCTCAAAGTATTATGCTTCGAGCCTATTACTTCTAGCGTAAGTCATCGACGACAACGGAGGTGATGTAAATTTATTATTTTTGTCGGCCTGTCAACGGGTCCAAACCACACAGCGCGCATACACTTCGCGTGCAGCGAGATAAACTCGGTGAAAGTAAATTATCGACGCCATATGCTGTGTCAAATATTGGATGCGATAATTTTCTCCTCTCTTCAGGATTATGTTGTGCACAACAAGAAAGCACGCGCTTTCAGTGTTTCTCTTACATCCACATTATTTTGTTTTTGTTTTCAATCAATATGATTACTAGCGATCGTATCGGGAAATTGAAATTGTCGGAAGTAGACCGATCACAAGCTGAAGAAGGTCCATTATGGCGATCCACACTTCCGAAGAAAAAGGCGCCGATATCTGATTGCATGCATAAATTGCTAAATAAGAGAAGCTGCGCACTTCCAAACGACGCGTGACATTGACCAATCCCATCGACGCTGGACAACACAATACACGATATGCTAACGAAGGTATTAAAAGAACCATCAAAAGTCGATTGCGTCATGCGCTGCTGAATCTGAGATGAACGCGCGGAAGGCAGGAAATCAACGTCGCTTCACAGAAGGCACAGAAGCAAGAAAAAAAAACCCTTCCGATGAAAGATCTATCCGGCGAAGGTCACCCCGACTAATGGCTGGCTGCATGCATTTTTCTAAGCAAATTATTGCCTCAACTCCGTTGTGGGCTCTCTCATGCATGCTGAACTTCAATTTCAATGTCGGATTAGGTTTGCTGCTTCTGCTGGAAATTGGAGCAATTTTCGACTGTGTGTGATGAAGATCATCTACAAGGGTAGAATAGGTAATGACAAGCTCCAGATAGACCGTAAGCGATCTACGCAGAAAGTGTGGTTTTATGGCTGGATATGCAATAATTTGGAAGTGGAAAATACCATCATTCACTTATTTCATTAATTTTAGCGTATAAAATCATAGTAGACATTTATTAGCCGAATATGTTAATTTGTTTACATCATGGCGTCATCGAAACAAGCGCGTCACGAATTGATCCGGCATGCTCGCAATAAAAATTTCGAACCATCCGCTCTTGAGTTTAGCGAATTGTTGAATTACCCCAAAGTCTCGGTGTGTGATATGGAGAACGTTCGACTTTCGACAGAAAACCCAAACTTTTCTGGACTGATTTGGCAAGCTGTCACTATTCAAATTCTACCAAACAATGGTGCAACGACAATGTCGCCACCCTCGTTTCCAAGGAATGGAGTTTGCCAAATACCCCGCAGCTTCACCTCAGGCGATTAGCTGTAATATTTGGTTCATTAGTAACATTTGAAGATCGACTATAATTTTCTGCATAGTAGTAGATGTCCACTAAAATAGTTAGAATCAGTCAAGTCACCATTACTTTCGGGCGGCGATGGTCTCATATCTCGTTCAATTGTTTACCTATCGAACTTTACTTCGAAAGGCGCTAGAATTTTAGAAACTTATGACGACAGAGCCTGCACGAATCCAGGTCCAATGATAGCTGGAAAACTTCCGCATCAACTTGTTCTTGACGGGGTTTCCAGTGTGGGACCTAGCGTTGTCATGAAGGAGAATAACTTTGTACCTATCACTCGCCATTGCTGGTCTGTTTTCGCAGTAGCAAAGGTTAGTATTCATTTTTTGAATCAACGTCATAGACGATTTTAGTGGTTCATAAAACAGCACTTCTCGCTGATCATCCCTCCAAATGCAAAGCATTACACCACTATATCGTGGGCGTGGATGTTCCGTTTCGACTGCGACGATGCTGGTTGTTCTAAGTCTGCTTATTACCCTGTGTTTGTGATTGATCTACGTTTCGTCACCAATGCGCCACAGAAAACTTTTTTCCTGGCTAACAGTGAAAGTGATTCTGAAATGGTGGTGGATTTGGATCTGAGAACTTTTTTTACAATAGAAAATGATTCAAATTGACGAAAACTGGAAGCATCCCCATTTCTCTTACAACCGTTCTGTGTACTTTTGTGCGTTCCTATCCAGGCAGTTACTGACGAGCAACGAGGGAATCCAACGAGAAGAGAATATTCGCTACTTAAACTTCATCTTTACACAACTATTACGCTGTGGCATAGTGCACCTTCGCCGCGAATTTTTTTTCAGTCTCGTTCAACACTCGAAGCAACGAACATCGCTGTTTGTTTCGCGTCATCATAAAGACGCGACCGCAATCGACACATGGTAATGTTATCATGAAGTTTGACGCCCCATTATGCAGGGAATCATTAAGCGGAGCCCACAGTAAGCCAGACGACAATGGTTACACAAGAAAACGAGTATCGAAAAGCTGTCACCGCCACGAATAATATTTACGATAATCTGGAGTATTTGGAAGCAATACAAGTGCAACGGCAGCTCACCAAACAATCGGCCCTTTTCAAAGCCAAAAATATAACCAAAAAGGGTCGCATACTTGGCGTAGGACTTGGGGGACAATTGCTTTTGAATAGAGTTTCTATGACTGTTCAGAAATCCGTAAAAATACTCAAAATGTTTATCCTGCAAAAAAACAGTTTGTAATATAAAATGGTTTGAATTACAAACGGGTAGAGCGAGTTGTGGTAGTAAAAAGAATCCGGAACTATTAATGATTTAATACTTTGTATTCATTCGTGAAATTTGTGTGAATTCAGTACAGTTCCCCACGGGTGCTGGGTGATTACCTCTCTTAATCTACTATATTCAATACAAATCCCGATATAGAAAAAACGCTAACGATCGTGGAGAGCAGTCAATAGAACTCCTATTTTTCATATAGTAACGGGTACACATACATACAATGAACCCGCGATGTTATATCCGATTTAAAAAGGCCTTCAAAAAATATTATGCTCCATTATCCAACGATGGAAAAATAGGTTCTATTATATAACTCGAATCGAACGGTCGAAGAAGCTTTCTCGTACACGTATGTTAACAATACAGCGGCTTTGGCTTCTTGACCAATCTCGATTTCGAAATTAGCGTGACACAACCGAGAAGAGATGAACGATTTGCCACATAAAGGACGATCATTCATTGCGCCAATCGAAATCGTCATTTATGTTTGAGAGAGCTAGCTCGTGAATAAAATATCTCTCACGAGACCGTTCGTCATATTTTGGTTGATGTGTGATGTTGATCTTTGTGTTGTTACAGAACAACTACGTCCACGCAACAATCATCAGCGATGGAGATCGTTCCACGGTTGAAAAAAGATCGATTCATCCATACAACTGCTCTGCTCTGCTCTGCAAGAAACATCGGGCTGCTGTTCTATTGATAACACAATGATCACATTGATCAACTATCTCCGCTGTCCTGTGGTCTCTCTAACTGGTGAATAACGAAGAACAGAAGGAATACTCTTACGCCGAAAAATGGCAACTGTATAATGTGCTATTTATAGATATGATAAAATATGTGACATGTACACGATAAAAACTCTGCTCTGTTACAGCTAGAATACTAATGAGCCTAAAATAAACAAATGGAATAAAAAAGAGGCTGAGACATGGTTAAACGAACAAATTGTGATCCCACGTTCAGCCAACGCTTAATTATCGGCGGCGAGACATGGGTTTACGAGAATGACATGTAAACGAGTCAAATTGCCGCTTCGTGGGACCCGTTTTGACAGCATTGCTTCAAATGTCATTTTTACGCAAGGCGGCGCATAAGTAGTAGTGATCGCTTCATATATAGCTGACTGCGTTTGCCCTGTCGCACTTGAAGATGCAGAAAATGTTTGTATAACGGCGGGCTTATATGAAAGGTTTGAACCCGGTAGTCCTTACTTATCATTTCGTAGTGTTGTGTTGTGTTGCGTGTGGGTTGTATGGTGTAGTCTCAAGTGTAGCCATCAGATTACATTCTCCAGAGTAGGGAAGCCTCACCCAAACAAAAAAAGATATTTGGGATAATATGGAAAATACAAATAAATAACCTTAGGCAAAGCCTCATGCTACAAATGTGAAATAATAAAAAAATATTTTTTTCTGAAAATCTTTGAACAGGTGGACGAGACGACACTGCCGGATACCGGATATTAGAAAAAATCAATAATTTCTCATTAACGCGATATAAATCAATCAAGAAAATGCTCATTAGCTAGCTAGCTAGCATGTCATGACATAACCATTCATACATAATTAAAAATAAGGTTTGATTACTGAAATGCCATTTTTTTTAAATTAAATTAATATTTCCTCATAACATTAATTTATCAACAGTACTCAAAATTGATCAATGGTAAATTATGATGAATATGTTTAGACTTATATTCCGAACGGACTCAAAACCCGAGCATTTCATTTTAGAAAGAAAACAAAATTTACTGAACATCAGTGTTATAAATAATTGAATATTGAAAACCCCGATATTCTTAAGGGTATAGGCAAACCTTTTTTTTGTGCGGGGGATTGGGACCGCGAAACCACATTGATGTTCAGTAAACTTAGTTTTTTAAAAGGCGAGGAATTTAAGTCAAAACGGTAACTAATAAATTTTCAAAAGTTGATGGTGACAACCGATTACGCTCTGCTTCGTACACCAGGTCAACTTCAGAGAACAGTCTTCACTGTAATACTTTTTCAAGGAGCTGGAAGATAAACTCTAGCAATCCTTGCCCCCAATGGACTGCTAAGATTTTAATGATCACCAAATGTAAGGATCGTGATTGCGACCGATACGGAATGTTTCCACATAACGGTCGATTTCGTTAGTAATGTGATTTTTGTTCCTGAACGCGAAGCTAACTATTATTCTCATTTGCCTCTTTGTTGAAACAGTCCCAAAAAGTGTCGTGAGTTTCGTGTATAAAGTGTGATTCAGTTATGTTTTACCATGTGTTGAAGACGACGATGAGCTGCTACTCTCAGAAGATTCGTCGCAACATATTTTATATACTAAGATTACTAGCAAGGCTGTTTCCGTTTCTGGAGCTCCTAAATAATCTGACTTGAACCTCGGGTCTAAAAAGGTTGCAATTAGGTAATTTGGATCTTCTCCTATGTACTTTAATCCCTGTAAGAAAAAACCTGTTGAAGATTCCTTCCAGAAAACTTTATACTCTTTTAAAGGACCATTCGAAACGGAGAATTTAATCATAGTTCATTATTTTTATGTTTTACTAGCTGACTCGGCAAACTTCGTCCCGCCCAAAATTGATTTTGACGTGGGACTACGTCTAACCGGAATAAACGGGGGGGATAAAATGAAAACCTAAACACAGAACAAGCAGGAAAAAATGAAAGATTTCGAATGCTTATAACTCGAACTTTTCTTACTGGATCGAAAAGATTTTTGCATCAATTGATAGAGAATATTTCTACACATCTATCGCAATTAATAAAATTATATTTTTCATTAGACAAACAATTGAATAACGGTAAAATGATTGTTTTGATTGGCCCGATTTACGGTTTTCCCAGCACAGCCATGAAAACCGAGCAGCCTTGGGGAAATCAGCATTGCAAACCCATGAAAGTAAGAGATTTTTTGTTCTCACCGAAATGTGTTCCCTAACACAGACTTCAAAACCAAGCAGCGTTGTAGAAATCGGCATTGCAAATACATAAAAGTCGGGGTTATTTTTGTTCCCACCGAAATGTGTTCCCTAACAGAGATTTTAAAACCAAACTGCCTGGGAAAAATTGGCATTGCAAATACATGCCGGTCGGGGTTATTTTTGTTCTGATTGAATTGTGTGTTTCCCCAACACAGACTTCAGAATCAAGGTCGGCTTTGCAAATAAATGCAAACTGCGAGTGCTTTTGCACTTGCTTCCCTTTCTGCAGACTAGAGTATGTTTCCCTAACATGGTCTCCTAAACTTGGAAATCTTGAAAAATCGTGCAGACACTAGAGGCGAATGAACTTTCAAGTTTAAAGCCTCTATAGTATAAAAAATAGAAGCTGAAGTTGTTGATTCATGCAAGCCGGGGGTACTTCTGCACCAGCATGTTTTTTTTGCACTCCGAAAAGTGTTTTTATAACACGGATTACAAAAGCGGGTACGAACACAACACTTTGGCTCGATTATTCAAGATTGAATTGAAGGATGCCATTTGATGATTAGGCAAAAAGTGGATAACCATTTGCTGCAATAACGCCTATTGGTTCAACAATATGCGTTTGACGTGCATGTCAAAATCGAAACCTGAAGTGCCTGAAGTTCATCAAATCAAGCAAAATTCGCGGTAGGAGAAGTACATACACTTGAGAGGTGCGATACTTCAGAGGGAAATCTATATATATAAAAATGGAGTGATGTCTGTCTGTCTGTCTGATTCTTATAGACTCGAAAACTACTGAACCGATCGACATGAAAATTGGTATGTAGGGGTTTTTGGGGCCGGAGAAGGTTTTCGTGATATTTTGAGACCCCTCCCCCCTCTCTAAGGGGGGGCTGCTATACAAATGAAACACAAATTTCTGCATTACTCGGAAATTAACCAAGCAAACGAAACCAAAGTTGGCATGTGAAAGTTTTAGGGTGCAATAAATATTTCTATGATGGTTAGACAGTCCTTCCCCCACTCAAAGGGGGGGCTGCCATACAAATGAAACACAAATTTCTGCATTACTCGAGAATTAATCAAGCAAATGAAACCAAATTTGGCATGTGGAGGTTTTAGGATGCAATAAATGTTTCTATGGTGTTAAGATACTCCTTCCCCCTCTCTTAGAGGGGGCTGCCGTACAAATGAAACACAAATTTTTGCATTACCCGAGAATTAATCAAGCAAATTAAACCAAATTAGGCATATGGAAACTTTAGGGTGCAATGAATGTTTCTATGGTGGTTAGATACCCCTCCCCCCTCTCTTAGGGGTGGCTGCCATACAAATAAAACACAAATTTCTGCATTACTCGAGAATTAATCAAGTAAATGGGCGGGACGAAGTTTGCCGGGTTAGCTAGTGTAAAATAAAATAAGCGTTTGATAATTCTTCCGTTCACATATTTTGTCATAGGCATCATACCAAACGTAAAACGACTGTCATTAATTTACTCTTAACGAAGAACATAATCTATCGCAATGCATTAATTGACCTCACATGGCATTTGATCAATCTTTTTACTCACAAAGCGAATATATTGGATTCAACTGAATTCGGTAACTGTTTCATTCAATCAAAAATTTAATCAATACAAACAAATGATTGTTGAGCCAAGGTAGTCCCACATTAACCTTGCGTTTATATCATAGATATAACCCATCCATTTTTTTTTTGTTATCAAACATTCACATTTTCATACTAAGCGATCGTTCATGGGTCCAGTCGCAGAACTGTACCCTGATTTATTTACTGATTTACTGATTTACAATTTCTTTTTACTATAAATTTCCTAGTACTTCTACCAAAACTTGTCATGATGATATCAAATTATTTTCAGACACAATTCTCGTTCAAGATGTTTCTATCACTTGCAAATAACATGTTTCTCCGTGACATGAAATACATGTTTGATACAAATTGAACGAATACTTCCTCGAGCTCTGCACTTACCAACACATTTAAGTTGTAAGATATAGGAGTGCGAATGTACACCTGAAATTCCCTTTCCACTTTCGAACAAAGTTCAATTTCGTTAGGGCAAACATCAAATGGACTAACAATTCAATTTTCCGAATTTCCAATTTTCCTCTCAAGTTTTTCGAAAACTTTCAATTGCCATGTTTGGTTGAAATATGTGTAATATTTTTATGGAACCCCTCTCCCTCTTCCAGGGAAGGGAGAGTTGTCAAACCATCATATAAACATTTTTTCGTACCCAAAAACCCTCACATGCCAAATTTGGCTCCATTTGTTTGATTGGTTCTCGAGTTCTGCAGGAATTTGATTTTCATTCCTATGGCAGCCCACTCCCCTGAGATAATGGGGAGGAGTGTCGAACCACCATAGACACATTTATTGACCCCTGAAACCTCGATGTACCATTTGCTTGATTAAAGGGAGTGTCATATCAAATTGCATCACGGAAAAAACGCTGTAGAAATTTAATTTTTAGGAATTATATCTTCAGCTTTCGCTTATAATCAGATAAGAGTGTATAGATCACGTTGGCCATGCTTCACTGTTAATTTTTCGTAAATTTGGAAAAATGTCGTCGAACGAAAAAGAGCGTCGTGAATTAATCCTGTGCACTCATTTCGAGAATCCGGAGTTGTCACATCGGGACATCGGTAAGATGCTGGGAATCGTCCAACCCACGGTCAGCAGATTACTAAAACGATACTTCGAGAACCTAACCTTCGACCGGAAGGTGAAGAACGGCAAAAATGGATGCTCCGTCAGTGAAAAAGATCACAAGCGCGTAGTTAAGCAGTTAAGACGTGATCCGAGAAGTTCGGTCCGGGATGTCGCCAATAAGCTGAATTTGTCAAGTTCATTCGTCCAGCGGACCAAGCAGCGGGAGGGCCTGCGTACATACAAGGTTCAGAAGGCTCCTAACCGCGACGAAAGGCAAAACATGGTGGGGAAGACGCGAGCCCGGAAGCTGTACACCGAAATGCTGACGAAGCTGCATTGCCTGGTAATGGACGACGAAACCTATGTCAAAGCGGACTTTCGTCAGCTACCGGGCCTGTTGTTCTTCTCCGCAGAGGACAAATTCAGCGTTCCGGAGGAGATTCGCAAGCAGAAACTATCCAAGTTTGCCAAAAAGTACATGGTGTGGCAAGCGATCTGCTCTTGCGGAAAGCGGAGCGCCCCCTTGGTGATGACCGGCACGGTAAACGGGCAGGTTTACCTTAAGGAGTGCCTACAGAAGCGCTTACTACCACTATTGAAGCAGCACGAGGGCCCGACCATCTTCTGGCCGGATCTCGCTTCGTGCCACTATTCAAAGGACGTGTTGGAGTGGTACGAAGCCAACGGGGTCACCTTCGTGCCAAAGGAAATGAACCCGCCCAACGCGCCGGAGCTTCGCCCAATAGAGAAATATTGGGCGATTATGAAGCAGGCCCTCCGGAAGAACCCAAAAGTTGTCAAATCGGAGGCGGACTTCAAGAGAAAATGGATTTCTGTTCAAAAAAAACTACAACCTGACGTTTTACAGAACCTTATGGACGGGGTAAAGAGGAAGGTACGAGCATACGGGCTTGGGCTTGAAGTATGAATAAAAAGAAAATGCCAAAAGTTGTTTAATAGTTTTTATTTTACTGTCTAAAATTTTCAACAGGATCGGTCTACTGGGCGAATTTCTACAGCGTTTTTTCCGTGATGTAATTTGATGTGACACACCCTTTATTTCTCGAGTTATGTAGATCGTTTCGCTGATGTCATGGACCAATTCGAGGAATTGAACGGTATTGAAATTGCGAGGCAATAGAATGATAGGTCTCGGAAATTTTTAGTTTTATGGGAAACATACACATTCACACAAGATCCTCTGATATACACTGGTGGACATAAGTATTCGTCATGAATTAATTTATCGCATTTGTATTACATACACAAATAGTCTGTGATATAAACTCAACTGTGCAGGTGCAGTAGATTCTGTGAAGTGTTCTCAGTAGAAGCAGTAGAAGTTTTCAATGATTTACCCTGCTTTAATAAATTTCAGGAAAGAAAAAGGCCGAGTTCCACATTTTTAATTGGACAGAAGTATTCGTCACGTTGAAAAAAATGTTAATTCATCGATCCCTAAAGATCTGGAAACACTGTAAATGAATGAAACTGACACATATAATCACTTTTGTATATTTTTAATAAAAATCGGCTGCGTTCGTATAATTTTTATTCCGTGGTAACAAAATGGGCTGGAAAGGTAAGGAAACTACGATGGAGAAAAGGAAAATTGTTTTGAATTTGTTCAAAATGAATAACACAGTTTCCGAAATAGCTAGGAGTGTTGGTAGGCCAAGAACAACGGTACAGGATATTATCAATCGTTATAAGAACAGCGATAACTTCGACAAAAAACCTAGGACGGGAGGTCCTTGCAAGTTAACGGATAGAGAAAAGCGAAAAATAATACAAATTATTGAGAAAGAACTGAAAACATCTTCGTCAAAAGTGCGAGGAAAGCTGCTGGAGTTCAGTGGCCAAGATGGTTTTTTCCAGAACGGTGCGCAGAGTGTTGAATAATGCCCAATATAAAGCCCGTGTTTGTCGTGAGAAGCCTCTTATTAGCAAGGTTAATCAGACTAAAAGGTTGAACTTTGCGAAAGATTACCAAAATCACCCGATTAGTTTCTGGAACAATGTGTTGTTTTCCGATGAGAGCAAATTCAATGTTTACAAATCAGATGGAAGGGTATTGGTATGGTGAAAACCGGATACTGAGCTGCAGAAGAAAAATGTTCAAGCTATCGTGAAAAAGGAGGTGCATCAGTCATGGTCTGAGGCTGTATGGCAGCATCCGTTGTCGGGGAATTGGTATATGTAGATGGTATCATGAAAAAGGAGCAATATTCAAATATTTTGAATGAAAATATGAAGAAAAGTGCTGAAAAGTTGGGTATAGAGAGCAATTTCTACTTTTAACAAGACAACGACCCTAAACATACTGCGGAAGCGGTATGCCTCTGGCTGCTATATAATACACCCTATCAGCACAAAACGCAACCCCAATCACCGGATATGAATCCCACAGAGCATTTGTGGGATGTTCTAGATCGACGTGTACGTGAACATCATGTAACATCACAAAAGCAGCTGAAAGATATTTTTCGTGAAGAATTGTATAAGATCGAGCCTAAAGTATGTGAGAAGCTGGTACACTCAATGACAAATCGATTGAAAGAGGTCATTGCACAGAAAGGATTAAACACACGATATTAAATGTCTAGATAATTTGTTCAGAAATGTTTTTTTGGAGAAATGTTCTAAGTGCCGAATAATTTTGTCCAGCTGAATTTGAAGATAAAGTTATGATTTTTGTAAAATAAGCTAATTGTTTTCATTGTTTTGATTTCCCAATAAAGTAAATTTATAATAAGACTATATTGTTTCACTTGAATAACCTTCGGAAGTGGATTGGAATAATATCGCTTAGTAAAAAAACATTCGTGGTAGATTCATGCATATGCCGAATATTTATGTCCATCAGTGTATCTTGTGTCGGGATAGCTAAGGTGAATGAATCGCCTATTTTTCAATTTTCATTCATAGCTTGAATCGATGTTCGTTGAGAAAAATGGAAAGACTTTCCATTTCAACAGTATTCTGCATTTTCGCCGCCCAAACAAAACAAAAACAGAGTGTATGAGAATAAATGCGGGGCAATTATGATCTATTGTCGGTCCAACAATCCTTTTGTTTCGGGTCAACGATACGGCAGACATTACATTCCAGCCCGAAGCTATTGTTTCCACATGGGAATATCTTTGTTTTTCCTGCAAAGTATTCACTTTCATTCACACCAAAATGTCCCATTCCCATTCAATTCTGCAACAATAAACCGTTAGTAGTTAGAGGAATAAATGCATACTTTTTCCCAGTGCGCGGGGTTATTGTCTTTTCGCTCCGTTCGCGCAGAGCCTTTGGTCTCACCGTTTACGATAAGCATGTACCGCTCGAAGCGGTGGCGGGCGGCCGAGGCGGCGCTCCTCTTCCTCTGTACCTCACCAAATCATAATTATTCTCGTACCGCACTGAGAGCCATTAATAATTATCATTACGCGTATATTTTCACTTTCCTTCGCTTGATCCAAACATAAAACATTGGTCGAGTCAAAAACACCGCGCCAACGTGGAACGCGGTGATGTGCGCGAGCAAAGGCACAGTCTCAGAGGTCAAATGTCAGCCGCGGCCAGTGAAATTATGTTTCAACATGGTGTAATCACGAGAATCATGAGACATTATTTTTTATTCCATCTGCCGGCTTTCTCGGATAGTGGAAATATCGGCCGGGTCTATCTATTATATAACTGAGTCCGTGAGCGCCTGTCATTCATCAATTCGCTGCACTTTTTTGACACTCACACCAAAGCCGGGTGGTGGTGTTTTGACAGGGACCGCTGGGCGGTGTAACGGTGTGTTTGGATTGGAAGAGGCGAAAGATACAAACCGGCTGTATTTAGCCGCGGACTATAAATCACTCAGTAGCTCCGGGCAGAGGCGATGTTCGGTGCTCCGATAGCGACTCCGGACCTGGGGTTCCAGTTTATTCCATTTACACAACACAATCGATTCGCGTGAATTTACCACTCAAATTATGCTAGACAGCAGAGAATCTGTATAGCTGTACCCGTAGATATGGTTCACGGCTGCTGCAGCGACTATGGACTCGTTGTTTCTCCTCACCGCAATATCTAATCTGCTGAAATGTGATGCAGATTTCGCAGTCTGCCGCGAAACAAAGGGCCGCGCGGTAATTTCTTTGCGGCAGCAACACGCTTGGGCTGCTAAATAGTGATTTTCACAATGTTCCGCTTCCGTGCGCATATCAAGGCGCAACAATCTTAGCCGTATCAGTTTTTTCCGTCCACATTAATGCTACTATATTATTCACGGAGTCAGAGAGAGGCTAGCCGACCCGTTAATGATCTTCCGGACTGGGCTACAATGAGCGCTGACTCATTGCGGTGGCTTACAGTCAGTTGCTCACCCCTCTCAAGAACGTGACCGAGTCGGTTGGCGACGGTTCGAACGTGAGTCTATCGATGCTCCATCAACGTTTCCACCGATCTTTTGCTGCACCTTTCTCAGGCACATGGTTCAAGAACGACTCGATGTGCCGGATATTCAGACGCATTGAAACACGACTTGACCGCCTGACCGTCGTGACGTTGGCTAATCGGTCGTATGAAATGGTAACTGATCGCTTATGTGGATATAAGGGATGAAGATGCAATATGCGCTCACTGAAAACTGAGTATATCTTGACTAACTTCAAATTAAAGTTACAATTGCTCATGGAAATTGATTCTCTACTCATATATCAACTGTAACCATTCGGTGGTTACCAGTAACCAATAATACAAGTTGGCCGTTTTGACCGCAAGTGGTGCGTTTTATACGTTTCTCCCTTTTTTTATACCCAACATAATTCACTCATTTTCGAATGTTTTAACGCCTTTAATAAATTCTTGAGGGTTTTTTTTGCCTTCCTCAGTCAGTCTTGTTTGCATTTTATAGCCCCACTGGACCGGACAACCCATGATGGGCATTCTGTGTTGAGTGCTTTAGTTTCACATTTGCTTCTTCCATTTAGAGGCATCACGCGGCGTGAATTTTCAGCGGAGCATACTAAGGAATTATAGCTTTCATGGGTCTTTTTAACAAACAAACAAAAACGTGGCAGCTATCGGCTGAACTTGGAACGAGTAGGGCTGATGTCACATTAGGCGGATTCGCCGCCGCGGATATCGCGACGGTTTTTTCTCCATATAAATTCGCTTTCAAAACCGCCCCGCTCTGTGTGACATGGCTCATTCACAATACACTGTAGATCCTCCGCTGCGGTTTTACTCGCGGAATCCGCGGCGGCGAATCCGCCTAATGTGACATCAGCCTAGGACACTGTTTGACGGCTGGCGGGTAGCTCCAGTGTCATCAAACACAATAAATAAAATCATTAGGGGCCCTGTTGTAGAAATCGAGTCGATATGAGTTTTGCTCGTTAGCTTTATTTTACTATTATAGATATCGAGCAAGTCGATAGCAGCGACCGAGTGAAAGCTGTCGGTGCAACTGTCACATTTTACGAGTTGTTTGGTTTGCTTGTCGTATATCTTCAGAGAACTATATTGTTTTGGTTCGCGTCCTTGCTATTTTTCTTTGGCAAACGTTTCAGAAATGCTAAAATATATCCCATTTGCAACACATGAAGTTCGAGCTCGGAAAGAGATTATCTCGATTTGTAAAATACTAAATTTTGCTCGATGTGATAGTGAACATGATTGTATCGACTTCTCGTTTCGATTTATATAATAAGGTCTTTTATTTTGAAATCATTGCAAGACATATTCTTTATTCAAAATTCATCCACTGTTTACAGAAAACTTAATATCCCAGTAGAGTAGGTGGGGATAATACGAACATGTTGAGAACTTCAATTATGCTCATATTTTCCAAAACATTATTGCAGTTTCTTGCAATTCAATATAATGTTTTTCGACCTCATCGGCCAAATGTGGGGGGGGGGGAATTATATACGAAGCGTAGAAGTTTATCGGTCGTGAGACGAATAATTTTATTCAACCAAGTTCTGAACTTATCACGAATATCCTTTATGATGAAAAAATCGGATTCATCCTCATAGAAGTGGTATTGTGCTTGTCTGCAGTATAAACGGACAGACCCTCAACTATTTTGCTTTTGGTTCATGTCAATGTCTAGACAGTCCATCTTTGGCCATTTGTTTTCCGTTTACAGACGCAAGGCATTCTGTAGGAATAGATCAAACAGACTTTTCACAGTTCATCCTACTCCCACTGACAACTGTCCGTTTCTCTCCACCAGTACAATAATTTCAATAATATAAATTTTCCTATCACAAAAGAATTTACTTTTCCGTACATACCTAATATCGCTTCTCTGTTAACTCACAAACCGAAATGTAACCATCAGCGAATTGAATTTTGATATTAAACCACTCAAAACTATGTTATACCAAAGCCGCTAAAATTAAATCCACACGCGGAATCATTTATGATTTTCGGTTTCTGTTTTTCTTTTCCACTTTTGATCAGTATTCATTGCCACAGGGTGGTTTAAATGTTATAGAATAACATGTAGAAGGTGTTCTCATTAACAGAAATCTGAAATTCAAAATGTAACTATACAAAACAACCACCATATAACCGCCCCCCCTCCCCTTTTCGTATTACTCGTACTTCCCCTACACAGGATATTTATTTTATACTAGCTGACCCGGTGAATTTTGTCCCGCCGAAAGTAATTGTTTTGATATGAATTTTTTAGAACAAATTTGTAAACTTTTTCTCATCATAACATTGTTCTATGGGCAGAATACAACAAATACGACAAAATGAAGACGGCACAAAAGGGGCTCTATGGGCCAAGACAAATACAACAAAATAAAGACGAGTCAAATCGGACCATTCCTTCTTCGGGTTTTGCGCTTAGCAACACATTCGGCCATTTTTATTTATTTATATATCTCTATACAGACCATCGGGTAAATTTGAAAAATCATAACTCAAAAACGAAAATAAAAAGGCCTCTCTGATTTCGAGATATGTTATGTGAAAAATCCTCAGCTTTCCATAAAAAATATAGCGCCCTTGGTCCCGAGACCATGAAAACTATAAAAAACGAATACAAGCAATAATGACAGAACCAACAGCTAGAATTTTTGCAAGCGTACAGCAGTTCACAAGTTATGAATTTTTGAAAAATGTCATTTTTGGAAAAAAAGGATCAGCCTAAATATTTAGGATCAGCCTAAAATGAAAATGGGCACCCTAACAAAAAAATAAAGAAAATACGGGCAGGGGATAGTAACTTCAAGCAAAAAAGTGGGACCGATTCGAGATTGCTTTTATGTAAACAGTGAACTTTTTTTACACTCTAAAAATCGAACCGACTTGCACTGACAACTGAATGATATTGTCAATTTGTGCGAGATGCCTCAAAACAGCTGGGAATAAATATTGTTTATATACAGTAAGTTATATTTAATGCGACGTTTAGATTATTGAACATACCTGTAATGTGACACGTTTAATTGGACATTTGTGTAAACATCGAGTTCGGGGACCAAATTATGGCGCCACATTAAAGTTGCCACCAGACGTCGACACTGTACCACTCACATCGCCAATGTTCAATTACAGGCCAAAATTTCCTCCAAAGCGACACTGAGTGGTGCCTCGGCATGTCGTATTAAATTTAAATTACTGTATTATGTTGTTATTTATGTCATACTGCATAATGTCATAAGCAATGAACACACATTTATTTTCCACTTGCAACAGTATTCACGATGATTGGATGGATGAATATACGACCCCTATATGCATCTAGTACAACTATTGTCATGCGTATATACGATTTACTACAGACAACCCAAAAACGAATAGCGGAAAACGTTCTTAATAATTATGATAATTAATATAGATTCTTGTAAATACATGTATGTTTGGAATATTACGTTAAAAATTATTTTTATGTCAGAATATTTCCGGTTTTAAGAAAAGTGAAAGTTAAAGTTGCTTTTTTTTATTTTTAACTTTTAAGAACGAAAGATTATCTGTTTGCCGGTCTTTTGAGTTCTGATAAACATAGTGACAAAATAAATTAGTTCAACGTCGTCATTCAATTGCATTTAACTCAAAACTGTAGACATGAGATTATGAACTTGACAAACCAAGCTGCCAAGTATGCCATCCCAGCAAACATTCAATCGTATAACTATCGTATATAGAGCATCGAATATCTGATATTTTGGGTGGTATATGATGCGCCTAAATAGCATATACAGTAAGTTACCTCTAATCCTCGACATACCGAGGCACTACTCAGTGTCGCATTAGAGGTGATTGGCCTGTAATTGGACATTCACAATGATAGTGGTACAATGTCGACGTCTCGTGGCGACTTCCAATCTGGGGCCATACTTCGGGTACCAAACTCGATGTTTACAAAATATCCAATTAGAGATGGAAAAGTCCTATTATTTGTATCCCATTACAAGTCTGTCCAATTAACTAAATGTCGAATTAGAGGTAATTTACTGTACATGCAAGGTTATTAGGCAATACCCCATAACATAATAGGTCTGTTGTCATACGAATATACGATTCATCACTGCCATAAAAAATGGCGGAAAATATTAAAGTAAAATGTTCGGCCCGGGGAATCACCATTTTTGTATGTATATAGAACCTTTATAAACATTATGTTTGTACAAATAGGAATCAATCAATTGACTTTCAGGGACATAAATGTTTGATATGAGTGGGGCCACGCTTATAAAATTGCTCCGATGGGATTTGAACTCCGGTTGTTTGGATTATCAAGCCGCAGCTGTCTCGTACGGCTACCTGAAATATGATTCTAGGGCAATTAAAGTTCTTACATATGATATGAAAGAGTTGCACTCGGATACTTCATTCCTGATTGTTTATTGTGCTTTAGTGGAAGTATCGCAAAATTTATATAGAAATGGTTAAATAAAATTCTGTACTACATGTTTCAAGTAATCAAATAACATGAAGTAAAAAATTTCATTCATATTTTAACAATTTAAAACTGCCTTCGGGCCTGCCCAGTAAACATTAAATCGTAAAAAAATTCGAGGGGTTGTATCAGAAACACGACCGTTTAGAACGTAGGGCTACGCAATCTTTTTTCTTTTGAAATTTGATGGTTTATCATTTCGAATATTATTTGCGAATACGTCGAAATTTCATAAATAGCTCTTTAGTAAAAAATTTTTTGCCCTTGCGAGAACAATACGCTATGGTCATATGTCACAATTCGTTTCTTTATATCAATGCACGCATTGCACTGAATATTAACGAGTGGCATCTTCCGTGCATCGCCATCGAAGACGAATGAACTCTCTGAGTTTCAAGTGTCTATAATTCAAAAGAAGAAGAAGAAGAAGTGCATCGCCATTCAACAAGCATCAAAAACGGGTCTAACAGATGCATACAGTTGCAGTGCTAAAAATGAAACATCGCAAGAATGACCGTTTATGAAAAATCGTTTCTCGACTCTCGGTCGATACCGTCAACAAAGTTTCTAAGTTCTATGTTTTGCGCAATGAAAACAAGCTACACACAAAAAAAAAACAAACACTGATGTTTAGAAGCGACCTAAAATCATTTGTACTCTTCTCTTTTTTCGCCTGCTTTACCATGCCTCGGATGGTTGTGTTAATTGCAATGCCAGATGCACTTCAAGTGAAATATTCACTAACCTTCACAGCTCGAAGGGATACATTAAACACAAAACGAGCAGAATAAGCGACCTTTGTTGTTTCGGGCACAGAAATATTCTGAGAATTTTCCTCAGAGGAGATGCAATACTTATACGCTAGCGACAGCTTACATACTATGCAAGGGTGGAGTTTACTTCGCAATTTTTTTTTTCGATCCCCCTTCGTTGTTTCTGTTCTAGCGGCTGCATAAGTTACCCGTTATTGACAGCTCTGTTCGGGAAAGCACACAAATGGACAGAACAAATGTATGGAAAAATGGGAATGCTTCCCATTTCATCAATTTGAACCATATACAGACTATGGGATTGTAATGTATAGCATATCAAACAAAAAAAATCATAGAAAATTTCCAATACCGATTGGTATACAAAACGTTTAAATCCGTTCGTAGCAAAAATAGTTATTAACGTTAGCTTTATTTCATAAAAACGTGACCTGTTTTCTGATTTGGCACCCTTAATGTAAGACGTAGTCCTACGTTAAAAATCTAATATTGGAGGCGATATACATACATCTAAGACACATTACTTGTATGATGTGTATAACTGGCATATGCATATGAAATTGGAGGCCATATACATGTATATGGGGTATATGATGTAATATAAACGATAATTATACGATTTATTATTTTCTAGGATGTATGTATATCATCTCCACGATTGCATGTATGGGCTGGCTAGGCGCATCATATACATGCAATATATATTAATCATACTTGTATGTTTGTGAATATAATCCTCAAAATAAAATAATTACACTAAACCTTTATTTCAAACAACTTATACAGTTACCAAATCACGCAATAAACATCAAGAATTGCTGGGAATCTCTTATCAATATTCGTTCAAAATTAAAAATGTGCTTAACTCCAATTTTGTTGACAACTTTTATGCATTCAATTAAATCGTACGATAAATCATATATAAACATAAACATTCCCACCTTTCATCCTTCATTAAACACCTCGTAGTAGAAATCTGTCAGTATGCATACACTCTCCTACGAAACATAGTGGAAAAAAATATATTAGTCGATGTAAACAAGCAGTGAAAAAGGAGACACTTTTCGACGAGTGATTTGTATGAAGTTCCACTGCCGTGATACGGGTCTAATGTTGCGGAACCGATTGAGCTCAAAGTTGGACACAATATACAGTCCACTTCAAGGAGCGTTATTACGACATAAAAATTGGAACATTTGAAGAAAAATGATTTTATATATGACCAGAGTGCGTTCCTGAAATTGAGCTTCTAATGAAAATCGGCTATTCAGTAATGAATATGAGTTCTATGTGATGGAAACATCTTTTTTCCACATGTTTGACAAAATCGTGAACTAAAATTGTGTTTAATAAAAGTAAATTAAAATTTATCGATTTCCCTCATCCATCTCTATCTCTATATATAAAAATGTTCTGTTCGTTTGTGCACACGTCAAAAACTTTCTTTCATTTCAATAGCGTAAACATCGAATGGACCGACAACGCTTATCATGATGTAATTTTAAAACATATGGAAAACCAATTTTCCGGATTTTCCGACCTTCCTTCAGGGTTTTCCGAAAACTTTTCGATTTTTCTCTCCGTAACATTGATCTTCGGGCAGAGACGAATACATCAAAATAAAGATGGCTCAAATCGGACGATTCCTGAGATGATAATCTGAGAAAGGGGACACTTACTTCGACACAAATCAAATTAAACGAAGCAAAAGAGACGAAACTGAATTAAACCTTACACACGAAGCTCATGCCCCCCATTTTGAGACTGGTTCAACGAAGTGGCAAATGAAAATGATAGTCAACGTCGCGTTCTGGAAAAAAAAAATCCCATTACTAACGAAATCAACTGTGACATGACATGTGACAACATTTCGAATCGATCACCATCACGTTCCTTACGCTTGCTGGTTATTAAACTCTAAGCAGTACCCCCAATTGACATGGTTTGCTAGAGTTTATTTGTCACCTCCTTCCGGTAGTGTTCACAGTGAAAGACTGTTTTCTGAAACTGGCCTGGTGTACGAAGCAAAGCGTAATCGGCTGATGAAAAAATGATAATAAAAGTAATAGTGTTAATGAATTTCTGTTATGAGTTAATATTAATTTAATTTTGAAAAGAATATCATGTATCTTGTGTGAATGAGAATTTTTTTTTTCTAATATCCGGTATCCGGCCGGATAGTTGCCGGATATCCGTTTCATCTCTAGCATTAACACACAAATACTCTCACAAAACAGACGCGGCGAGTCACCGATTTTTAAACCGGATCCAAAGCCGCACCGTTTTGTGTAATATGTTTCACACAACATTAAAATATTGAAAAATATTTTTTGGTACATGAAAAAACTTTATATTCAATATATATATATATATATATATATATATATATATATATATATATATATATATATATATATATATATATATATATATATATATATATATATATATATATATATATATATATATATATATATATATATATATATATATATATATATATATATATATATATATATATATTAGTGTATATTCAATTTTGATCTTCCCATAATGTACTGATCAAAACAGACATCCAAAATGATCATTGAATTGTGTGAATTTATATTCAGAATTGAGATGCAATTGGAAGCAGAAATTGATTTTAGATTGAGCGAAAATAAAGAAGCGAAGCGCACGCAGAAGTAATATTGAGAATTGTAGTTTCAATGCCATAAATTTAAATCAAATTGTGAATACAGAAAAAGACATCAATTCTCCGATCGAACAGGAGAACAGGAATAAAAATGTTCTTCTGGTATTGTGAATAAATTTGATACCAAATTTCGAGGGAAAATCCCTGAATAGCAAAAAAAAAAACAAAAAAAATAAAACAAAGCAATGAAAAAGAGAGGGTGGGTTATGTCGGGTAATAACCGGAGAGGCGTTGTACTATATCAAGGACTGTTAATTTAAATAACTCATTGAGTATCTATATAGTTTTTCAGTATCGCTTAGGAAAATTATATCTTCAACACTCCGAAAAACATAGTTCCCAAAGAAATAATTCACACGTTATACTATGCAGCGACTTTCGCCGAAAAGCAACAGAAAATTCGAACTAAATCACTTGTGGGGTCGCCGGTGACTGCAACCGAAGCGGAACAATCTTCACCTTCAGTTTTCAACCGAAGAACAATACTTTCTTCACATCCGGCTTGAAACGTGGTGCACCTTGACGTATCTTTTAACCCGGAAACAAACCTCGAATTCACGAGGATTGAAGGATCGATCGGAAAAAGTCACTTATATACTCGAAATATACTCCCCTCACACTCACACAAGCTCTTTCCCGGAGAAAAAAATGAAAATAAATAAATGGTGTTAACTGATCGCTGTCTAGAGTGAAACCAAAAATGCTGGGTGACTGCCGAATCGTTATTGAAACCACGCAGCAAAACAATGTATACCTCCCATGGCATGTGCGTGAACGACTCCCAAATCAGCACAGAGAAACAACAGGAAACGTATTCCATAGCACAGTTTCTTAATCTATTAACAAAAGCACAACGAGCGACGCAAGTAATCGGCACAGCAGCAATATTTCCAAGTTAATTTTCAGCTTTGGTATATGATACTGCCTGATCGCTGCCTTGAGTGATAGTGAAAACTGACCAATAAAATTCATACCTGTCTCTCTCTCTTTCTTTTCCTCTTTCTATTTCTCTTTCTGTTTCTGTTTCTCTTTCTTTCTTTCTTTCTCTCTCTCTCTCAGTGTTGTCACATTTAAATCTGTACCAGAAGGGGAAAAAATCTTTCTCATCTGTACTTTTTCTTCAAAAAATCTGTACCAAAAATCTGTACCATTGGAATTATTCATTCAAGAAAAAAAAATCATGAAAAATGAGAAAATACTCATTTGTTTACTAGAAAATACTATAATAACTTGCTTACTTTATATCTAGATTTATTTACTACAAATATTAGTACTTACGTATCACCGCCGTCAACGATTTTAATTTTTCCGTAAAAAAAATTATTCTAAGGTCAATGTAAGGGGGACGAAGTCACCATCTAACGAGGAGACGGCCCCAAGCCGCAAACGAAGTCGAATTCAATGTACATGAACATTTGCTAACCTCGAATCACTCGTGTTTGATGATGCTTATACGCAGTCTTTCTAAATTTAGATTGCGTACTATCATTCAATAACATTTTCGAGAGAAATTTAACACGCGGAAAAAATCTGTACCAATCTGTACTTTTTGACGAAAATCTGTAATTTGAACCGTACACAATCTGAACCAAAAATAACGAAAAAAATACCGTACCGTTCCAGATAAATCTGTACGTGTGGCAACATTGCTCTCTCTCCCTCTCTCTCTCTTTCTCTCCTTCTCTCTCTCTCTTTCTCTCTCTCTCTTTCTCTCCTTCTCTCTCTCTTTCTCTCCTTCTCTCTCTCTTTCTCTCCTTCTCTCCTTCTCTCTCTCTCTCTCTCTCTCTCTCTCTTTCTCTCCTTCTCTTTCTCTCCTTCTTTCTCTCTCTCTCTCTCTTTCTCTCCTTCTCTCTCTCTCTCCTTCTATCTCCTTCTCTCTCTCTCTCTCTAGATCTTTCTCTCTCTCTCCCTCCCTCTCTCTCTCTCTAGATCTTTCTCTCTCTCTCTCTCTTTCTCTCCTTCACTCTCTCTCTCTCTATCTATTTCTCTCTTTTTTTCCTCTTTTCTCTCTCTATCTTTTTCTCTCTTTTTTCTTCCTCTTTCTCTCTCTATCTCTTTCTCTCTTTCTCTTCTTTTCTCACTCTCTCTTACACTTTCTCTCTCTATCTTTTCTCGCTCTTTTTCTCTTCCTCTTTTTCACTCTTTCTCTCTCTCTTCATATTTCTCACTCTCTCTTTCTCTTCTTCTTTCTTTCACTCTCTCTCTATCTCTCTCTTTCTCTCTCTTTTTCTCTCTCTCTCTTTCTCTCTCTCTTGTACTCTCTCTCTCTATCTCGGACAATGATTGTGCAAATATCGCAGTAAAGGGTGTGTCACATAAAATTGCATCACGGAAAAAACGCTGTAGAAATTCGCCCAGTAGACCGATCCTTTTGAAAATTTTAGACAGTAAAATAAAAACTATTAAACAACTTTTGGCATTTTCTTTTTATTCATACTTCGAGCCCAAGCCCGTATGCTCGCACCTAGTGATCCCCGATTTTTGAAATTAATCGTTCATCAGCTAATCGAATAGTTTTCAGCAGTTCGTTATTCGATACGATTAATCGACCCAAATAATCGATTAATCGATTAATCACAATACTGAGAGAAATAATCCGTCAGACTAATATTTCTCATTTGCTAGAAAGCCATATGGAATCAAAAATATGTTAATTCCACCTGAAAATCAATTATTATCGTTTACGCTCCCCTAAAGTCGTAAAGAATGCTCAATTCGCGTTGACGGCATTGAGCTTCGTTTATGAACTTAAGGGAGCGTCAAAGATAATGATTGATTTTCAGGATGAAACTGCAACGGCCGTACGTTTTTTTCTCTCAACGTTTGGATCGATTAATCGACGTAAATTATTCGTTCGCTTCGATTATTGGTTGTGCAGTATTCGTTCGATTAATAATCGATTTCTGTAGGAAGTATTCGATTAATCGATTAATCGAACGATTATCGGGGATCACTACTCGCACCTTCCTCTTTACCCCGTCCATAAGGTTCTGTACAACGTCAGGTTGTAGTTTTTTTTGAACAGAAATCCATTTTCTCTTGAAGTCCGCCTCCGATTTGACAACTTTTGGGTTCTTCCGGAGGGTCTGCTTCATAGACCGAGCGTTCTCATGATGGAATATTATCGACTCGTGTCCGGTCGCATAATCAGGACGTTTTTCGGCAATCGTTCTCCATTGATCGTTTGACCAGGTTTTGGCAGCTCACAGCCGGTCACACTCTTTTCATTCCATCAAATACAGAGCATTATTTTGACACCGTGGATATACGACTTCGGCGTCTACATTCCTGTTTGGCCGGGCTTTACAAACGATTTTTGGTTTTTTGAATTGCCATAGTGAATCGGTTTTTCGTCCCCGGTAATGATTAAACAAATTTCAAGAAAAGTCTTCCTTTTGTGTCGTTCAAGCAACATTTCGGACATGCGAGATCGCCGTTTGACATCTTTCGCTTTCAATTCGTATGGAACATAATTTCCTTGCGTTTGGATGTATCCTACGGCTTTGAGTCGATTAGAAATAGCTTGTCGATTCTTTCGACTTTCTGATTCTTCGTCTTAAAAAATTTCCGGTTGATTCGGACGCATTTAGTCTTTGACACTAAAATCGCCTCTTTGAAATCGTCCAAACCATTCGCTACAGAATCTATTCGATGGTAACTTCCACAAGCATTCGATGCGCTTCAGCTGCACTTTCCATCCTGTGGAATCAGAAAATCAAAGCTTCCCGTAAATGATGCTTATTTACAACGGAACTAGACATTCTCAATGCACTTCTTGTGCAAAACTCAAAGACTTGTAAACAGTATTTGGTTGACAGATGTCGACACTTTACGATTCGGCAAAAATCAGCTGTCACCGTCGACTATTTATGGCACATTGAGCCATCTTGTGGAAACGGAACGAATCAAGTTGCACACCCAATAGTTCAATGCAAATAACACAATTATCAATTATTATTTATCTATTTATACTGTCCTCCTCATATAAATTCTAAAAATTCCATGATGAAATTGAATTTTCATTATTTTTGTGACAAAAACAATTATTTAAACCGTAAATTTTACCGGAAACATGATGTAAGCAGAATTGGTCTTGCATTTTGCTTACTTTCCTGCTAGAAGACGACATAATCCAACGGAACACGGTTGACGTGGTACGCCTCGTTGAACACTCTCCTTCCATTCAACAGACGGATGACGACGTAAAACTGTAAAAAAGACCCTCTTCATACACCTTTTCAGAGTTTCCCGTCCGTATAAGGAACAAACTGGAAGGGCTTCTTGTACACATCCGACATTAAGCAGAGACATGGTTCGATGCGTTTGATGCCCCCATATGTGTGGGCGAGCGCGTAGAACGCAACAGTTTATTCCATTTTCTCTCTGCTTTATTATAACAATTAAAGCTCATCCTAAGGTTCATTGTCCCTCCAAGTGGGATGGGCGAATGAGGAGCTATGATTGGCATATCCCGGAGTGGCTCGACCAGCTATCTGTACCAAATTAGCATACCAAATACGTTGGTTGCAGCAATGAAAACGAAACTGATTTAATTGCAAGATTCCAAACGACGAAAGCGTGTGACAGCACAGTGCGCAACTGTCATTTGTTTCGTGAGGAGGGACAGCTTTCTTCCATTTTCTCCAAGATTTGGTATTCACCGTCGCGCGTTTCGTGATCACTCCATTCATCGAGAGATCCCGGGTTTATTGGCCACGCGCAAACACGATCGGAATTACATAAACAAACCACCGATCGGTCTCTGTACGTGATGTCGAGGTCTTTTTACAAGCTTTATTTCATGTGGGATTTTTTAACGGAAGTCGAAAAAAAATTTAATTTAATTAGAACCTCACGTTGCCTCTCGCGTCGTATGACTTCAGCAATTTTTCTTCGAATATTCCTCAAGAATATGAGAACATGAGAGAAAGGGAAGCTACACAAGTCTACAGCAAGAAGCCCTTCATGCACGGAAGAATTTTCAGGGGAAGCCAAATACAGGTGTCCAACTAATTGATGCGGTAGGACATGTAACCATTCAAATGACAGTCACATTTTATTCAGTTTTTCCAGTAGATCTCACGGATCAGGGTCACGTTCCAATCAATAGCATTCCTACCTCACGACAGCGGCTGTTGAGAACGGTAGGAAACAATTACGAAACGTGGAATCACACCAATAATGGGTTTCTATTGTTGTGTCACACAACAAAGGGCGCTACGCGTAACATAACAAAAACCGCGTGCTGTGGGCAGGGTATCTCCCCGCAACCAAAAACCACTCCAATCGATCACGTTTAATTGAATTCTCTGCGCGCCCTGTGCTAATGTCGATTCCCGTTGGGACCGATCGCTATAAAAACTGTGCCTCTCCCATAAAAAAAAACGACGAATTACAATGGAAGCATAGGATCGATCGTTAGCTCGATCGGAACTAGGTCAAGGTGTTGGAGCGGAATGGGAGGCAATGATCACAATGAGTGTCGAGGTGATCTGTCTTCGAAATCTTCCTCAGCTGACTAATCGAATGTCGGTTCTCTTTATGTTTCCCTTCCAGCATAAACTATGTCGATGATGATGTCATACAGATACGCGCGCGCCATCATCACATCTCGAATCAGGAAGGAAAAGGCAGTGTTGTCAGAATTGAGGTTTGGTTAATCATGTGCATTATATACGGAGACAAGAGTTGCTTGTATTGTGTTATGATACTTGAATTAGGTCGAATCACATTGATTTTGGACTATCAGTGCAATCGGCAATGGCTGTCTTTCTTCAACAACCTTTTCATTGGTATTTCACATCGATTTATATTATTCGATTCATTCATGACAAAACGTGATGTGATGCAAGGCCTGATTTTCTCGCATATCATTGAAAAATAAGATCAAGATAAAAGAGAAAAATATCGAATAACCACGCAAAAATCCTGCTTCAACTGCTACCGGATGTCCGGAAGCTCAGCAGTTTTCCAAGATTGATAGCAATCATTTTTCGTTTTTTTCAATTATTTATTTTTCCTATATTTGATCATTAGAGGCTATCCACATTAGGATTGGGCGGTCTTTTGGAAAAGATCGATCTTGACGGATCGATTTTTAAAACGGCATAGGGATCGATTCACTGATTAAATCGGTAGCAAAAATTCGATTTTTTGAAAATTGAATGTCTTTTCTCCAATTTTTTTACTTGTTTTATATAAATGTTGTTTTTCCTTCTAACATAGAATAAACATTTCACATTTCTATTCAAATATCAAATGTGTTTTATTTTGATTCTCAGCATGAGGGTAACAAAAAAAAACTTGAAAACATAGAAATCTTGTACCGTCAAGGAATTATTTATTTAGATAAATTAATTAAAAATTATTACAGGTCGGACTCGATTATCCGGGATTCGATTAACCCGAATGTTAGACTCGATTATCCGGAGTATTTTGTTTTTGATTTTTCTTATTTTTAGATCGAAAATTTTCTAAGATCTAAGATGGCAGTCACTACAAAATGACGAATTATATATTTTCTCAGAACCCCATCAATATGGATATCAAATGAAAGGGATCGAATAATAGAACACAGTTATTTATGAAAGATGCAAATCCAAAATGACCGCCACCACAAAATGGCGACATATATTTTTTTCAAAGCTCCATCAATATGGGTATCAACTGAAAGTGCTTGACTGGTAGAACACAGTAGATCATGAAAAATCCAAATCCCAGAGGGCCGCAGTTCCCAAATAAACAATTACTTTTTAATGGTTTCATTCATCTTGCTCTGCTTATATGTATGTTTGAATGTTTGTACGGTTGTCCCACATTAATTGAAATTTGACTCCGTTCTTGATCACTGATTGATCTGAAATTGTAAAACTGCGTATTCCATGATCTTGAAAATTCAATTTGGTCGCCGCTAAAAAATAACTGAATGGTTTGACTTGGAAAATACACTACATTATGAACAACATAACAACATTCGAAAAGATCGCCGCCAAAAAATGGCCGACTATGTATTTTTGCAATCCCCTCAATATTGGTATTAAATTAAATTATTTGACCAATACAGTAACAAATACCAATACAGAATACAGTACATCATCAAAATATATCGAAAAAAGTTATTTAAGAAATAATTTTTTTTCAAAAAGTTGAATGGTTTTATTGTAGAGAAGTATATTAATGATCGGTTTAATGTACTAAAAGCTAAAAAATAATTAGGCAAATAGCACATTTCAAGTGGGCTTCTAAAGTTCGATCCAAGATCGCCAAATCCTAGTCCACATACCACGTGCACAGAAGAAGCACGATTTTAGACTCCCCCCTTCCCCTCCGGGGATAAGCGTGGATATTGATTACACCCCTCCCCCTGTTGTTCACGTGGACATTATTCAATTTTTTTTGACGTAGGACTACGTCTTTCATTTCTATACTGGGGTGAAAGTTCAAACTTTCGAAAACGAAAGCGTTACGCCGGAGAACGAGATTTTGAGCGTTAATAGCTCCTAAGCAACTGAACGAAATAGTATGATAAACACTTCATTCGAAATATAAAATGTCTACGCGTTATATGCTTGTTATTTTTTGATCCAAAAATTTGTTCCAATAGCCCTAAAATTGCTTTAGAAACAGGCTATTGAAATCACACCAAACGGTATATAAGCGAGTGCCGCTCGAAAATCCACTTAGTTATAATTGCGCAACGGTTGAGATACGATCGCTGGAATGGATGGATGTGTCCCTAACACAGACTTCAAAATCATGAAGCCAGGGGAAATCGGCATTGCAAAATAGATGTGAGCAATGGGTACTTTTGCAGTACTTTGTACTTTTTTTTGGAAATTGGAATGTTTCCCTAACACAGGCCGAAACCATGGAGCCTGGGGGAAATCAACATTGCAAAACAGATTCAAGCTACGGGTACTTTTGTGCTCGTTTGCGTTTTTGCAAATTGGAATGTTTCCCTAACACATACTTCGAAATCATGAAGCCTGGGGAAATCGGCATTGCAAAATAGATGCGAGCTGCGGGTACTTTTTGTATTCGCTTGCGTTTCTGGAAATCGGAATGCTTCCCTAACACAGACTTCTAAACCATGGAGCCAGGTGAAATTGGCATAGAAAATTAGATGCAAGCATCGAGTACTATTGTACTCGGATCGACTACGGATTTGATATGGTATGATACGGTGTAGTGGATATGATCAAAGTGGATATTATATTACATATCGAAGAAATCACATTTATAAAAGCAGCGTTATAAAATTATTTGTTTACGAATGCTGCATTCGATCGTCGTTATTGGGAAGTTGGAATTGTTGGGAAGGGGGTCTTATTTTCGCTGTGTAATTCCGAGGATCCATTTCTTCTCAAGCGTTAATAATCCTGCTCCGGATCAACGATGATTCCAATTGTCGGGGCTTGGAAAGTGGATACTATTTGCGCTGGGTATTTCCGAGGAGGAATCGATTCCCCCTTTGAACGTTAAAAATTCTTTTCCGGCTAAACGAAGTGGTATGATAATAACTTTATTCGAAAGATGAAACGTCTAAGATTTATATGCTTCTTACTTATTGATTGCTACGTCAACGTTAGTCCTACGTCCAGCTTGCGGTTATATCAAAGATATAACCCACTTTTGGTTTTTATTTAAAAAATAGAGGAAATAATTAAATTGGGTTTATATTCAAAAGATAAAGTAGACAGCAGACATGGAAATCTAGTCATCTAATTCTTCTGTCTATGGTGGCTTTGCTTATTAGGAAAATTAGAAACCAAAGAAAATTGCAGTTCATCTTCGCTTAAGATTTTAAACCCACTTTTCTCAACTGCGTCCTTGTCCATATTCCAACTAAGTCACCAATGCATTAAAAAATATTTCCAAATCCTCATCCATTCTGCATTGAGTATCTAGATGACTTCCAAAATAAGGACGGCTTAGTTCGGACATAGTGTTAAAATCCGTTTTTTCAGTATCACTCATTTTCCAATCACTATTCCTATTTAAATTATTCTGATTCGCCAGGATCAATAAATGTTCAGTACGATTTATCGAGAAAATCAAATCAAACTTCTACATTACATTAGCAAACGAAACCAAATTTGATTAGCAAAAAAAAAAAGGATTTAGGATACAATAAATGTTTCTCTTCTCGCTTTTACAGGTTCAGTAGTGCCTGATGGTTATAATTAACCTAGTAAAAACAAAACATCTTCAGTATCATCGTGCTCGATGATTCCGTTGTCATACAACCCTTAATTGTTAAATCATGCTAAATATTGTCCTGAAAAATTCGTGCCGATTCTAAGGAAAAAACCAAAAGCATATTTTTGTAAACACACATCTTATCGATCATAGATGCACCATTCTTTCCTGAATATTTCAGCATCCTTCATGCAACTTGAGAATTCCATCCTCTCAGAATGATGGTATGGCACTCCTCCTTCCTCTGGAATGGAGAGGAGGTCCCATAAAAATATTACACATATTTCAACCAAAAATATTCCAACCAAACATGACAATTAAAATTTTTCGGAAAACTCTGAAGGAAAAAGGGAAAATTCGGAAAATTAAATTCCCATGTGTTCTACTATTACATAGTGACAAGTGCTGTTAGTTCATTTGAAGTTTGCGCAAGCGAAATTGATCTTTGTTCGAAACTGGCAATGCATTTTAATGTGATGAAACGCACTCCTATATCTTCCTCTATCTATACCAAAAAAATTGTAAGGGGTTGTATCTAGGACACGACCGCATATTTTCAACGTAGAACTACACAATTATATCATGCAATCCACTTGTTTACCACTTCGAATATTATTTTAGAATGCATCGAAATTTTTGTAATAGATTATAATCTTCGTTACAGATCAATTTGATAAACGTCCTTTTACGTTTGATATAATGCCTAGGACTACCAAAATATTTGAACGGAAAAATTGTGAAACGATCATTGTATTTTACATTTTCCTCTGAAATTATTGCACTTCTCATGTTTACGTAGTTCTCGAACCGCGAAAGTTCATTCACCTCTAGTATCTGAAATGACAATTTTCCCAGGCTCCTGAGTTTAAAAGTACATTTTAGGGAAACATGATCCGGTCTGCACAACGACAAGCGAGTACAAATGTACTCGACACCAAAAAAATACCCTCGACTTGCATGTATATTTGCAAAGCGGATTTCCACAGGTACATCGATTTTGAAGTCTGTGTTGGGGAAACCGTCAATCGGGCCAATCAAAACTTGGCAGTTAGGCCGTTTAGATAAAGCTTGACATTTTACCGTTATTCAATTGTTCATCTCATGAAAAATAACATTTTATTAGTTGTGATAAGTGAAAAAAGTTATTAACGTTAACTTTATTTCATAAAAACGTGACTTGTTTTCTGATTTGGCACCCTTCCTGAAAGACGTAGTTTTACGTCAAAAAAGAGGATCGCCGAATGTGTTGATAAGAGCAGACCTCGAGGAAGGAATTGTCCGATTTAAAGCTGTCTTTATTCTATCATATTTTCTGTATCAAAGCTTTATTACATGCAATGGAGAAACATGTTATTTGCAAGTGGTTGAAAAATCTTGAACGAGAATTGTGTCTGAAAATAATCTGATATTATAATGATGAGTTTTGTTAGAAATACTAGGAATTTTATAGTAAAAGGTAAATTCAACGTGGTCGATTAGGAGATCAATCAATCAACATTTCTGCGATTGGGCCCATGAACTAGCTCATAGTAAGAAAACGTGAATGTTTGAAGGTGTTGATAACAAAAAAACAAATTTTGGGCGGAACGAAGTTTGCCGGGTCAACTAGTACTTAATATACATCACCTGACTATAAACTTATTACAACCCTCTACAAACAATATTCCGGAAAACGCGATAATGTAGGAGAAAACGTTATTTTTATCCATACTATATTTCTGCAGCTATTGATTTATTAGGCTTAGGTTTATACCTATGTGAATCTAGCTTATTTAGACTTTAATTCGAAAATGCACTGGTAAATGATGATTCCTTGTTCCTCTTCTGCATAAAAAAATTAATAAAAGAAAAGAATGGTAATGGCTTTGATGGTATTATGTGCAAATTTTTGAACATCAATTTTAAAAAACCAATAGTGTCGAGTGGACACGAGTCCATGTTAGAATGTGGTTCCGGATTCTACCTCATTCTACCCGTTTAAAGGACATACTTTAATAAAAGAAACTTTTTTTCTAGGACCTTGATGTATCAAAACAGTAAAAATTACAGATGTTTGAAAAATGAAAATACTCAATTCAAATGCAATTACTAAAAACAATCACAGTCCTACGTCAAGCTCCCGTCCGTGCCTCTAGGCCCAGACTCGTCTACTTTTTTATCGTTGTTAACAAGAACGATTGGGGGGTCTCCGTAGCCACAATGGTTGCGCGTTCGCTTAGTAAGCGATCGGTCGTGAGTTAAAAACTCAGGGCCCTCATTGACCATCTTTGTGTTGTTACAGAATAACTACGTCCACACAACAATCATCAGCGATGGAGATCGATCCACGGTCGAAATAAGATCGATTCATCCATACACGTTCTCTGTTCTGCAAGACACATCGAGCTACTGTTCTAGAAATAACTCAACAATGATCGATCAACTGTCTCCGCTGTCCGGTCTAAAGGTGGCCGTACACTGTTTGCCCGGAGGTCAAATATTTGATATTTTTTGACAGATAAGGTTTGATTTGATATTTGTACAAACACTATTTTGTTTGCCACTCTTCAATTTTAAACAGTAGTAAACAATATCAAACACCGAACATGGAAAAAAATCAACTGAAATATCCAAGGTAACCTAACCATGTACCGACAGGTTCGAAGAACAGACTGAAAAAATATTTTAGGCATCCAATAATTGAATATTTGCTTGTCGTGTTTTGTGTAGAATATATTTGATCAGTACACGTTGACCAAATTTTATCTGTCAAAAAGAGTCAAATATTTGGCTTCGGTCAAACAGTGTATGAGCACCCTAACTGGATAATGGAAGAACAGAAGGAAAACTCTTACGCCTAAATGACTACTGTGCAAATTTACCATATGTAATGGTATAAAAGGAATACTGGCAAATGGCAACTGTGTAATGTGCTGATTATAGATATGATAACCATGTGACATGTACACGATTAAAATTCGGCTCCGTTACAGGTAAAATGCTAATGACCCTAAAATAAATAAATGGGATAAAAAAACGAAAACAATTATAAATCTTAGCATGATAAGAAAAATAACAGACCATCTCTCATTAATTCTGAGTTTGAAGATGTCATTAAATGTGATGTAACAAAGAGTTTTTTATTTTTATCAAATAATTTGAAGATTGTATCGCAATAATGTGCAAATTTGGCATTTTTTTTACTATTCAATTTAATTGGCAGCTCTGTGACACACACACACACACACACACACACACACACACACAATTCAGCTGGTGACAACAGCGCTGACTGTATGCGTAAAGCCCTGCATCTGACAGCTATGACTTCATACAACATCTAATAAAACACGAACAAACTTATCAATTAACACCCGAATGGAAAACACTTAATCGCCACCGTGACTTTTTCAATGATAATTGGTCCCTCTAATCACTGTCTAAATGTTTAAACAAAACATTCGTTAAGTGAAATTGAATACTTTACCATGATGGGATATTGATTTTCTAGTTTCTCTGGTCAAACAATTTCTCGTTCGATTTTTTTTCTGCTGCCACAATACAAAATTTCACCCGCCGGTTCTCACTATCTTTCTCTCGCACTCGAAAAACACTCGTTAATCACACAGATTGCACACCAATTTGGGCCAATTTTAGCCAAAAAACCGTCACTTTGGGATGGGCCGCTTCTTATTGGACAATTTTTTGAAACACACTCTTCTCGGAAACGCATACAGACATGCGATATGACACTTTGACACCAGCGCAGTACAGAACCAATGCACCGATAGGAAACCAAGTCCTGGCTGAGTTGAATGTGTTATCACGCCAGAAATCAATCCCGTAACCCGACGACTCTGTCAGCTTCGATTGACAGATAAATACTGAAGACGGCTACGCGAAAATATAGTATAATCAACGTCGGTTTCGCGGCAGTGTCGATTGGGGAAGCCTCCGCACTTAGTGAGCCCTGCAAAACAACAACTGAAACACGACCACTTCACTCAGCTTGTTTTTACGCGACTGCCAAAGCCAAGCATTTAACACGGAATAGCGGACAATGGAGGAGACAGTGTAAATTGTATGTTTCGATCAATTAGAGCCTCGTCCGCCCTCTCGCACACACATCTGCATACATCACGGATACGAACACTGCTCCGTGGGCTGACAACAATGGGCTCTGCAGCATAAACACTGAATGGGCACCTATCGCAAACTTATGCGAGTATAATTTGTTGGATGTGATACATCATCAAGAATCTTGCTTGACACTTGTTACAAAAAAAATGAGACTCATGCTAAAAAACGAGCCTATGGGAAAACCGCAATCGGTGCCACCGCTTGCTCTTCAGCGAGTATTCACCCCCTCCTAAATTTGCAGACTCATACTTCCACCGGTATCACTTAGTACTAGATGGAAGGGTGGAGTGAAAGAAATGGCAGTTTATGTTGTGTGTTGTTGCTATCACGCAAACATATTTATGCTAGAGACGATGATGACTCACATGACTGACTGGTGCACGCATACCAAAGAAGCATAGAGCAAAGCTTCGGAAGGAAAGGTAGCAGCTGATTGATAATGAGTTTGTGTTTGCAATGTCGAGGCAAACATGCAGGCTTTTGGAAACGACCTATTTGCATCCGCGTTGACGGCATTGAGGTTCGTATTAAGTGCGATTCACATACAACATACACGTCACGTTCACGTCCCGTCACGTCACGATACGTCAATGATTCTACCATGCAATTCTCATGAAAACATTCACATACACCAGCAACGTAACGAGACGGACGGCTCGTTTGGTTTTTGTCTGGGCTTTGTGTCTCGGCTTTTGTTTTGATTTGGTTGTACAGTAATTTACATCTACATCGACATTAGGCTAATTGAACAGATCTGTGATGCAACACGTTTAATTAGACATTTTTACCTCTAGTTGGACATTTTTGTAAACATTGAGTTCGAGACCCAAATTATGGCCCCACATTGAAAGTCGCCACCAGTCGCAAATGTCCAATTACTGGTCAAAACCGACTCCAATGCGACACTGAGTGGTGCCTCAGCATATCGCTTTATAAGCAACTTACTGTACTTTTCATGCCAACATATCTCTTAGCTCCAAATTTCGGAGTGAAAATCATTCGCGACTAGTTGAAAGAATTATTCTATTTATTATTATTGTTGCATGAGGGTCGGACTACGGGGTTTAAGCATTTAAATAATTGAATTCAATGATTCTCATTGAATTTTTCAAAATTTAGAACTGATTCTAGGCATGCTGATTTGAAAGAGGACATTGCAATTTAAAATTGTTGTAGGTGGCGACACCATGAATAAAATTAAATAAATCATTCGTTTGGCATTTGACGGGACGGTGCTGGTGGAAGCATTGACTGCATGTGTGAATTGGTGGAGACGTTGACGGAACGTAGACGTTCTTCTCCGTAACGTGCTATGTGAATCGCACATTATGCGGGCGCTACACGATTCGTCCAACGTTCCATTCGAACGTTGGTTTCAAACATTTTACTCGATGAATCGACAAATGTTGTGACGAATGTGCTGCTACACGGTGAAGTGAATGTTCGATTCAATGCAATCGGTCCAAACAATTGGCGAAGTGAATGTTCGATTCAATGCAATCGGTCCAAACAATTGGCGAGTATTTGGATCGAATGTTAATTGTTTTTATTTACCATCTAAAACGTTAGGAAACTGGTTGACGATGCGAGTATAGAAATTGCTGCCGTTGCAATTGCACTGATATCGGGCTGTAAATTAAAAATGCTTCAAATCAACATTATTAAATTGCAATATTTTGCCGAATATTTTGAATTTTATGAACCAATTTCATAGTTCCTTCATTTAAAACTTGTAAACAAACCAATCTGTCAAAGATAGATTCGGACGAATTGTGTAGCAGTGTATCGAATGTCATCGAGTGTCGAATCCAGGGGTATGACTAAAACGTCAAATCCCTCATATTGCCAGTGTACCCAATATTGCTGCGGTTTACTGACATTTTGGTTCTGACAATTACTGTAGTTTACAACTCGGTCCGGTTATATAGTCAAATAGTGGCTAACTTTAAACTCCATGTTGAATGTGAACACCTCCATGTGAAACCGAAATATGAAAATCGCTTATGCATTTAGAAATAAAGCAGCGCAATTTCCGTGATTTCAACGATTTCAATCCTCGCAAATGGTATGTTGGTAAACAAATGACGCCATATTGATTTTGATTTTGGGTAGCCTATATTCAATTGATGTCGAATCAACGAATGACAAAAACTCTTTGACTCGTGCCACTCGTGTTGGAAGGTAATCCACAACGAACGGATTACCTTCCAACGCGAATATTCGACGCTCGACATTGGAGGTTCGTAGCTCGTCAGTCGACTACACGATGCGTCGAATCATCGAGCGTCCAGCATTCGAGGGTGTTCGTAGCATCGTGTAGCGCTGGCTTTACAGTAATTTACATTTAATGCGACATGCCGAGGCACCACTTGGAGGCCTGTAATTGGACATTACAAAAAAATCCAATTAGAAGTAAAAATGTCCAATTAAACGTGTCGCATTAAATGCAAATTACTGTACAAGTTGGGGGAGTTTGCGTGACAATATGGGTTTGCAGAAGGAATGAACACACTTTTTAAAATAAAAATTATTAATGAAAATCATTTTCTCAAATTAAATTGGGGTAAATGATCTTGGCTTGTCCGATTTAGGATGTTTTTACGCAACTAGTAAATGTAAATCGATTTTTCGTCATGAAAATCACATATAATCGATACGAGTTTGGGGTTGTTCAAAAGCCCCAAGTCTCTAGTTGCTAATACTACCATAAGGTGTTGAAATTATTAAAAATTTTATGTTTTTTCAACGATTTTCCTCAAAGAGGAATTATGAGCATGGTTTGACCACCTCTGATCATGGTTTGTCCAAAAAATGATCATGGTTTGTCCGGTTTTAAAAATCACCATTTTTGAATGAAAACATTCGATTTCTCAAGTAGATGTTGCATTTATCATTGCCTGAGTTTACTGTCATCATATTGATCCATTCATAACTTAAGCTTGCTTCAGAATATTGTCTTTTCTAGGGCATTTTAAAAGTGTTACCCTCAACACACTCAACACAGAGAAACTTTATTTCTGCTATGCGCGAAGGACACAATAAACAAACTGCAGCGTGTCAAGCGGTTGCCATAGAAATCATGTGGACAAACCAACATTATTGAATTGGACAACTTATGATCAGAATTGGTGGTGTGCAAAGGTGTACAAAGGTGTGCTAAATTAGAGCATTCAAAAAAGTGGACAAACCATGATCGTATTTTCGACTGGACAAACCAAAATCATTTACCTTAGTACTCTATGTAATTGAAAATCACGTTTACCTGCAATTGGTGAAAAAATTATAGGAGGTTGTGTCCAAGATACGACCGCATTGTGACTTAGAACTACGCTGTTATTTTTTATAAGTCGCTTGTTTTTACCTTCGGATATTATTCTATAATGCTGTGAAATTTTAGAAACAACTGCTTAGTAGAATAATCTCTGGAATGATTTTTTCATTGTAGAATCAGTTGACGATAATTGATTGATGATTCATTCTTGCCCTCGCAAAACAATACACTAGCTGATCGTATGTCGCAATTTATTTCATGTCAATGCATTGAAAATTTACCTCGAACGCTATTTCGGTGGCCTTTTTAGCAATTTACATAGACTCGGCTACAGTCGATTATATACATGTTGCACCAGCACCATTATTCCACATCTTATAACTACATTAATATATCTTTGGCACCGCATGGAAACAACAACAACTTATCAACAATGACAACCGTTGCAAGTATCAAATATCATGCTACATGTTATTTAATATTGCCTCAAAGGTATCGCACCTCTAGGCATCGTTCGTACAACGTAAACCAAGCGCCAAACAAGCGTTCGCCATAGCATGCATACAGAGCCATACATTGGTGGCTTGAAGCTACCAGAAATATAAACATTTCTCATCATTTTGCGCTATTCTCAAAAGAAACGCTTCTGTTAATATTACTGGCCTTGAGAAAAGTTGTATTACTTTCTCATGCTTAAGAGAAGCGCAGCTGTCACCCTTAGTGGAGGAAGTTTTGTTACTGGCAAGCGAAATCTAATCACATACAAAATTCCAGAACGACATTTACTTTCTTGGTGACTAAACAAGCGAAATAAACTCTTTTCGTTAATAACAACTTCGAAAATAGTAGCAACGCTTCATTATGATCAATATTAGCGCAAATGCAATCCTAGTTGAAGGCAGTTTTGCGACTGGCACGCGAATCCAAATAACTTTTAACATTCCAGTAAGACATTCAAGATGCTTGATATCTCCCAAATAATTTTTTTGGCACACAACCTTAACACCTGCTTTGCCATAACGTCAGTTTAATGCATTGATGCATTCTCAAAAGGCACCAACGAAGCCCTTATGATGACGGAAAACAAACAATGTTAACTGCTTGGAAAAAGGCTTAATAATGGGCCTGATTCTCTTGCGCGAATGGAATGTGACAGCAATGAACTCCTCAAAGTCACATGACCCAAGTCACCGTATCGCCGAACGCGATTGCACTGACGTGAGAGGTTCATTTTGGAGTAAAATACCCGATGAATGACAAATGGCGCAGTGTTCATTGAAATATATGTCCAAGCTTGTGTTTTTTGCAAAGGCTCTATGCATTCAATGTGTTTCATGAATATATATTTTTTTTGACGTGGGACTACGTCTAACCGGAGTATATGGGGGGTAAAATGAAAACCTAAACACAGAACATGCAGGAAAAAATGAAAGATTCCGAATGCTTATAACTCGAACATTTCTTACCGGATCTGAAAGATGTTTTCATCAATTTATAGGGAATATTTCTACGCTTCTATCGTAATTAATAAAATATTATTTTTCATTAGATAAACAATTAAATAACTGTGAAATGTTAAGCGTTATCTGAACGCCCTAACTACCTCATTTTGATTGGCCCAATCTACAGTTTCCCTAACACTTCCATCAAAACCAGCCTTGGGGAAATCGGCATTGCAAATACACGTAAGTCGGTGGTATTTTTGTTCCGACTGGAATGTGTTTCCCCAACAAAGACTTCCGAACCAAGGTGTCTGAGAAAATTGGCATTGCAAATTCATGCAAGTAGGGGGCATTTTTGTCCCAACTGAAATGTGTTTGCCTAACACAGACTTCAAAACCAAGATGTCTGGAAAAGTCGGCTTTGCAAATAAATGCAAACTTCGAGTACTTTTGTACTCGCTTGCCTTTGTGCAAACTAGAATATGTTTCCTTAACACGGTCTCCTAAACTTAAAAACCTGGGAAAATCGGGCAGACAATAGAGACGAATGAACTTTCATTTTTAAAGCCTCTATAGTATAAAAAGTAGAAGTTGAAGTTGTTGATTCATGCAAGCCGCTTTTTTTTTGCACTCCGAAAAGTGTTTTCCTAACACGGATTACAAGAGCGGGTACGAACACAATGCTTTGGCTCGGTTATTCATTATTGCATCAAAGGATACGCCTTCATATCTTCTGCTCACTGAATTTCTACGCATACCATTTATGACTAGGCAAAATATTGTTAACCATTTGCTGCGATAACACCTATTGATTAATCAAATATGCGTTCGACGTACATGTCAAAATCAAAACTGCCAGAAGTTCATCAAATCAAACAAATTCGCGGTTCGAGAATTACGTACACTTTAGAGATGCAAGCTTCAAAAGGAAACATTAAATAGAATAATCGTTTGATAATTCTTCCGTTCACATATTTTGTCCTAGGCATCATAAAAGGACTTTAATGACAGTTTACTTGTTTACTTGTAACGAAGAACATTATCTATCACATTGTCTATTATACAATCTTTTTACTCACAGAATTCAATTGAATTCGGGAATTGTTTCATTCCATCAAAAATTGAATCAATGCAAACGAATGATTGCTAAGCTAATGTAGTCCCACATCAACCTTATATCATAGATAAAACCCACCCATTTTTTTTTTTTGATTTTGAAAATTTTCATTCCTTGTTACAAACAGGAAATAATTTCGTTCATCTTTATAAATGTTTTACTTTTATTATAATTGATGAAAAATAATATCACTGGGATAAGAAGATAAAAAATATATATTTTTAAATCTGTTATTGCCGTTTTTGCATAGTCCCTTTGCATTAATATGAGTGTATGTTATTTCAATTGTTTTGATTTCGTATCCGTGTTTTGATTCCGCATTCGTGTGTTGACTTAGTGTCCGGTGCTGATTCCGTAATAATTACGCTAAAAGGTTGGTGGATGGTTGACTATTCTTCATAACATTGGAGTGAACATTAATTTTATAGTCGTCTTACATAAAAGCCATCAAGGTAAGATATATTCATTATCGCATTTAAATAAATTTAAAAGCTGAATTTTATCCATAGACAATGAGCCGATAAAAATGATAAACCTGTCAAGGATCTTGTATTTCTACTGTACGAAACTGCACTGTTATTGTCTGGATTCTCACTGGATGAGTCAGGTGTGCACGCATCTCGCATCTATCTTATGGTCAAGCTGGGTCTTAGAATCGATAAGGACGAAGCTATGAGCACAGATGATACTCCAGCCGCAACTACTGGTGAAGATGCTCCTCCACTAGAGGATGACACCGAGGATGCCTCACAAATGGAAGAAGTTGATTAAACATATACGATTTTTAACTACTTAAGTAGCTTTATGTAATTTTTGAAAGTCTGATTTGTGTTTTTGGAGTAAGGAAACGGTATGCTGAATTGAGTTTCTCGTATCAGTTAGGGTCAACTATTGTAAATTTACATTTTAATTTTGTACCGCGTTATAGCGGCTGCAGAAGATGTATATTCTTGTGATTCGTAATAGCATACCAAGTACTTGAACCGACTACTTGTTAATAATAAATATAAATTATTTAAAAAAGCACAGTTTAACTGGATTGCATTCGAAACTGCCTGTTTTTGTCCGAATCTGGAGCAGCAATTGCCCGTTTGGAACTACGAATGATTAGAGATCGTTCAAATCCTTTGGAAACGCCTAATCCTATTTTTGGCTACCATTGCTGGTACTAGTCGATAACAAATGAGGATACGACTTCAAAAGTCCCAAAATGGCATGTTTTTCCACTGCAATCGCCCACGAGAATTGAGTGAGTGTTCATGAGAGTTCATTCAAGGTAAAAATCTCACCACAGTCGCCTTCGGAAATTGAGTGAGACAATTTTTGCGAGCTGTCACTTCGCATTCGCGCATCAGAATCAGCCCCAATGCTACACAGCTTGTACTCTGATGTAACACCCATCGATGCGAATTCGCTGATGAGTTTGTCAAGAGCGACCGCCTTCGCCACCAGCGGGGAGAGCTTGATTTTGGTTGCTGCCTGGGTAACTGCGTTTACATTTTCGCCCGACGCGCCGAAATCGCCATCGCGTGCATCATTAGATGACGCTTGTCTCGAAATTTTATTGCCCCTGGCAATGCGTTCGTGTTTTGCAGGGCTCGAGCTTGCCTTCCTCTTCTTTTTGCTCATCACACACTACGCGAAGCGTCCAATTTATGACGCGGAAAAAAAAACACGATACGAATAACGCGAAAAACGAACAGAAAAAATCACACGATCATATCCAAGTTGGATTACCACTGGTGGGGTCCAATCTTAGATCGAAGCGCAGCTTTCGTGAACTGGATTGCTCAACAGTCCTATGCCGAATGAATGTTTGCCTCAGCGAGATCCACTGTTTATACTCTTGGCAAGTATTCCCCTTCATTCTTCTACTTTTCCTTTGTTCACGGAGACTACGAATTCCCCTCCGTTGGTCGTTGATAAGTTGCTCGTTATTGACAGCTTTGTTCGGGAAAGCACACAAATGGACAGAACAAATGTAGGGGAAAATAGAAACGCTTAAAGTTTTCATGAATTTTAACCATTTACAAACCAGGGGATTCTAATGTATAACATATCAAACAAATCTTACGGTATTTCCGATTCGTTTAGTATGTAAATCGCCAAAATCCGTTCACGGCAAAAATAGTTATTAACGTTAACTTTATTTCATAAAAACGTGACCTGTTTTCTGATTTGGCACCCTTAATGAAAGACGTAGTTCTACGTCAAAACATCATCATCATCAGTACGAACATGGTAGTTTTACCTGTAAATGAATTTTGTAAATGTCAATCAATTATAATCATAAATAAATTATTAAGCAAAAATTTTATGGAAACCTTTTTACAAAACAAATTTTACGTGTGAAATACACATTTTCTTAAATTCTGCCATTGTTGCCGCACGTTTTATTTTTCTGGGCATCGAATTGAAAAAAATTATACCTTTATACAACAACGAATTCTGTGATCTACTAAACATAAAGTTTGGTGTTCTTGCATCATTTGCGTTTCTCGTATTGTATCTATGAACATCACTTCCTCTTTCAATTCGATCACACAAATATCGAGGCAGCATACCGTTTAAAATTTTAAAGATGAACACCATTGTCAAGTAATAAATTCTTTGCTTCACAGATAGCCACTGTAGCGCTTCCAACATCAAACTAGAGGAAGTGTATCTACTACATCTTAAAATCAAACGCATTACCTTATTTTGCAAAAGCTGCAATCTCGATAATTGTGTATTGTTTGCAAGGAATAGGATCGAGGAGCAAAAATCTATATGCGGTGAAATCGAAGATTTTTTTTTTTTTTTCCAAAGTACAGTAAACATTCACTAACTGGGCGAAAAGGGAAGACCACTTATCGACATTCGCGTTTTAACTGGTCCGGCATGTTAAACGTCAAATAAAATCGAGGGAAACTTCAATGAATTGTTTGATTCGCATTGTTCCTGTAATTGGATAAACAAAAGGATTCCAATGGAAGTTTCGCATTGAGTGCGACAACAGGTATGACATATGATTTGAGAAAATTATTTTTCTGTAGTTTAATCAATGTTTTTGTCGTGCGAAAATAATGTCAACTTTCATAACATTTAAAATTACATTCGAATGCCCCTCACAGCAAATCTTCCATTTGAATATGGCGTCGATTGTTTACGAAATTCTGCTTTTTAACTGGTCCAAGGACCAGTTAACGTTCGCCCAGTTAAACAGCAGACCAGTTAAACCAGGACCAGTTAGCGAACGATTACTGTATATATTTTTATCAAGGCTCATATGGCGTTAGCCTCACGGGGCCGGGAGTTCAATACTTTGACAATTTTTCTTATTATCTATGATAGTAATATGTAACCGATTACTCGCGGTTGGCTCGAGGTTAGTATTACAAGTGTTTTCGTAATTCGGATGTTGCTGTCTCCAATGCTCTGTACGTGTGCCCGACACGGGATACTTCCTATTGGGATGCAGCTGACCCTTAATCAGCAACGCCCCCCTAGTCTGTACCCCATATCTAGCGTGGTGCGTCTTCTCGACTCGAGGGATCCAGGATAGAATGGTTACTAGCCGGCGCAAACATCAGCTCGTGTAGAGTTGTCATGAGCGGTACAACCTTTGGCTCTTGTTGAATGATCAGTGGACTGCACAACCTTCGGCCCGTGCATCTGTAAAGAGTGTGTGTATGTATTGCCGCGACTAAGTAAAAGTTTATCGATCGGATAGGAGGGATATAAAACGGGGACACAACGAAGGAAACATCATTAAACGTTGACATCGGCGTTTCTGAGGAACAGGTATAGATGAAGCAGAAGATCAGGATCTACCTATGATATCCCGGACGGGGATCTCCGATTGTCTGCCTTGTGCTCTCAGTGCTCTAGAGAGCTGAGAGCGAGCAGCATGGAACCGGATACACGACCAGATAACATGCTCGATGTCGTGGTAGCCATCGCCACAATCACAAAGATTGTTTGCTGCGAGCCCAATGCGATAGAGATGCGCGTTTAGGTTGTAGTGATTGGACATAAGCCGAGATATCACGCGAATGAAATCACGACCTACATTCAATCCCTTGAACCATGCACTCGTCGAGACCATAGGGATAATCGTGTGTAACCAACGACCGAACTCATCCCCACTCCACATGCGCTGCCAGCTTACGAGCGTGTACTGACGAGGAATGTGGAAAAATTCATTATAAGCAATTTGCCTTTCAAAAAGTGTGCCTTCTAAAGCGCCCACCTTAGCTAGCGAGTCCGCTTTCTCATTCCCCGGAATCGAACAATGAGAGGGAACCCATGCTAAGGTAATCTTGAATAATTTTTCGACCAAAACACTCAATAGTTGTCTTATTCTTGTTAGGAGATAAGATGAGCGTTTATCAACTTTCATTGAGCGGATTGCCTCTATTGAGCTGAGACTGTCTGAAAAAATAAAATAGTGGTCGATGGGCAATGTTTCAATGATCCCCAGTGCGTAGTATATCGCACCCAGTTCAGCGACATACACGGAACAAGGATCTTTGAGTTTGAAAGAGGCACTGGAATTTTCATTGAAGATGCCGAAGCCAGTGGACCCGTTTATGTATGAACCGTCAGTAAAGAACATTTTATCAGATCTAACTTTCCCATATTCTGCCGAAAATATCGGCGGAATATAATCGGAGCGTAGTTGATCTGGGATTCCATGGATTTTTTGTCGCATGGACAGATCAAAAATGACAGAGGAATTGCAGAAGTATGGGAAGCAAACTTGGTTGGAGATGCCTGGTGAAGGGTGCACGTCGTGTGTAAGGTACTCATGGTATAAAGACATAAAACTTGACTGAGGAGTCAGTTGGAGTAGATTTTCGAAGTTATCAATTACCAATGGATTCGTGATCTTGCAACGGATGAGAAATCTGTAGGATAATTCTGTGAACCGAAGAGTAAGCGGGGGTACTCCTGCCAAAACTTCGAGACTCATCGTATGTGTCGAACGCAAACACCCCATGGCTATACGCAAGCAACGATATTGTATTCTCTCCAGCTTGAGAATATGAATCCTGGCAGCTGATCGGAAGCAAAAACTGCCATATTCTAACACTGATAATATCGTTGTTTTGTATAACTGAATGAGGTCTCCTGGATGGGCACCCCACCATGTTCCGGTTATTGTTTGGAGAAAATTGATTCTTTGCTGGCATTTCTGTTTCAAATACGCAATATGTATTCCCCAGGTACATTTAGAGTCAAAATATACTCCAAGGTATTTGAAAAACATCGAGTGCTTGATCGTTTTGCCGGATAGGTGAAGCTGGAATTGGGCGGGTTCGTGCTTCCTAGAAAAAACGACCATTTCAGTTTTCTCCGTAGAGAATTCGATACCCAGCTTGAGGGCCCACGTGAACAGATTGTTCAGGGTATCTTGCAACGACTTTTGCAGAACGACGGGATTAGTACCCGTGATGGAAATAACTCCATCGTCTGCAAGTTGTCTCAGCGTGCAGTCTCTAGTTAGACAATCATCTATATCATTGACGTAAAAACTGTACAAGAGGGGGCTTAGGCAGGAGCCTTGTGGTAGGCCCATAAAACTGTATCGAGAAGATTTCAAGCTGCCATGATTGAAAAACATGTGCTTTTCTGACAGTAAATTGTACAGGACATTATTCGGAATTGGTGAAAGTCCACGATTATGAAGTTTCTCTGAGAGAATTTCCATGGAAACTGAATCAAATGCCCCTTTGATATCGAGGAAAACGGAAGCCATTTGTTCTTTGCGAGCAAATGCGATTTGGATTTCAGAAGATAGCAGCGCGAGACAATCATTCGTCCCTTTACCTCGGCGGAAGCCAAACTGCGTATTTGACAGCAAATTGTTCGCTTCAACCCACTTGTCCAAACGAAGTAGAATCATTTTCTCTAACAATTTGCGAATACAGGATAACATTGCAATCGGCCTATACGAGTTGTGATCGCAAGCCGGATTGTTGGGTTTTCGTATGGCTATCACTCTCACTTGCCTCCAGTCATGTGGGACTATATTCAGCTCCAGAAACTTGTTGAACAAGTTCAGCAAACGCTGTTTCGCCAAGTCGGGAAGATTCTTCAACAAGTTGAATTTAATCTTGTCCGACCCAGGAGCTGAATTGTTACATGAGAGGAGGGCAATTGAGAATTCTACCAAATTCTCATAGTCGCATTGGAGCGGAATGTCGCGTACGACGCTTTGTGCAGGAACGGAATCGGGACAAACCTTTCTTGCAAATTTGAAAATCCAACGGTCAGAGTATTCCTCACTTTCATTTGTATGGTTCCAGCCACGCATTCTCCTAGCCGTATTCCAAAGAGTGCTCATAGCGGTCTCCCTTGACAAACCATTGACGAACTTTCGCCAATATCCACGCTTTTTTGCTTTAATCAGACCTTTTAGTTTGGCTTCTAGAGCTTGGTACTTTCGAAACCATTCCACTAGTCCAGTTTTCCGGAATTTTTTGAAAGCGGATGATTTTTCAAGGTAGACCTTTGAACACTCCTTGTCCCACCAAAGTAATGGAGGACGACGTCGGAAAGTGGTAGCAGGAACACGTTTCTTTTGAGCTTGAAGTGCGCTTTCGTAAATCAAACTCGATATAAAGTTATACTCTTCGAGTGGAGGAAGTTCATGCATTGAAACAAGTGCTTCAGATATTATTTCTGCAAATTTTCTCCAGTCAATATTTTTCGTGAGGTCATACGCAATATCGACTGACTCACGAGAACCTGATTAATTGGCGATCGATAAAATTATTGGCAGGTGGTCACTATCGTGGGGATCTTGGATTACCTTCCACGTGCAATCCAGGGATAACGAAGAAGAGCAGAGAGATATGTCTAGCATGCTTGCCCGTGCAGGAGGGTTGGCTATCCTAGTTGCTTCCCCAGTATTTAAAACTGTCATGTTGAAGTTGTCGCACAGAACATAAATCAACGTGGCACGGTTGTCATCGTAGAGTGACCCCCATGCTGTTCCATGGGAGTTGAAGTCACCTAAGATTAACCGCGGCTCCGGCAATGCCTCGATGATATCAAAAAACTGATGGCGGCCAACCATAGTTCTTGGAGGAATATATATCGAGGCAATGCAGAGTTCTTTGCCTCTTTGATTGATTTGTATCTGGCAAGCGACAACTTCAATGCCTGTCATCGATGGGAGAGTGACTCTATAGAAGGAGTGATATTTTTTGGTCCCCAATAGTACGCCACCAAACGAGTCATTTCGATCGAGGCGAATAATGTTGAAATCGTGGAAATTCAGTTCGTCGGCTGAAGAAAGCCATGTTTCACAGAGGGAAAATACATCACAGTTAGAACTATGAATTAAAAATTTAAACTGATCTAGTTTAGGAATGATGCTTCTGCAATTCCACTGTATTACAGTGGTCAAATCCTTGACCTCTTGCACTGAATCAGGCATCGAAGGAAATGAACGCTGCTAAAAAACCACATTTTTCTTTCAAAAATGTTCTCACAATCGGGAGCAAACATAATACTATGCTTTTAAGAGGGTCATTTATATTTAAAGCATTTAAAATATTGTCCACCAGGTCAGAAAGCGCAAGCAGGCCAGATTGTGGCTGTTGCCTCGACCGCGAAAAAGGAACAGACGTGTTGGGCTCTGCTCCGGGAAGTGCTGAGGACCCCTGGTGCGTAGAAGAACCGCTTAAACCAGGAGGTACTTGCTTCGGTCTATTCTCAGCACGTTCGATACGAGGTTTCATTCCAATTTGGGAAGTTTCGGTCTTCTTTCTGGGGACCGAAACTTCCCAAATTGGAATGAAACCTCGTATCGAACGTGCTGAGAATAGAACGAAGCAAGTACCTCCTGGTTTAAGCGGTTCTTCAAAGATTTGTACAAACTAATTTTACTGCTTACTGTCAGCTCTTTCTTCAAACGACACAAAACGCCGTACTCTTAGCAATCTTTTTGATGACATTGTTAATGTGAGACTTAAAAGTTTAATTATCATCAATGATAACTCCTAAATATTTTATATCTTTCACGCGTTCTAATGTCTCACCGTCTATTTCGAAATTAATGTTAATACTGGAGTTTGCTACAGAAATGAGCATATATTTTGTTTTGCCAACATTTAACTTTAATTGCTTAAATTTGTTTTTTTTATATCCTTAACTGCGATGAACAGGACAGTATCATCCGCGAACAAATTGATGTCACAATATCGTAAAGCCCGTTGCAGATCATTTATGTATCAAACTATGTTCGAAAGTAAGTTATGAATTTTAGTTTCCTCCGATTTGTGATCATTTGTGAAGACATTTTTTAGTATCATGTGGAAATTTTGAAAAAATCACTGGCATCTCTGTTGGTAAGTATGAAAATACCATCTTGCATCCCTAGCACCGGCGGGCATGATTGTACGGAGGCGGGATTCAATTATACGCTAAAAATGGTATGATTCAAAATAACAGTTGAGCGCCAGATCGTATGTCTCGGCTGTAGAAAATATGGAATACATTGCTGGGTTTGATTGATTTCTCTTATAAGAATGGTCCCAGATTACCTGTAGATATGTGTACCCAAATTAAGTGCGATTCACATACAACATACACGTCACGTTCACGTCCCGTCACGTCACGGTACGTCAATGATTCTACCATGCAATTCTCATGAAAACATTCACATACACCAGCAACGTAACGACCCGTCAGCATACGTTCAACGAAAACGACCGGCAGGGTTTGTAGAAAAGAATAATTGACGGAGACGGACGGCTCGTTTGGTTTTTGTCTGGGCTTTGTGTCTCGGCTTTTGTTTTGATTTGGTTGTACAGTAATTTACATCTACATCGACATTAGGCTAATTGAACAGATCTGTGATGCAACACGTTTAATTAGACATTTTTACCTCTAGTTGGACATTTTTGTAAACATTGAGTTCGAGACCCAAATTATGGCCCCACATTGAAAGTCGCCACCAGTCGCAAATGTCCAATTACTGGTCAAAACCGACTCCAATGCGACACTGAGTGGTGCCTCAGCATATCGCTTTATAAGCAACTTACTGTACTTTTCATGCCAACATATCTCTTAGCTCCAAATTTCGGAGTGAAAATCATTCGCGACTAGTTGAAAGAATTATTCTATTTATTATTATTGTTGCATGAGGGTCGGACTACGGGGTTTAAGCATTTAAATAATTGAATTCAATGATTCTCATTGAATTTTTCAAAATTTAGAACTGATTCTAGGCATGCTGATTTGAAAGAGGACATTGCAATTTAAAATTGTTGTAGGTGGCGACACCATGAATAAAATTAAATAAATCATTCGTTTGGCATTTGACGGGACGGTGCTGGTGGAAGCATTGACTGCATGTGTGAATTGGTGAAGACGTTGACGGAACGTAGACGTTCTTCTCCGTAACGTGCTATGTGAATCGCACATTAATCGTCAGTGATTGTTCTAGTAAAAGCTATAGTGTTAGTGTCAATAAATGTAGAAAGATTTATATTAAGGTACAAATGATCATGCACAAGTTTCATTGTTTTTTAAATCATCCCAACAAGATGATTGTTGATATAAAATAAAACAAGATAATCCACAGTTCGTCAAATTTCATAGAGTTCCCAGCAAACATTAAATCGTATAATTTTGCACGTGGCAAGTCTTACAAGAAATCCGAATAAATCATAATCGCATATAATATCAATCAAAGTATGTATCGTGTATATTTGAAATCGCATAAAATGTAAAACCTCGCTTTTATATACCATTATCAAATTAAGCCGCAATTCGGTATAATAAACATCAATTTTGTGATGTACATTATCGTAAAATATATTTAAAATATATTTAAATATGCCAGTTAGGCGCATTATATGCCAACCAAATTTTAGGGCATATGATGTTATATATACGCTTGTTATGCGATTTAATGTTTGCTGGGTTTTTCTGCACATGATCTCATGAAAGATACATAACACTAAAAATAAACTCTTTACTATTTCCGTGGACATTAATTTATAGTATGTTGCGTTTCGGTTAAAATTAGTCTGTGACGCATCAAGTGCTTCAACAAAATGGTGTGGGAAAAAGTTATAATATGCCATCCTTAATAAAAAAACATATTTTGACTATACATTCCAAAATTAAATTTCCAATCACGAATACACGTCGGTTTGTTACCCATTCAAATGTAACCATTCCGTATTCTCTGTATTAAACAAAAGTGCTTAAAATTAATATTCAAGATGCCCGAATTATAGATCTACTGACGATACGGGGTAAAACGTTATAGCAGCAATATCATATGCGATTTGATTATCTTAGAACAACTTTTTTTTATCCCATTTGTTCATTTGTTTAGGCTCATTAGCGTTTCAGCTTGTTACATTTTTATGGTTTCTATAAATTGTTAATTACACAGTAACCATTTAGGCGTGAGACTATTCCTTCTGTTCTTCCATTGTTCAGTTAGACCGAACAGCGGGAACAGTTCATAACATCATTATTAATAGCACAACAGCCCGATGTTTCTTGCAGCTACAATTGTGAAATTTGCATCTTATGAAGCTGTCACTTATTATCAGAAAAGTTAAAAGGTTTCTCATTTGATTCATGTTGGTTTCTACGAAATTTAAGTTGTTTGTTGTGTCTGATTTGGGTGTTTCAATTATGTGTTTATGGACGCTCTGAACTTTAGGATCGAATTGCTACGTTACAATACTCTTCGGTATTTTTTCCGTTCGATGAAACATACACAGTTCCCAAAGTTCAAGCCAGACGATTTACCCATCGCGTGAAATACATTTTGACTACATTGTAAGCAAAAACACTGCGTTTAACTTCTTGTTACATTAGCGCTAAAAATACTCTCCATCAGAAAGTAGTAAGAAAGGCAGTCGGCAATTGGTTCTTTCGAACCGTGCCTCAGCAAATTATATTTACACGGAATGTTTCTTCCATTTGGCCACATCCCACATAATTAATCGCTACCGGCGAGTGGTGACCATTTTTGAACCGGAACCATTGACGAGTGATTGAAGTGCGCGTTGCATTCGACGATTCTATTTTAGCATCAATACCTGTCAAAAGTTATGCAATGGAACGTCCCTAGGCGTCGCTTTTCGCAAAACATAAGCGGCTAAATTCGGCAACAAACACATACAAGTTGCAAAGAGAAAAAAAAATGGGCGTCAGTTTGAAACTGCCGTTTGGCCACTCGATATACGACAAAATAGCATCTCTCTTTACTCTCGGGTAGGCTTGTGGTTTCTTAAAATAGCGCGCGCACTTTCTCGGTCCATCGCATCGGTGGCGAGGTATCAAAGTTTTAAGGGAATCCCGACCGGTCGAGAAGAGACATTGATGGTGTAAATAAAAACAAAGCAGATCAAATAGCTGTTAAATAATAGCTAATGATGGTAGGAATTGTGCCTTCGTTCTGCACGTTTCTGTAGGATTGGAAGGGTTCGGAATCTATTAACGGTTCTGTACAGAGAGAGAGAGTGCAATTCAGCATTACTCGAGGGAAGATAGAATGATAGAAGGCCGCAATTGAATTCACTGGTAATCCGCAGTAGTCAAGTGCAGTTCGGTTTGAATATAAAAATAGTCATCGTCGTGATATAATTCGCTGAATACAATGAAGTCGTGCATTACTGGTCAAGGTTGTTACAAATAGTGGCGAGCACATGTGCTCTGGTTTGACGTTTGATCCACTTACTGTATTTTTTTTTTGACTGGCAGCACTTACCTGAAAATAAACAAAACACAAAGAAGTATTAATGATAGGAAACAAACAACAATTAGCACACGTTCGTTTGACATTTAAGAATTCGATTTAAACATTCTCATTAGCGCCTTTCCCTGGCATTGTGTACAACTTTATGAGCGTATCAGCCGTGGAAAATTTCATTCACTTTTCTGCTTCTCGCCAATCAACAATCGTCGAATGACCCAAACATCCTCCTCGTGACTGGCCAACAGCCAAACTGTCAACTAACGTCAACAGCTTTTTTTTCGTTGTTTTCGCTTTTTGTTGATTTGTTGTATCTATCGAGAATGGTTTCACGCCAGGCGGCAAAAGATTAAACATTTAATTCATAGATGCTAATTGTTGGGAGCTACGAGGAAAAAAATCCCTTTCCTTGTGGACCACAATTTAGAAAGCTGGTGTACCATACGACGATTTCTTCCCGGAGGAAATTCATGGCGTTTCCAATCTGCTCTCTCTCTCCCCCGTCCCGCACTCGACGTGCGGAAGGAGGATGGAGTGATTTATAAGTTTCTGTTTCGTTTCAACTTAATTTTTATTAATTTTATTCTTTATGGGGGTATCCTCGGTTGGCACAAACACACTCCTCCCTCACATCTGAAGCATTCGCTCTTGGCGGGTGGGCTATTTTTAGCAGCGAGATCTTGAACCACAGCCGTGTGCCGTTTATTGGTCTTTGTTCACGGCTGGGATGCTGCCAAGATGAAGGTTAACTGGAACGTTTCCTCTCCCCGGGACAAGGTGGAAATTCATCTTTGTCACGGATTTGTTATTATTTTTTAATGGATGCTGGTGACAGATGATGCTCGAAGTGAAGGTAGGCGCTTGAGAGTGCATGGTGATCAAGATGGATGGACGAATGTGCAACCGGTTGGAAACAAAGGCAGGGAGAGGAAGGGTTTAAAGCAGTTTACCGTTCCTAATGGAAACTGCACCGTTTTGCTACAATTGCACAGATGTAAACACTGCTGTATTTTGAGAAAAAGTGCATACCGTAAATATGGCCTCTGTCAACCGACTGTGCAACATTGAAACTCTTTGTCTGATGAAAATTACCATGGATGGTTTTTATTGTTTTCTGCAATTTATTCTGTAGAATATTCTTGTTGCGCATTCAGTTTTCAATTTTGTTTGTTATATGTTGTCATTACAACAGAACGTTGCATTTCAATTGTTCAGGGTTATAACTTGACAAACAAAATCGATTCTGTTCCAGAGTGTACAGTTGTTTACATTTAATGCGACATTTTGCTAATTGTAATGCGACCCGTTTAATTGAACATTTTTATCTCTAATTGGACATTTTTGTAAACATCTAGTTCGGGGCCTAAATTATGACCCCACATTGAAAGACGCCATCAGACGTCGACACTGTACCACTCTAATCGAAAATGTCCAATTACAGGTCAAAATCACCTCCAATGCGACGCTGAGTGGTGCCTCGGCATGTCGATGAATATACGACATACGTATATACGATTTATTACAGACATAAAAAAAAACACATGGTGGAAAATATTCAAGTAAACTATTTAACCTCACAAATCATCATTTGTATATATGGGATCACTAATGTTTGTAAAAATAGGAATCATTTAATTGACATTTAGTGGTAGGAGGATATGAATGTTTAAAATGAGTGGTGATGATGGTGAGGAAAATTGCTCCGATGGGATTCGAACTCCGGTTGTTTGGATTATCGAGTAGCAGCTATCTGCAATATGCTTCTTGAGCAGTTAAACCTCGTACATATGATAATGAAGAGATGCTAATGCAAACTGCCCTCGGGCCTGCTGCTGTCTATCAGAGGATGGAGATAATTTTCCTCCCTAAATAAATAAATAAATAAATAAATAGAAACCAGACAAACCAGACATCTACATCGACATCGATGTCCTCATTTATGACCTTATATGATTTACTGTTGAACGGTTTTCTACAGAAATATAATACGATTTTTAGCAGTAATACAGGGTTTTCCATTTCGGGCTTCCGAAAGTATACAGTCCTGCGCTGACAACCGTCATATCGTTAGTTGAATGTCTGCCATTTTACAATATGGATCGTTTTAGCATCGCACAACGTGTTAATTTTGTTAAATTATACTATAAAAATGATGAAAAACCGGCAAATGTTTTTCGAGCATTACGGACGGATTTTGGTCGTCATGGACGGACAAACTGGATCCGTAGCGGATATTGTGAAACATGTACATCATCGTAATGTGCGTTCGGCCGAAAATATTGCTGCTGTTGCTGCCAGTGTGGAGGATGACCCGAATGTTTCGATTCCACGGCGTGCTCAGCAATTGGGCTTGTCAAACACATCATTGTGGCGAATTTTGCATTTGGACTTGCACCTACATCCATATAAAGTCCAACTGGTACAACAATTAGAGCGTGGTGACCATGGAATGCGTCGGGCATACGTCGATTGGGTGAACGAACAACAGCAGCAAAATGCTGAATTTTTGCATCAAATTTTCCTCAGCGATGAGGCACATTTCGAGCTCGGTGGCTATGTGAGCACCCAAAATTTCCGTATATGGGGCTCAGAAAATCCACACGTGAATGTTGAGAGGCCATTGCATCCGCCAAAAGTCACTGTTTGGTGCGCATTATGGTCTGGTGGAGTCATCGGGCCGCATTTCTTTGAAAATGAGGACGACGAGACGGTAACTGTGAATGGTGAGCGCTATGGCCGCATGTTAACCGATTTTTTTTTGCCACAAATTGAAGATATGGATACGGATGACATGTGGTTTCAGCAGGACAGCGCCACGTGCCACACAACACGACCGAACATGGCCATATTGCGAACGAAATTTGAGGGACGCATAATTTTAGATCATGCGATTTGAACCCGCTAGACTTTTTTTTGTGGGGTTATGCGAAAGACCATGTCTATGCCAACTCTCCGCAAACTCTTGAACATTTGAAAGACAACATTCGTGAAGTTATGACCGAGATACCGCCCCATATGTGCCGAAAAGTCATCGAAAATTACCTGTTCTGGATCAAGGTGTGCGAGGAAGCCCTAGGTGGACATTTGAATGATGTTGTATTTCACACACAATGGCATAAACCAAACTTTAATTTGAAATAAAAGTTTCATCGAAATTCGAATTCTAAGTGTGTTTTATTTCAATTTACTTTCGGAATTTAAAGTTGGAAAACCCTGTACATTAATTTCAATTATACGTATATGCGACTCTCGAACTGCATCTACCTGATATGCATATGTGATGACGATTAGCTCGATTTTACGGTAGTGTATATTATAGAATCGATGATTGCTATACCGTATTACGATTTCATGTACCGTGGTGGATAAAAATCGAATTTCACAAACAACCCTTATTTGAAAATTTAGGTCAATTTTCGCCTAATTGCAGATTAAAAGATGTCAGAGGAGAAGAAAAATCGTTCCAGGATTATACAAGATCTACAGAATGTGTTACCAAACCCTGGTGAGGCAATGTACACAACTTACGTAATGCCAAAAATACGTATTTTGGTGGTGTTCTTTTACGAAGAACTCACCTCATAATAAGTCATGTTTACAAACTACTTCTTTGAGTGTAGTGAGGGGCTAGCAGTGCAGCTACGTGGCTTCAATATTGGCAATGTTTAGGCTCGTAATTGGCTATCAGATGCGATTGGCTTTCAGGTTGACGAGATGTCGTACAGGCAAACTCGTTTCTGTGTGCTCATTTTTTTGTTAAATAAAAAAATAAAATAAACCCCTCATAAACCGTATATACGTATGATAATTGTCGTATTAGGCGCATGTATAAGTCGAATATCCAAACTGATACACAAGAATTTGTCATGTATGTATTGGGTTGGGGAATAGGTTCATAGCGTTTTCATATTTATTTTATTTTACAACGATTTTTTTGCTGTTTGGCAAAAGTAAATATTCATTCGATAGAGCTCTTTCTGCTCTACAGCTCTATGTTAATTGTATTTTTGAGTTATTTCGATTTTTATAAGCTTTGAGGTTTAACAATGGAATTACCAGGAGGCTAAAATCGACATTTTCGACATCTGCTCTTCCTTGCTTTTCATCGAAGTTCAAGAAGCTGCCGAAGCAGCCCGGGACATTTGCGGCGTGTAGGGAGAAGGTCTACAACACGAATATGGTTTGCGAAGTTCAAAAATGGCAACTTTGACGTCGATGACACGCCCCTTCAGAATTCGATGAAGAACGTCTCAAATTACCTCCGAAGGAGAACGGTCGCCAAACCAGTCGTGAATTGGCGGAAAAATGAGCTGCGGCGAATATACAGTTGATTCACTTACTAATATCATTATTGTTTTTTGTACATGCAGTTTACATTCAATAAATTAAAAATTACTTCTCTTTCATTTGAAGCAGAAAAATGAAACCTTCAGGTGTTTCTGCATGGTTAATATGAATCTCGACATTTTAAACACAGTTTTGACGTAGGATTACGTCTTTCGAGAACATATTGGGGGTATAAATTGGAAAACGAAAATCGATCGCATCGTGAAAAATGCCCACTTTGCTCAGTCATTTTATGATGGACTGATGAGATTTTTGCGTCGAACGAATTCAGCACTCCATAACATTTTTTGACGTAGAACTACGTCTTTCATTAAGGGTGCCAAATCAGAAAACAGGTCACGTTTTTATGAAATAAAGTTAACGTTAATAACTATTTTTGCCGCGAACGGATTTTGACGATTTACATACAAAACGAATCGGAAATTCCCTGAGATTTGTTTGATATACTATACATTAAAATCCCCTGGTTTGTAAATAGTTAAAATTCATGAAAACTTTGAGCGTTTCCATTTTCCCACACATTTGTTCTGTCCATTTGTGTGCTTTCCCGAACAGAGCTGTCAACAACGAGCAACTTATCGACGACCAACAAAGGGGAAATCGTAGGATTTAAAGTCTCCGTGAACAAAGGAAAAGTAGAAGAATGAAAGGGAATACTTGCCTAAAGTATAAACAGTGAATCTCGCTGAGGCAAACTTATTAGAGGCGAATGAACTGCAAAGTTTAAAGCCTCTTAAAAACAAAGAAAGAAAGAAGAAGGCAAACTTTCATTCGGCATCGGACTGTTGAGCAATCCAGTTCACTTTGCTTTCGCTGCGCTTCGATCAAAGATTGGACCCCACCAGTGGTAATCAAACTTGGATATCGTCGTTTGGTTTTTCTGTTCGTTTTTCGCGTTATTCGTATCGTGTGTTTTTCTTTCCGCGTCATAAATTGGACGCTTCGCGTAGTGTATGATGAGCAAGAAGAAGAGGAAGGCAGGCTCGAGCCCTGCAAAAAACGAACGCATTGCCAGGGGCAATAAAATTTCGGGGCAAGCGTCATCTAATGATGCACGCGATGTTGGTGCAGTGAAAAGCGCTCGCACTGAACCGAGCCTTCGTGAGTGTGACACCGCATTAAACAACAGCGAAGTAGGCGATTTCGGCGCGTCGTTCAAAAACGTAAACGCCGTTACCCAGGCACCAACCAAAATCAAGCTCCCCCCGCTGCTGGTGAAGGCGGTCGCTCTTGACAAACTTATCAGCGAATTCGCATAGATAGGTGTTACAGCAGAATATAAGCTATGTGACATATTTCAGTCTTTTCCCAAGCAATTAACATTGTTTGTTTCCCGTCATCATAAAGGCTTCGTTGGTGCCTTTGAGAATGCATTAATGCATTGAACTGACGTTATGGCGAATCAGGCGTTAAGGTTGTGCACCAAGAAATTATTTGGGGAACACCAAGCATCTTGAATGTCGTACTGGAATGTTATAAGTTATTTGGGTTCGGGTGCCAGTCGCGAAACTGCCTTCAAACTAGGATTGCATTTGCGCTAATATTGATCATAATGAAGCATTGCTACTGTTTTCGAGGTTGTTAATATCAACAAAAAGAGTTTATTTCGCTTGTTTAGTCACCAAGAAAGTAAATGTCGTTCTGGAATTTTGTATGTGATTAGGTTTCGCTTGCCAGTAGGAAAACTTCCTCCACTAAAGATGACAGCTGCGCTTCTCTCGAGCATGAGAACAGAAGCGTTTCTTTTGAGAATAGCGCAAAATGATGAGAAGTGTTAATGTAAATTTTCAATGCATTGACATGAAATAAATTGCGACAGTGTATTGTATTTCAGAGATTATTCTTCTAAGCAGTTGTTTCTAAAATTTCACAGCATTATAAAATAATATCCGAAGGTATAAACAAGCGACTTATGGAAAATAACAGCGTAGTTCTACGTCAACAATGCGGTCGTATCTTGAACACGACCTCCTATAATTTTTTTAAATAAAATAAAATAATATATGTCATGAAACTAACTATCGAGCAATTGAAAAATCTAAACGCATATCCTAACGGAAAAACCTAGTTCTGATTGGCAAACTTCGTCTCGCGCAAAATTTGTTTTTTTGTTATCAATACATTCAAACATTCACGTTTACTTACTAAGCGCAAGTTCATGGGTCCAATCGCAGAACTGCTCATTGATTGATCTTCTAATCGACCCCGTTGAATTTACCTTTTACTATAAAATTCCTAGTACTTCTACCAAAACTCATCATTATAATATCAGATTATTTTCATGCATATACTCGTTCAAGATTCTTCAACCACTTGCAAATAACATATTTCTCCGTTACATGGAATAATCTCAATATACCTAATTTGGTTTCATTTACATGATTAATTCTCGAGTAATACAAAAATTTGTGTTCCATTTGCATGGCAGCCCCCCTAACAGAGGGGGAAGGAATATCTTACTACCATAAAAACATTTATTGCACGTAGAACCTCCACATGCCAAATTTGATTTAGTTTGCTTGATCAATTCTCGAGTTATGCAGAAATTTGTGTTTCACTTGTATAGCAGGCTTCGGTATCTTCTATCGTTCTACGCACCATCCAACGACTAATCACCATCCTTCTATCATCATCACTCGGTTGTAAATACTGGTGAAGTGAACAAGCAATACCCCCCAACCAAACGAAACGGCCTTTTTCAGGACCACCAAATAATTATCAAATAGTTCAACGATGTAATTCTTCTAACATATACAAAATCAGCCTGCAACAGATAGCCTAACGGAATCCTACGTCAACCATGCGGCCATACTTTTGTATATGTCGACTTTTGCATATGTATTCTAGAATGCAAAAGATGATTGTGAATTCCGATCTGGTTCGAATATCGAAGATCGAATATTTTCCATGGAATTTATAGATATCTCCGGGACTTTATCGTTTCGGGAAAAACGTTTAGAAAAACACTTCACACTTCAATTAAAGCAATCTTTATTGTTTTCCGCTTTCCAGCACACTTCCTTTACCGTATCCGTTCTCACTCAAAAAGATCCACTTCCTCTTCTTTTTTCTCCCTCGTCATGGGTTCCTATTAGGTTGTCTTACTTAGTTACACTGCCAATATCATTTTATAAGAATAGCGAACTAATACCCTACATCCCATCTTTCTTTAAAGTGTTATTCAATAAGTAATGTAATCTTTTAAATGCTTCGGCTCTACTCTAGGTCTCCTTAATGTTTCTGCAGTAACAATCATCTGGTGTTGAAGTAGCATCTATTTCACGATTATACCGAGGTAGCTGCACGGGACAATGTTTTCAAATGTGCTGAGCTTCGCCTAAATACTTTTCCTGTTTCATCATCACATCAGTTCCACTTTTATGAACAACGTCGAATGTTTCAGGGGCGAAATCAGCACACAGTTTATTTTCTTTCCTGAGACGCTTCGCTAATACGCGATCCCCCACTTGTAAGTCCATTTCTTGGCTCCACTCTTCTTGTCCGCATGCAATCTCCCTTTCTCTTTTTCAATAGCGTCTCGTTCCCTTACAACATCGTACTGCTGAGATCCAGTTAAAACGGAAGGTAATTTAGTGCGAATACGGCGTCTAACCATAAGCTCCGATGGAGGTTTTCCGGTCGTGCTATGACTTGCAGCGTGGTAAATCAGTAGGTATTGTCTCAGTTCTTTCCGCCAATCCTTGCTCAATACCTGCGCTATCCTCAAACGTTTCAAGATAGAGCGGTTCTGGCGCTCCACTTCGACATTCATTTGAGGCCAGTAGGGAATACAGTGTATTAATCGAATTCCGTACAAAAAGCCCGCAGTTGACCGGAACTTGCATTTTTCGCGGTTCAATACCACCCCACTTTCTTTTAACCTGTTTAAGACCTAAAACCAAACAATCATTGAACTATTCTCAATGGCTGAAAAACAGGAACAATGTTTGGATCCACTTCTATATGGACCTTTAATCCTTTAATCTTCGAAAATTCATGCTTTTCCGAATCACCATGCACGTTGACATCAAGTCCTATCTTCAACCTTATGTTTCCAGCCCCCTAGCTGCATAAACTTTAATCATCTTGGCTTCCGAACTATCAAATTTAGCGTTTCAAGCCCGTAGCTGCAGAAACCTTTCATATTTAGCCACTCAGTTTCACGTTTCCAGCCCCCTAGCTGCAAAAACTATTGCCACAATGGCCAATTTCCCTAATCGTTTGTCCATCAGCTGTAATTCTCATAACCAACACCTTGTAGCAATTATCTATCTAACTTATCGAAGTCTCATAACAGGACGGAATAATGACTCATTTACTCTTTCGATTCTACAGACACTTTAGATTCACAACAAAATAAAAATCTAATATGTTTATTTATCCGCATAATCAACAAAACTAATTTCATTTTTCTCTATACCTCTCTCATTGATTCTCCTCTTCCAATAGGAATTTTCAACTAGAAGACACCATATTATTTCCGTAGCCATCCTTTAACTAGAAAACCATATATTAGGCTGTCAAAAAAGTCCTGCGGTATTTCCGCGAGGTGTCGTTGTAAGCGCGTAGTTCTAGTTGTATTCATTGTATCGAGTCATACTACAGCTTGTTGGGAAGGTATTTTTGCTATAATATAGTCCTTGACAGTGTTCTGTTTGGTTAAGTCGTTCGTGAGTTATAGTGTCGCAAATATGGAGCAAAATAAAGAGAAAATCCGACATATTTCACAGTACTACTATGACAAAGGCAAACATGCATCTCAAGCTGCCAATAAAATTTGTGCAGTTTATGGACCCGATACAGTTTCCATTTCCCCCGCACAACGATGGTTTCAACGTTTTTGTTCTGGTGTAGAGGTCGTCGAAGATGCGCCACGCTCCGAAGGGCCTGTCGTCGAAAATTGCGACAAAATCGCTGAATTAGCCGAGAAAGACCGGCATAGTAGCAGCCGTAGCATCGGCCAAGAGCTGGGGATAAGTCATCAAACCGTTATTAACCATTTGAAGAAGCTTGGATTCACAAAGAAGCTCAATGTATGGGTGCCACACACGTTGACGCAAAAAAACATCTTTGACCGTATCGACGCATGCGAATCGCTGCTGAATCGCAACAAAATCGACCCGTTTCTGAAGCGGATGGTGACTGGCGATGAAAAGTGGGTCACTTACGAAAACGTGAAGCGCAAACGGTCGTGGTCGAAGCCCGCTGAAGCGGCTCAGGCGGTGGCCAAGCCTTCATTAACGGCCAGGAAGGTTCTGCTGTGTGTTTGGTGGGATTGTCAAGGAATAATCTATTATGAGCTGCTTCCCTATGGCCAAACGCTCAATTCGGACCTGTACTGCCAACAACTGGACCGCTTGAAGGTAGCACTCACGAAGAAGAGGCCATCTTTGATAAACAGAGGCCGCATTGTCTTCCATCAGGACAACGCCAGGCCACACACTTCTTTGGAGACGCGCCAGAAGCTCCGGGAGCTCGGATGGGAGGTTCTTTTGCATCCGCCGTATAGTCCGGACCTTGCACCAAGTGACTACCATCTGTTTTTGTCCATGGCGAACGAGCTAGGTAGTCAGAAGTTAGCCACAAAAGAGGCCTGTGAAAATTGGCTATCCGAGTTTTTTGCCAATAAGGAAGCGAGCTTCTATAACAGGGGTATTATGAAGTTGGCATCTCGTTGGGAACAAGTCATCGAACAAAACGGCGCACATTTGACTTAAAACAGATGATTGTAACTAATTTTATGAACAAATGAAAATTCAAAAAAAATACCGCAGGACTTTTTCGACAGCCTAATATATTTTCCCCGTATCCCCAATTTAATTACTAAACAAGTTTATCTTGAGTTAGATTAATGCCAAAATACCAATAATCGCGTATCCCGTATCACTCGTCGCCAGATGTAGATACCTCCGGGACATTATCGTTTCGGGAAAACGTTTAGAAAAACACTTCACACTTCAATTAAAACAATCTTTATTCTTTCCGCTTTCCGTTCTCACTCAAAAAAATTCTCTTCCTCTTCTTCTTTTCTCTCGTCATGGGTGTTCCTATTAGGTTGTCTTGCTTAGTTACACTGCCAATATCATTTTATAAGAATAGCTAACTAATACCCTACAGAATTGATTGATTTCAACATTAGAATTTTAATATGCTATCTCCCTAAGTCTGCACAGTATATACATTTTTCGTAGTTTCGCTGCTAACAACACAATTTCAATTCCTCTAGACATTTACAATCGCTCTAGACATACTGTTATAATTAAATACGTTTACTAATCAAAAATATTTTGTACAAAACACGACAAACAGATATTCAGTTATAGAATGCCTAGATTTTTTTTCTGGTCGGTTTGTCAAATGTATCAGTATATAAGGGGCTGTCCACATACCACGTGGACAACTTTAGGGGGGGGGGTAGGGGGTAAGAAAATGTCCACTCTTGTCCACGGAGATGGGGGAGGGGGTATAGACTGAGTCCACGTGGACAGGAAGAATTTTCTCTCCGTATTTATCAATAAACGGATTGAGAAGCCTGAGAGTGCTGCCCAGTCAAACGTTCATATATTTTCTCTCATATCATGGATCTTCTTCAGTGAAATCTGTATTATAAAAATATCTCACGTAAATTGTGAATGACCAACTATTTCCTATGACTGAATATTTATAGTTACGGGGTATTCATAGCCCTCATAGCCAAAACTATAAAAATTAAACGATTTTATAATGGTTGAGATTCCATGATATGCGTAAATGACTTTCATCAAATATAATTTTCTATTCGTTTTGTTATACCTCGAGAACGAGATATATCGAGATGATAATAACGTCTGTATAGTTTTTAATACAGAATTGCGTGTAAAATCATTTTTCCAAAGCATTTTAATTTCATTAATTTCTAGAATAAATATTTACATCTGCAGGAGATTGTCTATGCATAACTAGTCCTCTACTTAAAACAATTGAGTCGTGTTCTGATAAATTATAGAATATTTCAGTAGGTGATAGAGGATCATATTTGATGAAAAAAGCCTACGTATGTAGTCAATTCTCAACTAGGACATTGTTGAATTTTTGTTAAGTCTAATTTTATGTCTTGAACTGACTCTAATTTAGAAAGTACGCTCCTTAGAATAATTATACTGTTCATTTGAAAGATAAGAAAATTTTGCATAGAATGCAATTGTAAAACTTTCAAATTAATAGAACCCAGGATCAACTTTTAAATGTAAGGAACCAACTTCAAATTTTGTGGTTTTAATTAATTTTCCAAAAATGCATGATAAACTGGAAGCTCTCCAACCACTCTACAGTTCCTTCCTTGACACCACACTATTATCCTTCTTGTTATCTTCCACTAATTTAAATGTGTTCACAACATAATTTTATGCAAATTTTCCTCACGTGCTTTCACGTGCGCACTTTTTAAATATTCAGTTCAGTCATTTTAAGGCAAAAAACAGGTCTCAAGGAAAAGTTCAATAATTCTTTCGTAGTTAAGATTTGATCATCAGCGTGGAAATTTTTTTATGATCCCCTATCTCTTCAAATTTTTCGGATCAGCTACCTAATAACCTATATATAATAATATTATTTTAAACAGATATAATAGTTTTCGATATTTTATTCAATTTATGAGAAAGTTTTCTCACTAGTTTGAACATTTATAAAAAAAAAAAAAATAATAGAAGGTTAATAAATTTCTCAAAAAAAATGTTTCAATCGGGCAACAGGCTTCAGGGCTATTTTTGGAAAAAATGAACAAAATTTCAATAAAATGGGGAGGATCGGGACAGCGGAGGATTAATTTGGCGTTGAATTGCTCTCTGGTAAACTGTGACGTTTTGATAAGAATTTAAGTGGAGGAAAACTTAAGAGCTTATTGAGTTGTGAGTTTTCTGATGTTTTTTCCCCACGGGCATTTTTGAAGCTATTTAGACACGCAATGCAGGATGGTCAATAAGCAGTTGAAAAATAAAAAAAAATATATAGATATTGAATATATTTTCAATAAGGTATTAGTACCCTTTGAAACTATTGCGGAAAAGGTTTCTATTGCGCTGATGACTAAATGTGAATTCATCGTGTGAATGAACAGACATTTCCTGTGGCGAAATGTCGAAAATGTTTTGAGTGATCTTTGAAACGCTGTAACTCTTTTATAAAATAATGCATTCGTCAAAGCATCAACTGGACCATGTATTAAATATTTCCAAGATTGCGATGAGTAGATTTGACCATCGATTTGCTGTGCGTTCATTATTTCATGAAATATTCGTAATTCGAAATCAAGGGATAATTTTTCATTCGATAGAGTATACCTCTGTAGTAAATAGTTCTACTAAACTCTCTATGGATGCGAAATAATCATGTTGATTGGATTGCTTTTAAGCATATATTCTCAAAATATAGAGAAACTTTGAAAACAAACTATAAACGCTTTATCTTTTCTTGCAAAGTATTTTATCTACAACACATATACACATCACACACTAGAAATTTGTAGCTTGAAAATGCTGTATTTTTTATCTTAATGTCATCGTTTATATCGAAGTTCCGAAATCTCTGAAAAATTTCGACCTTTTACTCCTCATCCTTTGTCAAGTGAGGATCTATAGATATCAGTACATGCTTCCTACTTTATCTTTTCTTTTTTTGACATTCTTTTTAAATGATAGAAAAAGAGTCTATGTATAAAAAATTGTTCTGTTCGTTTTTGTGCGCTTCAAAAACTCGAGCTCTGATGGAGCTCATATTATAACACAACATACGAGCCACTTCAAAAATTGTTGTTGCTACTGCCAACGCCTCAAGAAGCTTCAAGATTTCCAGATGAAATGAGCACACTTCTGAAATAAATCTGTGAAAATAAATTAACTTTCTAGTATTGAATATGTATTCTATGTGACAGCAACACAATTCTTTGCATGTGTTCAAAAATCGTGAGCTTGAATTGTATCTGATAGTGATTTTAAATCTATTTAATTTTATTCGATTGGCTTTGCTCAAGATCAATCCTTGGAATTTTGTAATTTATATTCGGATGCGGATTGTTCAACTGGATATTGCGCGTTTCCGTGTTGACAAACCAGATAGCATTTATATCTTCGAAGATAATAGAAAAACAAAGTATTACAAGTATTTAAATTAAAGGCGAATGAACTGCAAAGTTTAAAGCCTTTTAAAAACAAAGAACAAAGAACATACAAGTATTTCAAAGTTAAACTCATATGGAATATTTGCTTTGTTTTACTACTCATTTTTCTGTCATAAAACACCAATGAGCCACGGCAAACGTGGCAGGGTTCAGCAAGTAAAATTTGAAACAAAATAAACTTAAATGGAATTAAAATTTAATTCATGCGCAATTAAGTTATTTCCTGAATTATTCTAATAAAATCAAGAGAAATGTCCACGTGGACAACAGGGGGAGGGGTATGAAAATGTCCAAGCTTGTCCACGGAGGGGGAGGGGGGAGTTTAAAATCGTGCTTTTTCTGTCCACGTGGTATGTGGACAGCCCCTAATTAAGTCACGTTAAATGTTTCGGTCAATTTTTTCATGTTCGATGTTTGATGTTTGCCACAGTTGATAATTGAAGAGTGACAAACAAAATAGTACTTGTTACTTGGTGTACCAAATTCAAATCAAGCTTTAGCAACAGCTCGCCATATTCCCATCCTCTACGATTATGTCAAAGAAATTTAATCTATTATACCGTTGCTCATCGTTCTAAGCTAAACTAAGAGCTAAGAGCCAGTTTAGAATATACTTTATTGCTAATTTTAAACCACTCAAAAATACTACGAGGGCATCGAACTTCAAACCCATAAGTGGGATAAGTCTACAGGGAAATGAACAGCGAGAATAAGAAATATTTTAAATCTGAGTAGAGCGATGCCCCAAATAAGAGGACTTTGGGTTCACCGCACAACACGTTCGTTATTGTTTACCGAACATTTTTCCGCCTTCATCATGTGTGATCATCGTTTTTTCACTATTATTATCCCTTGTTTGAAGAAGGTTCGATCGGGAAGCATTACTCCACGGGAGGGACTGGATGGGGATTTATGGCTAATGTAAACAGCTCTGCCTCGTGTTTTGCTTTCCGACCGTTTGTCTGTTTTGTGAAAGCATTATTTATAGTCCGATATGAGCCGGCTTTTCTGTTCCTGAAATGTTTCGGGAAATGCAGTCAGTATTGAGTAAGAGGTTTCATCTACAATCTTTTAATACTTTTCACTCTTTCTGTTTGATTTCGAAGATAAATCGCTGAGCTTTGCTTTGACACGACCGAGCAAAACACAGCGATTCGCCGTAACAAAACACCCGTTGCACTCTGTGAAAATCTATGCAGTTGAATTCTTGAAGAAAAAGCAACACATTCGAGACACACAACCAACCTACCGTGATGATCTCCGTTCGACTCCACTCTTCCTCGTACATGCTCATGTTGGACAACATTTGGCTGTTGGTCTCTGAGGGGACAGAGCTAATATATCACAGCCAAGCAACGAAAATACAAATATTGTACACCCAGCTATCGGGGACACTCCACTCTCAGAAAAAAAACATACGAGAAAAACTTCGAAAATAATAACCTCTTCTTCTTCGGTTCGTCTGTATCAGCTTCACTTCGCATCAATTCGCCAATCGTATTCGCATGCAAATTTTCTCGCTGCGTTTTCCACCCCAAACGCACACCCCCACCCCCTTTTTCCTGTGGGCTCTCCTCCAACGCGTGGCAGAGCGCGGGGGCGTCCGTTGCACACTTTCCCAGATAAATCACTTCGAGCTACTGTATAATTTATGGCACCACTCCTTACTAACTTGGTCACACATTGGTTTTATATATTTCTTTTTTTTTTTCTCTGCGTTTGCCACCTCAAAACAATCTTTCTATAACAAGTTCGTGTTGTAAATTATATATTTCTTGAATTTATCTGCTTCGGACATTTTTTCACTTCACTCTCTTCACTTACGGCTGCGGCTGGTTCCGTGTTTCGGATTCCGTCGGTCTACACAGCGGGCCGGATGGAGTCTACTGTGGTGGATTTCCAGGTCGACATGTGCGATGCTGGTTCATTATGTCCTGATTCAACAAAGTGGTATCCAAGACGTGTTCTAGAATATGTTCCAATCAGGTGTATCTTGCTGCAATGTTGAAATACGATATAAGCGAAAGTGAGGCTTCTCTCCGGACTTTTATTCCGGAATCCGGAATCCGGAATCCATTTAATTCAAATTCAATCGACTTGTGAAAATGTGCCTTGACGCAAATTAAACGTCATAATAATTAATCACTATTCGTGAAACAATTTACGCTCCACCAGATTTACATGCACGATGGCACTTTTCAAATGTTGAAACTTGTACTAAAATTTTCACTTGATGTTATTTGAATACATTGAACACGTAGTTCTGACACTTACTTCACTATTTTTCTGTAAGTCTCCGAACATTTCTACTCAAACTTAGTCATAGTATAAAATAATTACGAGACACAATTTTCGTTCAAGTTTTTTTTCACCACTTGCAAAAATGTGATACTCTGTAACGTATTTTATTTGATTTTTGTTGATTATTTTTATTTTAAAAAGCGTTACTACTTCATTCGAAAACCCATTACCATGCCATGCGTCTATAAATGGAAATCAATTTCAACGCATTCAACGGCCATTCGTGATGAGTTCAGACCTTGGTTGAATAAAATTATTCCTCTCGCGATCGAGAAACCTCTACGCTTCATATATTACAAACCTGTCCATATTACCCCCACTATATGTCCATATTACTCGCATCGGAAAAAAAAGTTGTACTTTTCGGTCTGTTTTAATTTCAGTAAAAAACATTGGAAAACACTTTTCTGTAAAATATTTGGTCAATTAGGTAGAGAAATAGTATATTGAATTGCAAGTAATTGCATCAAAGATTTGGGAAACAGGAGTTTCCAAAGATATAATTGAAGTTTTTCTTAATATTTTCTTAACCACCTCCCCTACATTCTGAATCGACTTCTCCTCCGGAATCGCCTGATTGTGAAAAATATCGTCAACGATTGGAACGATGTGAAACCTATTCCCATTCGATTTCGAATATAGGTTTATCATGAACGTAAATTGCGTTGAAATAGTAAACATTAGTTCAATTAATGTACAAGGCATTCAAAGAGAAGCCCGGAATACATTCACTCTGCTCAAATCTGTTGAAGCAGATGCCTTCAGATTTTTTTTTATAATTTTGAGAAGAAAAGATTTTTATTTCGATTTTTTGAGTGATATTCGACAACTCTGGGCGGAGCTAATGATAATGACAGTGAAATGACTAGACATACACGCCGATCCGTCATTTCAATCCACTCGAAATACTTGGATCGATTCGACAAATTCCGTTATGTATTCCGTTCGATCCTCCTTCGTTCCACCAACTTGCTAAAACCAAGGCGCGTAGAAGTATATCCTAAGGTGGGCCAACTTGCTAAAACCACTATTCAGCCATCTTGGAAGTCTACTGTGTTTTGTTTGTAAACAAAACACAATACGCTTGCGCCCAAGCTCACTCGTGATCAGTCTGTCTCTTTCACGCTTCAAGGAAATCATTCCCCTTCTGCTTTCTTCCGTACTGTTTTCATATACCGCTCCCCTAACCAACTTAGTGACGAAACGGCCTCACCTAGTACCATAGACCCGTCTTGGCTAAAACCACTTTTCAGCCATCTTGGAAGTCTACTGTGTTTTGTTTGTAAACAAAACACGGTACGCTAGTGCCGAAAGCTCGCTCGTGATCAGTCTGTCTCTTTCACGCTACAGGCAAATAGTTCCCTTTTTGCTTTCTTCCGTACTGATTTCATATACCGCTCCCCTAACCAACTAAGTGACGAAGCGGATTTTGCACCTTTGGATATTTTTCTAGGCGCCCTGTTCCACCCTACTCGAATTATAAACCCATTGTTGTATTTTCATGTGATACTTTGCTGTCGAATTTCTCTCGCTATTTTTTTTTTCATTGCAATCGAAAACAATTCAAATAAAGTTGAATTCCAGCACCCGGCACGATATTAACTTAAATTCAGGCGTATTTTGCTTATTTTTACACCTTTACCTTTGTTCTAATTACTTACGAATAATTCAAAACAAGTCGATCGAAATGCGCAATTTGGTCGGAATAGGGAAAACAAAAGCATAACTCGAACTAATAACTTTCAGGGGAACATAAACTGAGAATGTTGGTAGGATCATGATATGTTGACTTCTGTCGGTTCAACAATACGAATGTCACCCGGGTGGAGGCGGACTACTTGTCTCGGGAGAAGTAAACAGATTTTCAAAATAAATATCATCGATGAAATTTGTCTAATATTATATGTTTGACCAATAACAGGAACCGAGTGTTTACATGGCTCTAATGATAAGACTCTGATCTCTGAATACTGCAACTGGAGTGCTGACTAGCATCGTGTACATCAGGCATCAGAAATATTAGATACTAGCTGACCCGGCAAACTTCATCCCACCCAAAATTTGTTTTTTTAATCAATACCTTCAAACATTCACGTTTTCTTATTCTGAGCAAGTTCATGGGTCCAATCGCAGAACTGTTCATTGATTGATCTTCTATTCGTCCCCGTTGAATTTACTTTTACAATAAAATTCCTAGTATTTCTAACAAAACTCATAATTATAATATCAGATTATTTACAGACACAATTCTCGTTCAAGATTTTTCAACCACTTGTAAATAACATGTTTCTCCGTTACATGGAATAAATGTTTTATACAGAAAATATGATAGAATGAAGACAGACCTAAATCGGATAATTCCTTCCTCGAATTCTGCTCTATCAACACATCCGGCGGCCCTTTTTTGGTATAGATATAAAAAGATATAAGAGTGCGTTTCATCACATTAAAATCCATTTCCAGTTTCGAACAAAGATCAATTTCACTAACGTAAACATCAAATGGTCTAACAACACTTGTCATTATGTAATTGTAGAACATATGGGAATTTATTTTTCCGAATTTTCCCTTTTCCCTTCAGAGTTTTCCGAAAATTTTCAATTGTCATGTTTGCTTGGATTTTTTTGGTTGAAATATGTGTAATATTTTTATGGGACCCCCTCTTCATTTCAGAGGAGGAAGCGGTGTCATACCATTATAGAAACATTTCTCATACCGAAAAACCCTCACATCCCAAATTGCGCTTGATTAGTTCTCGAGTTATGCAGAAGTTTGTATTTCTTTTGTATGGCAGCCCCCCATTGGAGAGGAGGGAGGTGTTTATTCACCATAGAAACGTTTCGTGCCCCGTAAAATCTTCACATGCCAAATGTGACTCCATTTGCTTGATTAGTTTTCGAGTTATGCAGAAATTTGCGTTTCATTTGTATGACAGCCCCCCCTTAGAGAGGAGGGTGGAGAGTCTGACCATCATAAAAACATTTGTTGCACCCTCAAACCTCCACATGCCAAATTTGGTTCCATTTTCTTGGTTAATTCTCGAGCAATGCAGAAATTTGTGTTTCATTTGTATGGCAGCCCCCCGGGAGAAGTGTCTAACCACCATAGAAATATTTATTGCATCCTAAAATCTCCACATGTCAAATTTGGTTTCGTTTGCTTGATTAGTTCTCGAGTAATTCAGAAATTTGTGTTTCATTTGTATTTGTATGGCAGCCCACCCTTAGAGAGGGGGGTGAGGAGTCTAACCATCATAGATATATTTATTGCCCCCTAAAACCTCCACATGCCAAATTTTATTTCAATTGCTTGATTAATTCTCGAGTAATGCAGAAACTTATGTTTCATTTGTATTGCAGCCCCCCCTTAGAGAGGAGGGTGGAGAGTCTGACCATCATAAAAACATTTATTGCACCCTCAAACCTCCACATGCCAAATTTGGTTCCATTTTCTTGGTTAATTCTCGAGTAATGCAAAAATTTGTGTTTCATTTGTATGGCAGCCCCCCCTTAGAGAGAGGGGTGGAGAGTCCAACCACCATAGAAACATTTATTGCATCCTAAAACCTCTATATGCCTAATTTGGTTACATTTGCTTGAATAGTTCTCGAGTAATGCAGAAATTTTTGTTTCATTTGTATGGCAGCTCCCCCCTTAGAGAGGGGGCAGAGAATCCAACCACCATAGAAACATTTATTGCACCCTAAAACCTCAGTATGCATAATTTAGTTTCATTTGCTTGATTAATTCCCGAGTAATGTAGAAATTTGTGTTTAATTTGTATGGCAGCAAATTAAACAAATTAAATTAAGGGGTCTCAAACTATCACGAAAACCTTCCCGGGTCCCAAAAATTAGGTAAAACTTCCCGGGCCCCAATTAGAGGTAAAAATATCCAATTGAACGTGTCGCATTACAGGTATGTCCAATTAGCATTAAATGTAAATTACTGTACACCATTCTTTAATTAGCGAGGTAAGATGTCCATGTGCGTGTCCTAAATGCACCACAATAACGGGCCAAAATGTCAACCGACATCGAAGCGTTTATCTTGGATAATTCTTGATTCACTACTTATACCATCCGCTCCCGATATGTTTCTTCCAGTTAGAATAGTCAGATGGCATCGAATTTTCGAGACATTTTTGTTGTCGAATCGAAAACGCTGAGGAATTTGAAATCCAATGTTTTTATTTACAAACGTATCAATATGTGCCGCTGTTCACAAAAGAGCGGCCAGAATTTTGGCCTTTATATTCATGGGTTTTTATTTTGATTCTCGCCTTTGCTCGTGTAACTTTTAGAAAGGTCTAATGTAACATTTAGGTCACCTCGAGAAAAACGATGCTGAAGACCGGAACATTGTTCCCCGAATTTTTTAAAAGGAATCGATCTTTATCACTTCCTTCAGCACTAGCAGTCAATAATAAGTCTGGAAAACTAATCGTAACAGTTGTTCCGTGATTTAAGTTTGAAGTTGGAGCCTCGGAGCGAAAAATGTTGCATTGGACGTTTTCACTGAGCGATACCGTACTAATGATGGAATTCGGAAATTGGTCAACGCCTTCGAAATCGAGTCGAGATTTCAACCAGCGTACGAATATGAGTTTGAGTCAATTTTCATACATTAGCACCAGTGTTGCCACATTTTTATCTGTACCAGAGGGGTTAAAAATCTTTCGCATCTGTACTTTTTCTTCCAAAAATCTGTACCATCGAAAAGGTACTATTACCTTGTCAGGTTTCTCACTGCTAACTCTTCGTCGACGCTTTTTAATTTTACAGGTTTTCCTTCTCAGGATACCCAAAGATAATCTTTGCCGCGTGTTGAGATTTTTTGTTCCCGAATGAGATTTTCAGATTTTTGTTTCGCGGAGTGGTCGATAGTTAGCGTTTACATAATCACATCACTTACCACAGTGAATCCTGATTCTTACCTCTGCCCACTAACAACTATCCCTCCCATGATAATCGCTAGGGAACCACGCTATAGAGGCGACCCTTCTGGCCTTCGGGCGGCGATTATCATACTAACATTCCTTCCCTTCCCCTGGTGACTGTAAAGACGTGGCCGGCGTCGTTATTGACCATTTAAAGCTCGAATCACCGAAAATTGCACAACGAGAATGATTTGCTAGTCCCAAACGTCATTCTGTGTGTTCTTTGTGCAATTTGGTTGGTTCAGGTCAATCACGGAGAGCAACTACGAATTGTACAGTCTACCCAAGCTCAAGCTCAAGCTCAAAAATCTGTACCATCGAAAAGCTTCGTTGTGGAGAAAAATCAATTTTATCAGCATAAAAAAATACTCATTTATTTACGACAAATAACACATTTACATTCGCAAGTCACTCGTGTGTTTGATGATGCTCGTACATAGTTTTTCTGAAACCAAGCGATACTGCAACGATAAAAGTCGTCACGTACCTTAATGTTACTTTGTTCAAATGTATTAAATGTCATACACGGAAAAAATCTGTGCCAATCTGTACTTTTTGACGAAAATCGGTACTCTGTACCGTACATAATCTGTACCAAAAATAACGAAAAAATCTGTACCTTTCCAGATAAATCTGTACGTGTGGCAACACTGATGAGCACATACATTTGCTATTTTTAGAGAAATAAAATCCATTATTCTGAAAACAGATAGCAAACCTTTGAACTCTCATATGACACTGTGACTTTTTCTAAATAGAATGTTATGAAAGGTTGTTTTCGACTTTCAAAAGAAGGGAAAAGAGATCTGCATGGTGGAGTACGATTACGAGTTTGAGTCACTGTATATAGAATGATATTTAAAAATGTACTGATAAATGATGACTCCTTGTCTTCTTCTGCATAATTGAATAAAAGATAAGGATGGTAATGACTTTAATGGTGTTTTGTGCATATTTTTGAACATCGATATAAAAAAACAAACGGTGTCGAGTTCCTGGTGTCTATGTTAGAATGTGGGGCTGGATTCCATCTAATTCTACCCGTTTAAAGGATATAATTTAATGTAAGAAACTGTTTTTCCAGGACTTCCATTTGATGTGTCTAAAGAGTAAAAATTACAGATTTTTGAACAATGAAAAACTCAATTCAAATGCAATTACCACAAACAATCATAGACCTACGTCAAGCTCCCGTCCGTGCCCCTAGACCCAGAGCCATCTACTTTTTTTGTTGCTAATTTTCACTAATGATTCACTGTTTATACCAAGGCGGTATAATAAGGTGGAACGTTATGTCAGAACTGCTGTTCAGCCATTACTAGAGTTCGAATTGACAGTGGCCAAACGAACGGCTAGAGTTTTCCGAGAAAGAGGATAACAAATGGCATGCAATGAGGAGTGCATGCCGCTATGTGTTTGCTGCGCATAAATGTTGGTTTTGTTTACGCTGTTGGCATCATTGTAGTGTTTCGGTGACTGCTGCAAGTTATTGTCTGCATTGCTGTTCTACGGGACGTGAGGGTTGTTGCCGTTGCTGCTGGGATTGGAAACTCAGCGATTGTGGGAGCTTTGCTAGTGGGTATATAAAAGAGGTGGTTCTTAATAACCGGTGGGCTTGTGCCGTATTGCTTTAGCTGAAGACTCGCCTGATCGTTCGGGTTGTGAAACACAACAGCTAGTTCGATTGAAACCAGCCCAGCGTAGGTATATGTTGGTGGGGACCGCTATTTAGCACAAAGATTTGATCTACTTTGTTTATAAACAAAAAAAGCCGCTGTCATTTTTCATCCCCTCTCGCATCATCCATGCCTTATCCTCATACTGTCGAAAACGAACCACCTGTCAATTCCAGCTCCTTGGTTTATACCTTCCGCTTCCGACATGTTTCTGCCAGTTAGTGCCGTCAGATTGTATCGAGTTTTCGAGGCATTTTTGTTGTCGAACGCCGAAAACGTCGAGGAATTTTGAATCCAATGTTTTTGTTTACAAACGCATCAATACGTGCTGCTGTTAACAAATCTATTGCTACGTGCCGCTGTTCACAAATGTGCTGCCAGACTTTTGGCTTTTACACTTATGTGTTTTCATTTTGATTTTATCGTTTGTATTATTCTTAATAATGGAAGGGTTTTAGTACTCAGAAACATTGAAATTATTTTGTTTGTTCTGTTTTTTTATTACATAATACAGGAACAGATATGAGAAAATGGTTCTATGCATTTCAGAAACCATCTAGGCATAAAACATTTGCAGTAAATATCTAAGTGGTTTAATAACACTCACAAAGACCAATTTTATTTTAATTTGTTTATTCAAAATCAATCGATAGCCCTGGTAACGTTCGAGAGTGTATTGAAGATTGCAAAATTCAAATAAATTGAATAATGCTTCAAAAGCCTTATAACAAAAACCGTCAAACTTGCATGAAATTATGCGGTTTTTATGTATTACTATTTTATGAAGCAAGTCGACGTTTTCATGGTGCTGCATTTTACCGACACGGCGCGTCTTACCCTAAGTTCCCCTATTATTGATATAGGTTATAAGTTCAATTGTAAAAATCTTTTTCGGTTCCGCCAAAAGAGCTTTCGCATCATGGCTTTATTGACAAACCAGTATTTTAAAGCATCGAGTTCAACTTCAAACATCTGTTTATTTAATCTTATCGATTGATTAACGATATCGGTAATAAGTTGGTGGAATTTGCACAATTTAAATTGGTTTTCTAATGCCTAAAAAGTCTTATGGTAGAAGCAGCCAATTTTGTGGAACAAGACGAGGTTTTCTGAGCTAAAATTCATTGAAAGGCATACTATTAAAAGTGAAGCTATTTGTACAGGAAACCCCTGTTTGTGATTTAGATTTTCGTTGTTATCATGGTGGTGCGTATTACCCAAAGTTTTCCTTTGTTTACATTCTCGTTTCAAGCGGAAAGTACTGAAATGATACAATAACTATCTGATACCAAGCCACCGACTACGGAGCGTAATCGTTTCCTTCAGCCTTTTAGACAAATACAAAAGTTTATACAATTCACCATCGGGATGAACTTATTAGTAAACTTGAAATGATCGGTTATCATTCCAGATTTTGTATTGGATAGCATCTGTACATCTTAAGCTAAATTTGGCTTCATTATTTTGATCAACACATAATTTTAGGCAGTCCTCAAACAGGGTAATATCTCAAGGTTTAATTTTATCGCAATTCCCACCCAATTTCCGAGTGCGAAATGGAACAGCGGTCCCAAACGTAAACGTAAAATCTCTTGGCACGATTTTGAAACGACCATAAAGTATACCAGTAAATCACATAAAAAAGTGGAAAGGGAAATATTTTATGGTAGTTTATGTTAATTGGAGTTACTCCATTTTTTCGAGTTTATTTTCGGAGCGGCTTCGCTATATTTAACCCCATCGGGCGCTTTCCGGATTATCATGGCTGTTTAACGACTGCTTCCGAAGCACGTGTGGCTAAGCAAGATGGTCTCGGATATTCTCGGCATACAGCTTATTTGTTATGTTTATAAACTGCATATTTTAGTTTTCCTGGAATTCTTGGAAAAGAATTACAGATTCCAACCAAATCATCATAGCCTAGCAGGCAATCTGTTTCCTGAAATGTCTTCCAACAACTAATTGCCAAACACAACCCGAAGAACACTTTCTCCGCTCGATTGCATCCCGAGTTCAATCTCAAGGCGAGTCATAATCAGCTCCTCGAGTAAATCTTTCAACGCGTGGCAATATTCAGAGTTGGTAGCGTTTTTCACACTTCAGTGCGGTGCCGTTGTACTTTGCTGGAGAGGCGTCGGATACAAAGCAAACACTTGGAATGATCCGAAAACGACAAATGATCACAACACTTGGCAACACTTGGGGGTTCTCCGCGGACAAAAACGACTTTGTCTACGCCTTCACGTCGTCAGTTTTTGATAAATCGCAAACACATTGGCCAGCAGGCAGGGCCCTCGGTGCTGTTTTTTTTATTTCCTGGTTCACAATCCACACCACAGTAGAGCCAACGTTGTCCCCTTCCAAACTGCCGAATCGGGCAAATCTCTACACGCACACAAAAGCACTCAAACGGAGTTCATGTCGCATCGCAGATCTTTGGTTGGCACGGCGTAATCCACCTCGCCTTGTTGCGCTTTCGTCCAGTCGCCGCAAGATCTGTGCTGCAGCTGTTGGGTCATTAATCCTGAGACCGCGCTCATTATACGTACGTAAGGCACACATACACATACGCGAACACACACACAAGCGTACGGTCGTCCCGGGTTCTACATCTAGATCTACCTCGTACGATAACGGTCTTCACGGGACCGTTCTCCGGCGGCAACTAAATTGGCCAAGAAGTGTTCCGCAATGGGCCGCTATTGCCGAGACTATCACCGTCGGGGACCTCCCCGACCGGGAGAGGTACCTGGGGTGGCAAGGCTTGGAAACTGGTGGAAAAATTGTTCACAGCTTCCACACCAAGACTTCGCTCGCCGCCGCCATCATCATCATCACCACACCACCGATGGAGGACCATACTTTTATTCTAGGTGCTTTTTTCTGCTCTTTCACCCACATTTCCTCACGACCAGATTTCATATTTTCCGCCCCAACGATGGATGTTTGTTTTCCTTCGTTTTTTGGTCAGAGATATTTCTCGATACCGGCGCAATATCCAGCTCCAGCGATTCCAAAAGCGGGTAATCGCAGTAGGGCGCTCCTGTCTAAGTGTGTCATGTAGCGAGCGGGGCGGCGAATCGGAGCAGCTCCTGGTGGGGCGCTGGGTGGGTGCTGGTGGGCGGTCGCGCTGCCCGGCTGCAAAAAGCATATAAAATCAAGCCGCCGATCTCGCCGCGAGTTTGGGTGTATCGGGTTGCACACAGCGAAAGAGTTGCCCATGCCATACGTCATCTTCTAGCTGGTTAGGGTATTGTAATAAGCTGGAAGAGAAAAATGACTAATCGGGTTTTGTGAGGGCCGTGCGAGGGAGCTGGATCGCGTCGATGTTCTCTCGGGAAAGGTGAGGTTCGATTTGTTGGAAAGATATGCTTTGGTGGAGATGTTTGGCGATTTGTGTACTATGCGTCTCCATTGGAAATTGTTCCAATTTCTTTGCTGAACTCTTGAATTTATGAATCGAAGTATTTTCGACTTTGGATAGCTGTGGACACTGGATATATTTAGAAGAGTTTGTTGTAAGTTGCAATTTTCCATCGTTTGTTATTTTCCAATATGACTTCTTTGAAAGTGAAAAAAACTATATCCTAGTTTTCTCTCAACAGATCTTGAGTTCCCAAGTAACAATAAACTCGTAATTAGTGTCACAACAGGAACAAACAAGGGACAACAATTAATCCGCCATTACCCTAAACAACTTGAAGGTCTCCAACCAAATGCGTATCAAAATAATTACAGTAGTAGGCAATAGAGCACCGTAGGTTCATATGAGAGAAAGGGCATTCCAACGCTCATCGATTTTTAACCATTGACCCAATACAAGAATGGGTAAATTTTAAGAAACCTTAAGAAGGTACGATTACTCCCATACCAACAAGGCTTAATATTTTTCTTTCATTCTCCTCCTAGGTTTATTCGACTTGATAACAGTCAAATAATAGCTGTTTAAATTTCTCCAATAAGTCTTCAACTGGAATAGACTTGATAGAATTGCGTCAGCGAACTTCATCCTATTTTAGTGCTATCGGAAGTCTTCGGGCAACAGTGAGTGAACAAATTTCGTTGATGTTTGCTCCAAATTAAACTTCAACGCAGTTACATAATACCTTTAACGCAGAATATAACTAAGTCGGGTAGAGTGTCTGCGAAAACGAGTACTTCGTCTGTAGCGACTCCAAAATAACTGAAGACCGAAGATCTCTCTCGGATCATCGTAACCAAGTTCAGCCGTACTAAGCTGCAGTCAAGCGGCTCGCTATAGACACTATCTAGGCAGGTCACACTTAAGGTTGCGAAACGATAGTGTCCAGATTGCAGCTCATTGTTTTGTCTCTCGATTACCAACCGTAGATATCTAGCGAAAATACACCAAACAAATTAATATTTCGCACATTGTTTGACATTCTCAAGCATTACATTAAATGAGTTTAAAAGTTTCATAAAAAGTTTTATCCACCTATACACTCTGTCCAACTTCTATAAGACCAGGTGAACCAAATGATCTTGCTGCTTTGTGTCATTGTAAACAAACAATGCTTCAATTTATATTCTAGTGTGTAGGTATTGGTGTCTACCATACACTGTATGATTTTCATATGTGTGTGTGCAAGCGCTGAGCGTAAACGAATGTTTTCGTATTTTAATCTGTCAAGTTTCTATAAGACCAGTTACATTTTCGGTTGTTTCAGTTGCTTTGATCAATTAAAACTGGCAAATGCCGAAGGGAAAAGTCCTCACGGAGAGAGAAGAGAGACAAATCGATGCATTTCACCAAGAAAATGTCGGTATCAGAGAAATTTCTCGTCGGATTGGACGATCCCATCAAGTAGTGCTCAATTATTTGGCGAATCCTCAAGGATACGGTAAGAAGGAGATAAGCGAGAAATGGCTAGAACAGGTTCGAATACCGCAAAATTGCATGTGCACAAAAATTTTTCAAAAAGAATACATTTTGCTATATACCATAATGAAAAGTTCTTCAATGTATAGGTTCAATTTGGATGGTGCTCATGGTTTCAACGGATACTGGCGTGATTTACGGAAGAAGGAATTGTATTTTTCAACCAGGAATTTTGGTGGAGACTCGTGCATGTTTTGGGCGCGATTCTGTGCAACCGCAAAGCTCAAGATACCTTTCACATCATTCAAGGATTACACACATGTTTTGGAATCCCCTCTCCTGCCGTTTTTGCGTGGATATCGTCACAAAATAAAATCACATTTCAGCAAAACAATGCTACTATTCATACCAGCAAGGAAATTAAGTAATGGATTAAGGGCCAAAAACTTAATTTTTTGGACTGGCCGGCTCGCTCTCCAGACTTGAATCCTGTTGAAAATCTTAGGGGGGGATCCTTGTACGCAGAATCTACACTGAGGGAAAACGATACACCACGATTGAAGAGCTCAAGGTCGCAATTTCGGAAAAATGGAAAAAATATCGAGAAATCCGTTCAGCAGAATTTGGTAAATAGTATTCCAACACGAATTTTAGAAGTTATTAGTCGAAATGGCAAGGTTACCAATTATTGACATGAAAATCAGTTGATCGTTTTGAATTTTTCATGGATAATACTTATGAAGTCTGAAGTGGTCTTATTGAAACTGGACAGCTGAAATTATCATATTTAAGCACAATAAATAAACAAGCAACTATTTTGAAAGAAATTGACGTTAAATATACTTTATTCTAAGCATTCAACAATGTATGAATGTATCTTGTTGAAATTCTAACTGTTTGTGTTGCAACGAAATAGAATCAGGGAGGTCTTCTAGAAGTTGGACAGAGTGTAGTGGTACAGCATTTACTCAAGCGAGAGGCGTGTTTGTGTGTAACATAGCAATGCCAGAGCAAAATAAGAGACACTTTGCAAAAAAGCACACGTCAATGGTAAAAAAAGTTGTTTACGCTCTCTTTTTTGCTCTCAGCGAAAAAAAACTTTGTTCCGTATATACTTCTAAGATCCAATTTCATTTTATATTGTGGCGTAATATTCTCGGGCATTGGTATAGCAACGCCAGGGGTTATGCGGATAGCGTGGTTGTGTGAAACGGCCTTACAACCCAGCCGCCCTTGTTTCGATCCCTGTTTAGCATCTTTTGGATTTTTTTTTGGGTTCAATTCCAAGCTTACATTCAGTCTGAGAGAATGAAAGGTCTACTCCACACATGTAAACATTTTAACACTCTTAAAAAAGGTGCTTTTATTTGTGCATTTGACACTTTAGCATAAAGCATGTTCTCTGCTAAAAATGACATTTTTTCTGCCAAAGCTAGTTTAGGCGTAGAAGCAGTATATTATAACTATAGATCGAAATAAGCCTCAATAAGTATTGAATGAATATGCATGATAAATGTAAAACACAAGACAGCAGCTGCTCTTTCAACGATTAGCTTTCGAATTGCTGGGATACGATCTGTGTTTATAAACACATTTATACAATTTATTTTTCGTGAACACATCCACGTTTTCTTACTAAGCACACGTTCATGCATCGCAGAACTGTTCATTGATTGATCTTCTAATCTGCCATTTAAAATTATTTTTTACTGTAAAATTTCAGTACTTCTACCAAAACTCGACATTATAATATCAGATTATTTTCAGACCCAATTCTCTTGCAAGAATTTTCATCCGCTTGCAAATAACATGTTTTTCCGTTACACGGAATAAATGTTTGATACAGAAAATATGATATAATGAAGACAGTCCTAAATCGGACAATTCCTTTCTCGAGTTTTGCTCTTATCAACACATTCGGCGATCCATTTTTATTTATAAAGATAGAACACGATATAAGAGTGCGTTTCATCACATTGGAATCCATTTCCACTTTTGAACGAAGATCAATTTCGTTACCGCAAACATCAAATGGACTACCAACGCTTGTCAATATGTAATTGTAGAACACATGCGAAATGAATTTTTCGAATTTTCCCACGTTCTTTCAAAGTTTTCCGCAAAGTTTCAATTGTCATGTGTGGTTGGAAAATGTGTATTATTTTTATGGAACCTCCATTCAGATAAGAGAGAGGTATCATACCATCATAGAAACATTTCTCGTCTCCAAAAACCCTCACATCCCAAATTGGGCTCCATTTGCTTGATTAGTTCTCGAGTTATGCAGAAATTTGTGTTTCATTTGTGTGGTAGCCTCCCCTTAGAGAGAGGAGAAGAGTGTCGAACCACCATAGAAACGTTTATCGATCCCTAAAACCTCTATATGCCAAGTTTGATTCCATTTGCTTGATTAGTTCTTGAGTTATTCAGCGCATCCCCCTTCCCTGTAGAGAGGGGGAGGAGTGTCAAACCCCGTAAGAAACGGTTCTTGTCTCCTGAAACCTCCATATGCAAAGTTTGGTCCTGTTTGCTTGATAAGTTCTTGAGTTATGCAGAAATTTGTGTTTCATTTGTAGGCGTGGTCTTAGATTCGAAACTGACCTTCGTTGATCATTTTAATACAATCATCCATAGAGTAAATACAGGTAAACTTCGATATAACGTACATTTCACTTTCAAAATTGTACGTTGTATCGAATTGTACGTTATATCGAAGCATAATAAAGTACTCACAAACGTAGTCTATAATACATTATTGTGTTGCTGTTTTAGTGAAGATAATGAATAACTTCAATCAGAAGACGAAGCCAGCCTTTCTCATGATATTTTCCTGCGTACTGTTGATTAAAGCTTGATTCATTTAGAATCCGGAATCACAAAACCAGCTGTATTTCGGGATTGATTGAAAGTACAAAACTTGTTTTAGCATCACAATACAGATAATTCATTGTACTATCAGAAAAAAATATTGAAAAAATTTTTCCTTTACACTTTGGAAATATGTACGTTATATCGAGGTAAAATGTACGTTATAACGAGGGTACGTTATATCGAAGTTTCCCTGTAATATGTTGAGCTTCACCAAACGCTTTAGTTACCATTTCCATGATCCGTACACGATAAAAACATTGTATATTACATACGTCATATCGATTCTCGAATATTGTAGTATTGTATGGTCTCCCTACATAACTTCACACGAGGACAGAATATCACAACGAGTGGACTCAGAAGAAATATTAGGAAACCTAAATTTTTACGCACCGATTAGGCACCTGAGAAACCCTAACATTTTCTACATAGATTACCGAAGAATTATGCCAAATATAGTCCTTTTAATCGTATGATGAGCCTCTGTAACGAACACAGTGAAATAATTGATGTAACCATGTCAAGGTCAATGCTCAAAGACTATCTGAATAAAATAAGATATAGTTAACTTTCACTGTAATATTTGGGTAGCATATTTAGTCTACGCTGGTTTGACGAAATAAATAAATAAATAAAAAAAAATCTTGATTATGTAACTTGTTAAAATCGTCTTTTGAATTAAACGGATAAATTACCCAGCCAGCTCTCTTTAGTTTTTTTTTAGTTTTAGGTAAGTAGTTTTAAGTAGTATTAAGAATGTATCGGTCTACAATTTTGATTGACGAAAATCTATATAAATAAAATTGTAAGGCTCCAAAAAAAATATGTATCTGTTGGTAAGCGGAAAACCCGAAGAAGGGATGGTTCGATTTTAGCCTTCTTTATTTTGTTGTATTCGTCTCTTCCCGTAGATCGATATAGTGGAGAGAAAAATCGGAAAATTTTCGGAAAACTCTGAAGAAAGGTCGGAAAATTCGGAAAAGTGAATTCTCACACGTTCGAAAATTACATCATAATAAGCGTTGTTAGTTCATTCGATGTTTGCGCTATCGAAATTGATCTTTGTTCGTAAGTGGAAATGGATTTTCAGGCGAAATAAAGCATTTCCATATCTTATATCTATATAAATAAAAATATAAGGCAAATTCTGTTGGTAAGCGGAAAACCCGAGGAAGGGATGGTCCGATTTTAGCCTTCTTTATTTTGTTGTATTCGTCTCTTCCCATAGATCAATATAGTGGAGAGAAAAATCGGAAAATTTTCGGAAAATCCTGAAGGAAGGTCGGAAAATTGAATTCCCACATGTTCGAGAATTACATCATAATAAGCGTTGTCAGTCCATTCGATATTTGCGCTATCGAAATTGATCTTTGTTCGTAAGTGGAAATGGATTTTCAGGCGAAATAACGCATTTCCATATCTCATATCTCTATAAATAAAAATGGAAGGCCAAATGTGTTGATAGCGCAAAATCCGAGGAAGGAATGGTTCAATTTGAGTCATCTATATTTCGTTGTATTCGTCTTTTCCCGTCGATCAAGATAGCGGAGAGAAAATTCGGAAAATTCGGAAAATTTAATTCCCATATGTTCTACAATTAGCTGGGCGTTGTTAACCGATTTGATGTTGGCGCTAACGAAATTGGTTTTTTAGTTCGAAAGTGGAAAAGGATTTTCAGACGGAATAACGCATTCCTATGTCTTCTATCTATATAAACAAAAATGGAAGGCCAAATGTGTTGGTGTGCCCTAAATCCTAGGAAGGAATGGTTCGATTTGAGCTGTCTTTATTTTGTAATATTCTCTGTATCAAACATGTATTTATGAAATATTTCACTAATCAATGATATATTTCACTTACATGACTGAAACCCTCCTCTATATTTCGATGTCCAACATGTTTACATTCTTCTTCAGTTTGGTAAAATGGCGTCGAATCAAGTAGAAGTACGCGAACGCATTTTGCGCGAACGGCAGCAAAATCCAAAACTGTCGGTATGCGATCTCGCCAAAATTGCTAAAACTGCCGAAGAGTACCGTGTTTAGTGTGTGCAAATCGTTTGACCAGCGCTTAACTGTAGAAGCGGAAGCGGAACAAATCGAAAAGTATGTTCCCGACAGATGGACCGAAAGGTGGTTGCCATTATTGAGAAACATCCCAACCTTTCAGTTAGAAATGTGGCTCGAAAGGTTGAAAAATCAAAATCATATGTACGAAAAGTGAAACAGAGGCATGGACTGAAGGCGTACAAATGTGAAAAAGGTGCCCAATCGTGATGATAAGCAAAATTTCACTGCAAAAAGCCGTGCTAAGCTGCTCTACACCCAGTTTTTGCGAAAATGTTCATGCACCATAATGGACGATGAAACTTATGTTCTCGAAGACTTCAAACAGCTTCCGGGTCTCGCTTTTTATACTGCAATGCGAAGGAATGCCGTAGGCGAGTATTTCCGGATCAAGAAGCAGTCTAAATCTCCCAAAAAGTACTTGGTTTGGCAGGCCATATGCAGTTGTGGCCGAAAATCCAAAACCTTTCGTCTCTACCGGCACTATCAACAAAGATGTCTACGAGAAGGAATGTCTCCAGAAGCGGTTGCTACAATTCATGAGAAGCCACGACTCTTCGGCGTTGTTTTGGCCAGATTTGGCCTCTTGTCACTATGCAAAATCCATCCTGGAATGATATAATGCACATGAGGTCAAATATGTGCCAAAAACAGCAAATCCACCGGACTGTCCAGAACTTCGCCCAGTGGAAAAGTACTGGGCTCTGATCAAGCGAAAACTATTCAAAACTAAGAAAAAAGCGAACTTTAAACTTATGAAACTGAGCCTGTAAAAATAAACGAATTTAATAAAAAAAAAAGAAGAAAGCGAATGGCATTAACGATTTCAAGAGGAGATGGAAAAGCGCCGCCGCCAGCATATCTGAGGATACTGTACGGAACCTAATGGCAGATGTTCCCAAGAAAGTTCGTGAATTTTACAGACAACGTAATTAACATCGAAGTAAGCTTTCCCTGTTTCAGATATAAGTCTATTTTACTGAAATAAACAATTTTGTTGTTTGGTTTTGTTGTATTTCGTAACATTTTGTTTAATAGCATCATCTTGGTGTCCGAAATTTAACGTGGACAGGCTTTATCTGCAACAAAGTTGTATTTGTAGAATGTTGAGTACATGATTTCATCATATCAAAAATTTCACAATTGAGATTCGCCACATCTAATCACTCTGCATAACATAATTTTCCATCGGTATCATATTCTGACCTCTTCGATCATATTCCAAATATACAAAGCTTCCTCCTCGCCCTCTCAAACGCTTCGTGAACCGGCGAAGCTGCATCTCTCTTTCTCGGCTTAGGACTCTTGCGTCTCTCGCAAAACATATGCTTGTATACACGCTCGTTTTCAGCAACGGAAGGGAGACGGCTAAATATAACCGCGCGGATACTAAATTTGGAAATGTTTTGCGAATTTCCCATCGGACGACGGTCCGTTGGATGGTGTGAGTGTGGGAGTGCTACATGCGCGCGCGATTCTGCTCCTCACGCAACCCAACCAATGGAAACCGATCGGTGCGCACACACACCCAAAATCACAAACCAAAATTTGAGGCTTGTGAGATGTGTTTCGAATGGTAAGTCGCTTCCATAAACTGTAGCAGCGATTCTTGCCCTACATCAACAAGTTGCGGAAGGGAACTCCGAGGTTATCGAAAATTGACCGGATCCGACGAAGCGGTTATTGATTTTTAAAAATCCAAAAATAATATATGAACGCACCCCGGTCTATTATAACATAACACACCAAACTCCTCAAACTTTCCGATTTTGTTGACGATATGCGTGGGGCTGTGTGAGAGTGAGAGGTATTTATTTGCCAGCTTTGCTTTGAAATATACAAATTGCGGCCGCGTGGAAAATTGGGAAAACATCACCGCTTACAAAACTCGGATCAATTACTCACTCTCACACGCCGTTTGTTTTTTTTTTTCTGGTCGGAACTATAAGTTATTTTGTGACAGTCGATAGTGTTTAGAATTGCGTGTTCGTAACAATAATGGAGCTTGCTTACACAGCCCAAGATTCCGGTGTTTTTGGTGTATATAAACGTGTCGAACGAAACACGTAATCCGGATCTATTTTAATCGCCCCCATTCGATGATGACGGGGGAGACTTTGTAGATTAAACGCCACGCGGGAACGAAAATTTCGTAAACGCAGACACTTGGCGTTGAATTTTCAGTTGGGAGATGAGAGGAAATAAAATAAAAAACACATCAGGCCTGCGATTATGATGACGATGAGCTGCGGGGTACAAACACACTTCAAAGTCAAGGGATGTTGTTTTATTTTTCATTCCATTCTTTCGAATAATCTGCTTCAAGGTAAGATCAACAGGACCCACGCATCGGAGTGTTGTCACATGTCCCCAAGGCAGGTTTCAAGTGCAAGTTCTTGCAGCTTTGCTTGGCTGACGGATTCGATTGAACAGAGCGACCAGCGATCACCCATTCTGTAATAAATCACAGATGTACAGGCAATCTTCAGTTTTGCAATGATCACCCATCCCGATCAACCTTGGGTCCAATTCGGACTCCGTGCAAAAACAACGGTCAACGGAGAGTTGAAACTGTGTCAGAACAACAGACATTTTTCAGCCCCCGATGCATCGCGCAATGGATTCGGGGAGAGAATTGGGTTAAACCTGGCACAGAGAGATGAACTCCCGTTGTTTACGGCTCGCATCTTCCGCTCATGGAGCGACTGCTTTCGCCAGTGCTGTGTAAACATCGTGAAACATCTCGAATTTCAACAACCGCCATCAACCGACTTCTCACAGCGGTATCCGTCTGTGTTTCTTCTAATTTTTTCCCCCAACATCTTGGTCTCGTTTGTTGAGCATACGGGTTTTTCGAAACTTTATGACAATTTATGATTTTGGCTTAGTACATTTTAAGTGAGCATCAAAAGGAACATAAGGTTCATTTAGCCATCCCATCTCATTCGCGGTGCTCGTTAACTGTCGAATGGCTGTGACTCTAAAGATGTTGGGAAAGTGCCCTGATTTCCAAACGTCTTTTTTCGAGAGGTTTTCGTCGTTTTGAAACTCTAGCCGTCACATTTGTCATTCGTGTCTGATGGTTTCAACGGGTACTGGCGTGATTTACGGAAGAAGGAACAGCTTTTTTCAACCAGGAACTTTGGTGGAGGTTCGTGCATGGTTTGGGCGAAATTCTGTGCAACCGGAAAGCTCAAGATAGCTTCCACATCACTCAAGGATTACATACATGTTCTGGAATCCTCTTTCCTACCGTTTTTGCGAGGATATCGTCACAAAAAATCACATTCCAACAAAACAATGCTACTATTCATACCAGCAAGGAAACTAAGAAATGGATTAAGAACCAAAAACTTATTTTTTTGGACTGGCAGGCCCGCTCTCCAGACTTGAATCCTGTTGAAAATTTTAGGGAGATCCTTGAACGCAGAATCTACACTGAGGGAAAACGGTACATCATGATTGAAGAGCTCAAGGTCGCAGTTTCGGGAACATATTAAAACATCAAGAAATCCGTTCAGCAGAATTTGGTAAATAGTATTCCAACACGAATTTTCCAGGTTATTACTAATTATTGACATGTAAATCAGCCGATCGTTTTGAATTTTTTATTGATAATACTTGTGAATTCTGAAATGGTCTTATAGAAACTGGACAGCTAAAATTAGCATATAGGGTTGGGGAAAAAGAAATGTCGTATTTCTGATCGAAATTTGACGCTTTATTTAACATTCTTAAAATTATCCAATTTAAGTCAAATAGGCGCCGTTTTGTTCGCAAACTTGTTGCCATTTAGAAGGCCTTTTTTATATCCCCCCTTATAAAACCCCTCCTTCTTATTTGCAAAAAACTCAGACAGCCAGTTTTCGCAAGCCTCTTTTGAGGCCAACTTAGTATCACTAATAGCGTTTTGCATGGACCGAAAGAGATGATAATCACTTGGAGCCAGGTCAGGACTATACGGTGGGTGCAATAGGACATCCCATCCGAGCTCCCGTAGTTTCTGGCGGGTCATCAAAGATGTGTGAGGCCGAGCGTTGTCCTGGTGGAAAACAACACTATTCCTATTGATCATTTCTGGCCGCCTCTGGTCAATCGCCTGCTTCAAACGGTCAAACTGCTCACAGTAGAGAACCGAGTTGAGGGTCTGGCCATAGTTGAGCAGCTCATAGCGGATGATTCCCTTCCAATCCCACCAAACACACAGCAAAACTTTCCTGACCGTTAATCCGGGCTTGGCGATGGTTTGGGCCGGCTCACCGCGCTTCGACCACGACTTTTTTCGCTTTAGGTTGTCGTACGTGATCCACTTTTCATCACCAGTCATCATCTTCATCAAAAATGAGTCGAGTTCGTTCCGTTTCAGCAGTGCATCGCAGGCGTTGATTCGGTCTTCGTTGCAGTTTTACCTCGCAGGTAGTAAAAACGTAAAATATGGCGAATTTCTTGCTTGGTGGACTCCATCTTTGACGCGCTATAACTTGAGACTGAAAAGGACAATCACAACACTGTCAAAACAACACTTGTAGCACAGATTGTCGTCTTCAAATAGCCGTATAGTATGAGCCGATGTGTGAAGTACAACACAAGATATGTTTAAGTGTTGCCATATATTGACAATATACGACATTTCTTTTTCCCCAACCCAATATTTAAGCACAATAAACACACAAACAACTCTTTAGAACGAAACTGACGTTAACTATACTTTATTCTAAGCAAATAAAAAAAAATTGTTAAGAATTGCAGCTTGCAGCAGTACCGTCACGTCAAATCTGAATTTTTCACTCAAAAATGAATTTACTTTCCAGTACATACCTAATATCGCTTCTCTGTTACCTCACAAACCGAAATATAACCATCAGCGTATTGAATTTTGATATTAAACCACTCAAAATGCTTAACATCGAAGCAGCTAAAATTACATCCACACGCGGAATTATGTATGATTTTCAGTTCTTGTTTCCATAGGCCATTAAGCCATAGGGTGGCTTAAATATTATTGAATAACATGTGGAAGGTATTTTCATTAACAGAAATCTGAAATTCAAAATGTAACTACACAAATCAACCACCTATCCATATTACCCTCACTGTCCGTATTATCCGCGGTTCCCCTACTAGTAAAAAAATGAAACTAGTCAATACTTACGATTGAGACGGATAAACGTTACTCTGGGAATGGTGATACCATTCATGAATTCGTTTGCAACTATCTTATTACAAAGTCTCGCTCCAGCCAGTGAGCAGTCAACAGTTTATTTTAATGCTAATTTCACACTTTGTGGCTTTGGTTGATATGTAATGCGAGGGTAAAATTAAATCGCTACAAAATGTTCAACATAGATTGTAGAGTCAAGGATGTGAAGTTGTTCGGACCATGAGCAACGTATGAGCAACTGTGATCATCGCTATGGTTATGACTTTTGAAGTGAATCGGTTGAAAAAAAAAACATGCAAATAGTTGGTTGATCACAGCGCAAGTTACTGTCTGATTGGTTCGAATCGGTTTGAAAACAAATGAGAATCGGTTCGAAAATTGTGTACAAATGGGGTATCCTTACTTTCGTATTTTCTGTATCGATTTGACAGTTCGGGCAGCCTACGGTGTACATAAATACAAGGTGATATATTTCCGAAAATGACACTTGCTTGAAGTCATTACTATTGTTTTTTCAGTAAACACTGCAATCTACCAGTGTAAAGATGCAAGCGAATGCAGTGTAGCACTGTAGTAAACGATTTGATTCAATGTTTTACGCTTCACTCTACGAATATAATTGTTTTATTTTGGAAAAAAAACAATCATATTCGATTTTTTTATTGCTTTGTTCGAATAAATGCAGCCCGATAATGCTGGCGTCATATAACGTTTACATCCAAATCGGTTGTTTACAAACGGGAACAGACTGCCTTGTTTTATATGCCGTGGGTCAGCTCAAGGCGCCTAGAAGTATATCCAAAGGTGGGCCAACTTGCTAAAACCACCTGTTTTGTCTCAACACAACACAAAGTCGCTGACTATCGCACACTCAGATCGCAGCTTCCTTAAACTCGTCGAAGGACCACTGCGCACATTCGCCGTAAAACACCACACGAAATAAAGTCAATTTTCACCCTAACTTTTAGCGGCACACAGCAGAACCAGCAGAGAAATTTCAGCGGCTAAAACACGCCATTAACCGCTGCACAACACGATGCTGGCAAAAGGACGACAGGATCGAACACGTTCGTTGCTAGTTTGTCGCTCAGTGACTCACAAGACAACGGAGGATGGAAACTACGTTGGTCGCCCTGTTGACCAGAATGGATATTACTGCTGCTGCTTCACTGGGACACTTCTTCAAAATAAGGCAATTTCAATTTACGATCCTACTCCTTTAATTGTCACAAACAGAATGAAGAAAAACTTAAATCTACACATCGTTACACACTAACAGAATAAAGGAAAAGAAAACTTAAAACTACACTTCTCAGTATGTGTGAGTACGATTGCATCGACGAGTGCAGCCGATTGCATTTTCGTTTCTGCCGATTGCATCATCGTTCTCCCCCTGTTCGCCTGCTGGTGACTCGAGTCGCGTTCGTCGCGAACACCACCGTTCAGCCATCTTGGAAGTCTGCTGTGTTTTGTTTGTAAACAAAACACAATACGCTAGTGCCGAAGCTCGCTCGTGATCAGTCTGTCTCTTTCACGCTACAGGCAAATAATTCCCTGCAAAAAAGGGCTGCATTATTTTTCCGTTTTATATAATACAAAATTTTTGATGCGATAAAAATATTGGTGTTTTGAACTTCAATCAAATGACTTGTATGCTCTGAAGCTAAAGTACACACTTTCGAAATACATCTTCTTCTTCTTCTTAAATGGCACTAACGTTCCTAGAGGAACTTTTGCCGTCTCAACATAGTATTACTTGTGTAATTTGTACTAGTACTTAGTTGAGATTTCTATGCCAAATAACACGCCTTGAATGCATTCTGAGTGGAAAGCTCTAGAATAAGCGTGATCACAGTGCAAGTCGGAGGAAATTTCTTTGACGAAAAATTCCCCCGACCAGAACGGGAATCGCACCCGAACCCCCGGTATGTTAGGTGTGACGCTAACCACTCGGTCACGGGAGCACCAACATTTGAAATACATGCGTTGCATAATATCAACAGTACCACATGCGTCATTTATTATAAATCCGAGAACTCATACTCGTGCACCCAAAAACTACCTCGGAATGAACAAACGAATTGACTTTAATTGTGTCGTAGTACTACGTCAACAATAAGATCGTGTCTTGGACTCCACCCTATATGATTTGCAAGGAAAAGTATTTGAAAATGGACGTTTGAGGGAGTCTCAAGAGCGCATGGCATTGCTCAAATGCTATTGCCAGGCCTAGCCTTTTGTTGGAGGAAACTGATATTAATCCGAACGGTTTTTTTCGTCCTTAGCTCTTTGTAACATTCGTTATCTACTGCTGAATAATAGCATAATCGTATCTCTGGGATGAACATAACAATAGAATATAGCGCAATTAACATGTTAAGCATGCGATATGTCATGTAACTAGAGAGTGACGATATGAACAGTTGCTGATCACAAGGAAGCCGTGTGAGATTCGTAAATGTCATTAGCAAAAGCCCCAACAAATAAATATTTCTGGAAGCGTTATGCAACAGCTCTTCGCCGTAACGTAGCAACATAGCAATTGCGTTGCTACATCAGATTCACATTGATAATAATCATGTGCACTTCATTACTGTGAAAATGAAATGACAGCCCTCAATTATGATGTAGGGGGTCTTCGTAGCTACATTGGTTGCGCCTTTGCATACTAAGCGATCGATCGTGAGCTCAAAAATCAGGGCCCTCAATTCACCATCTTTGTGTTGATATAGAATAACTACATCCACGCAACAGTCATTGGCGATGGAGATCGATCCACGGTCGAACTGAGCAATGAAAGAACAGAAGGAATACTCTTACGCCTGAAAATGGCTATTGTGTAATGTACAAATTATAGATACGATAAAACATGTAACATGTACACGATTAAAATCCGGCTCTGTTACAGCTAAAATGCTAATGAGCCTATACAAATAAACAAATGGGATAAAACAAAAATTATGATACAAGTGTAAGGTGCACTGAAGCATTTCAGGACTACGAAGGTACGAATGTGTTTTTGAAATTTTGAATTCTTAAAAGATCAATGAAAATAGTTGCTGAATGTTCTGGATGTTCAAACCACTGTTCTGAACCTTCTTCATCCATTACTGAAAAACATGAGTAAAATTCAAATTTGTGAAATAATAATTAGAAGGAAGCAATTTTAGTTCAAGATTCTTTCACTCTTCGAAGAAAACTTTTCATACCATTGATTGGGATACAATATACGATATAGGACAGTTAATTTTCATTTCAAAATTGTTTTGTTGCTGCATTGCTTCAAACTGTAGGGATTACTATCAAAAATAATTGTGTGGTGTTGAAGAGTAATGCTAATGTGGAATAAAATTATTTTTGATGGTAATGTTATTATTAATGGTTGTGCAAGGGTCGCAAAATAGATGTTATGAACTAGGAAGGGATTAATTAGATGGATTGCAGCTATGGAAACCCACACAATATTTATCAGCATTAATCTAAGTGGTGCGGACTCAATCCACTTCATTTTCAAGCAAATTCATGCATGTTTTCAAGCGATTTCTTGCAATAAATTCTTAGACCACCAGAGATGCCAGAATTACAAATATGTTTGTAAATTTACAGACATATCTGTAAAACACTTTTTATTTTTGTTGTAGACTTTTTGGATATAACAATATTTCACAGGTTTTTGAAAAATAAAAGGGCTCTATTCATCACATCAAAGATATTTGACTCACCATATGACATTTTTCCATAGTTTTAATACAGAAAAGTTATTATATTTAGTTTATATCAATACACATGACGTTAGACCAGCGATACTCAACCTGCGGCCCGGCAGTCTTTCTGGTTGGCCCATCTGGTGTGTATGAAGTTTGGAACTCATACATATAAGTACTTTTGCCCTGACATCATTGCAGACGAAAGAGAGGATACGGTTATTCACAATTAATGAAAAATTGCATTCTCTGCAGGTAACGAAAAATCTTGAACGAAAATTGTCTCTGATAATTATTTTTTGTTCTAGATAAGATTGTTTTGCTGAAATTCAAGGAGATTTATTGAAAAATAGTTAAGCTAGGGTCAGGACTATGTCTTCTAAGTATTAAAACAAAATCGAATAAAAATTTTCATCCTATTCTCAACAATTTACATTCGCTTTCGGGTCTGCTTATGACGAAATATGGGTTACTGTTCGATATTGTTACTACAGACATGGTTCATGGCCGTGTGGGGATCTAAAACTTGTATAGCCTTGCATGGCGGATGGAAAATATACACTGTATTTTCTTATAAATTTCATCAACGACAAGACCGCAAGCCTTGGTGGATGTCCAATATATCAACGAAGAAAAACTGATTTCTATAAAAATTAACAACGCGTATGTATGTGTAGATCGTTGAAACATTTAAACACACTTACAACACATAAGTTATTAAGTGGTCCGAAAAATCAATTTTTTCCACTTTTTCCCAAAAATGACAAATGAAAATTAATAACTTTTGAATCACTGAATCGATTTAGATGATCGACATATAAAATTGAAATTAATGACTTAGCCTTTTATTAAAAAAAATATTTAACTTGCGAAAAAATAATTATATTTTAGTAATTATTGATCGTAGTCGTTTTTTATTTTTTTTATGACTTTGGACTAGAGGGCGCTATATTTTTATATTTTTTCTTGAAAGCTGAGGAATTTTTGCATACCATATCTCGATATCAGAGATGCTATTTTTTTGTTTTTTTAGATATGATGTTTCAAAGTAATCCGGTTGTTCGAAAAATCATTTTTCCCCCTTTGTCCAAAAATAACTTTCTGCATTGAAGCCAATAAGCAAAATTTGAAAAAGTATCACACTTGCGGGAAGGATTCTAGTAGCATAGTTCTAGTTTAGTCACATATGAATATTGATCGAAGACTTAAAACATGTTAAATTTACAAATTTATAACTTAAAAACGATAACTATAACATCTCTGATATCGAGATATGTTAGGTAAATAATCCTCAGCTTTCCATAAAAAATATAAAAAATATAGCGCTCCTATCTTTAAACGAGAAAACTATGAAAAACTAACTCAATCAATAATTACAAAAACAAGAATTAATTTTTTTCGCAAAAGTAACATTTTTCCAAAGAAAAATAGCTCGTAAGCTTCAATTTGGTATGTCGGTGATATGAGTTGGTCCAATAGTTCAAGGGTTATGTTTTTGTAGTGGAAAAAATGGGGAAAATTTGTTTTTCGAACCATCGATTAGTTTTGAAAAATCATATTTCAAAAACGAAAAAATAGCATCTCTGATATCGAGATATTTTATGTAAAAAATTCTCAGCTTTCAAGAAAAAATATAAAAAAATATAGCGCCCCCTAGTCCAAAGCCATGAAAACATTAAAAAACGACTACAATCAATAATTACAAAAATAGGATCAATATTATCTGCAAGTACAATATTTCTCAATTAAAGCTCATTGGCTTCAATTTGATATGTCGATCATCTAAATCGGTTAAGTGGTTCGAAAGTTATAAATTTTTGAAAAAAGTCATTTTGGGAAAAAGTGGAAAAAAATTATTTTTTGGATCACCTTAAAATGGAAATGGGCACCCCAATGAAAAAATAAAAAAAAATAAGAGTCTAATGTTTTGCGATAAAGAGCAAAATTACCACTTTTGACGAAGATCTGAGAACCACT